>NW_006431919.1:13250245-13292074 GCF_000325575.1 Pteropus alecto | reverse complement strand
ATATAGCAGTTTATCCTGCTCAGACAAATTTTTGAACAAATGTGGCTAGCCGACATTTGCTTCATTACGTGTATGAAATTTTATATAAAAACTCTCTGGAGTATTTTTGCCTTAAGCCTCAAAAGAACTAATTTCCTTCTGAAAATTGAGATAGGGTAAAACCCAACATCATTTCCATCATCTTCAAAACCAATCCTATGTATTCATTGAACAAATATTTACTGAGCACCTACCACATGCCCAACACTACTATAGGCATTCGGAAGAGAACACCATCCTGTTCTCTGGCGCTCATCATCTAATTGGAATATTGTATTGTTGGGAGATATTTCTCCATGAATCTGTGCCATTCCTACATGCTCAGTAATTAACAGCCAATATACTCTGGACTTATCTTTTTAGGAATGTTTGTATAAGCACATGGCCTTGAAAAGAAAGAGATAAAGAACTCCTGAGAATACATGTATATGTGTATGTATATATATATAGTCATTCCTGGGTAAGTTGAAAGAGTGAATTTTTCCTGAAAGATTTAGAGACATGAAACGGTTCTCCTTGAAGATATTTGCTTACATTCCACAATAATAAAAATTGTATTACTGCTTGAAGGAAGAATGGGCAGATCTGCAACCAACCCTTATATAAGATCACACTTTCCTCTCTTGTAATGTACCTACTGCATGTACAGGTACCATCAAGCCCTCACTGCACTGCTGGGAACGGGCGTGATAACGTCACTCTGGTTGCTGCTTTTGTCGTAATTAATAAACTCTGCCTCTCCCCCAGGGGTCTCCTGGTTCCTGGACTCTTCACACTTCCTGATTTAACACATATAAGAAAGAAGTTAGCACATTTAAGACTGGGTGGCCAGAAAAGATTATTGTTATGTTTTGTTTTGTTTCGTTTTTTCAGCTTAGGTAGGAGAGATGCTGTAAGAGTCTTTCTTTAGCCATCATGTGGTGGCACTGTAGCAATGAAATGCCACTAGAATAAAAGCTCCACAAGGGTGGGGATTTTTGTCTGTTTCGTAGTTACTTTTGTACCCACAGTGCCTAGAGAAATGCCTCGTCCACAATACTCTGTGAAAATAGTGTATTTTCACAGAGTGAATGCGTGATGGGTACAGATCGCTTTTTTTCTGCCTTGCTTCAATTCACAGAAAACTACCATAGAAAACAGAACGACAATAATAATAATGATAATAAATATTTCTGTTGGATGATAGTGATAGATTTGAGGGGAAAAACCGCCTCACTGCCTTTGGATGAGAAAAAAAATATTCTTAATTCCTGGGTTATGAGTTTGTATTAAAGAATCACTTCCTCTGGATGCTTGGTTTCATTTGGACCCATCATTTCAAATACAGTAAATGAATTATACTAAAAAACAAGTTCCAAACTAAATAAATGTACATATACCTGCAGGCATTTCAACTGGACTTTTTATAAAACTCAAAAAGTAATTACGCCATTATCTATTACTGGACCTAGTGAGCTGTGAAGAGATAGTGGAATCCGTGTCTGCTATTACTGGGTCGTTTTTTTCCTTGCTAAACACTAATATGTCAGAAAAGTAACCAAGAATAAAAAACATAAGAAACACTGAGATTAATATCGGATTAATATCTATCACGGTCATATCGGAGAAGTAGGGAAATAGATATATTGATAGTAAGTAAAAATTTGCATCTCTCACTTTGTGCTCAGATTCCAAGAATTACCCTTACGTATAGTAATATACTTATGGATTTCATTTTGTTTGAACATGTAGAATAATATGTGCTGGCTACTAGCAGGACGGAAGCAAGGGGCACACCGCGCATGTCAATACGCTTATCTGTAGTTGGAATTTTCAGGCAGAGCATCTTCTTTACTATCTGTTATCAGAGCTGACTTGATTTGTTTGTGGTTTTCATTTGCTGTTGTTCTTTTTTAGAAAATTATACAATACTGTTGCTTTAATCATTATTGGTGTGGGTTGATTAGTTAATCCTAAAGTCTATGGATGACATTACCAGTGTTTTCTACCTATAACTCTTTAATAACCAGAATCACAACATGCATATGTGCAAAGATGAAGCACTCATATTTCCATAGCGAAAGCAGTTGTGTGACAGTGGCGATGTGCCAGCTATGCTTTTGTGGCATTTAAATAGCTTATGAAGCGTGTAAGACTAAGTGCAGACTGTAAGTTTATTTGGGACACCAGTATGTAACTACTATATATACTTCTAAGATATTGCATTTGTAAATAAGCTCCTACTTTTTTAAACCAAGTGAAAAACTTTATTTCTTTGTTTATTTTGTCCCTTTGAACTAATTAACAAGCTTATTTTCCACTGAAAAGTGCCCCCGGGTGGGAGTGGAAAGAACTGACTCTTGATGTTCTTTGCCCTGTCTGAAAATGGACTGTGATCTAAAAAGTTTGAGAATGTCTACTATGAATACAAAGTGAGGAGAGCTTAAAGAGAAGCAGGAACTCCTCTGAGCAGGAGGTGGTAAATTTCATCATCCCCATGGCCCACAAGCTGTCAGCAATTATATTAACCTTTCAGGTTAACCTGCGGTCTGGGCAGAAATGACGGATGTAGGGGAGAACTGAATAAGCTACTCATGATCACTCATTTAGCTTCCCAACCTTTTCTGTGTCTGGATTTAATGGATAAAATTCTTCCCAATATGCACCTACTTGGATCGCAACCAATATTCTAAGTAAAGCCCCTTTTGTTTTCCCTTAAACATCTAAACATGATTCAAAGGCCAATAACAACGATAATTCATAGGTCAAAAGTATTAGAAACCAAAAAATCAAGCTCTAGCTATGATATTAAGTTTGTTATTATGTGCCAAGAAAATTTGATTTGGGGAATAATATAAACCAAATTATTAACAATGGGTAACTCTGGCAAGGGGATTTTTGGAAACTTTCATTTTCGGTACTATATATTTTTAACAATATTTGATTTTTAAAATAGAGAGCATGTGTTGCTTTATAATCAAGGTATATTAAAGTGTGTTTCTTTTGGTTTTGTTTTCAGATATAGTGTTAACATAGCCCTTACAACTGCAGAATAGAAAGGAAAGAGAGTGGATAGAACCTGTATTTCATAGACTACACTCATTCACAACCACCTTAATGCTTCCTAACATAGGAACTACCATTTGTACAATTGTTTACTTAATACTTTAGCTTCGTCTCAAGCAATAAAATCCTGGAAATCATGTATTTCACATGCTATTGATATTAAAATATAAACCTGTTTTTCCAGGTTTTGCTGCAATGATTTTGCACAGTCTCATTTGGAAACTGCATTTTGGAAAATTTTAATTAAGAACTCCTAAGTCTCCTTTCAATTCTAAGATTCTACAAGTTCTAGAAAGAAAACATTGGCCATTCTGATGTTTTTTTTGCTGCACTAAAATTTTCTACTTTCTCGATTCTTCAGGTAGCATTTAATTATTCAGGAACTGCAATTTTCCAGACTTTCTTGATTACTGAATATCGCACAGTGGAGGGACAGCACATTTTTTTCTGTCAAGGGCTGGACAGTAAATATTTTACGCTTTGGGGCCCACAGACTATCTCTGTCACCGCCCCCCACCTTTCTCCTTTGTCTTTGTCTTCTTTATGAAGGTAAAAACCATTCTTAGCTCATAAGCTGCACAAAAAGAGGCTGTGGGCTGGATTTGACTCACTGGCCATGACTGCTGACTTCTGGGATGGTACAACTGCTTGTCCTGCAGAGTTTGGTAAAAATATAGTACTTTGGACATAGTGGGTATACAAGTCTATTGTCTTCACATTGGGAACATTTTTAGGAAGAGTTTGGGTGGGGGAGAGATGGCTAACACGAAGTGGCTTCGTTTCCCATGGATTTTAATTATGCAGCTTTTTTCTGTGTTCGCCCTACCCACCGGTACGACAAGTGGTTCAACACTCTTTGTAGTCCATTTCTTCCACTAGTGCCCGGAAGTTCAGAATCCCTTCAATGACGCCCGGTGGGGAAATGGAGAAGACACACCTTTACAGAGGCCACAGTTGCCTTTTAAAATACATTAGAGTTTTAACAATTTCACATTCATTTCTGCTAATGATTGGGGAAGTGAAATTTTCCTTTGAGTCACCTTTCCACTTCTGAAAGAGCGTCTGCATTTCACCTTTATGGGCAGCACTGAGTTTCCTGCTTCATCCCACATCAAAACTCGCCCCTGGGATTTCTACCTTCAAACAAGTGAAACAAATGCATTCCCTCAGGGGGGCGTGCTGTCAAAAAGGAATGGAGTTATCCAGGTATCAGAACTATTCAGATAGGATTGCCTACTTAGAGGAAATCAGTGGCTGGTAGAGAATACTTTCAGTGGGGGACCACTTAGCACTCCATCCCACATGCTTCCAATCTCTTTGGAGCCAGCAAGGAAAAAAAAAGAAGAAAGAAAAGAAAGAAGAAGAAAAAAAAAAAAAGCTCGTTCGCATTTACATGAGCCAAGAAAGTGCGTAATAGATGATATAACTCAGCGTGTGTTAACCAGTATATTTTGATTACCTTTATCTTAACCTTCCCAAATTAATGGACACTCTCCCACAAAGAAGTCACGTTTGCTATAGAAATTCCCTGGGGCAAAGCCTTCCTTTTCTCTAAATCTTTACGTTTTACCATTTACTTAAAAGATAGATAAGGATAGATGCTTCGTGATTAAAAAAGAAAAGAAAAAAAGAAAAAGTAGTTCCATTAGCAACTTTGGTAAGAAATTGCTCCACATTGTTCCTCTGACAAGTAATTTTTCCCAGCATGTGTGCATCTTAAAAGTATTGCAAAACAATATCTTAAAATGAACTGATTAGTATGCACGTTCTGTGGTCACATTTAAGTTCTATTTATAAAATCTATTCTGTTCCAGGCTCAGACAAACAAAACTGAAATGCAGCTGTGTAACACATTGATAATTTTCATTAGTTCTAAAAGCCTCAATAGAATTTGCAATTTTATTCATTACATCTAAATAATCCTGGAAAACCTGTTGTGAAGGTGACCTTTCACTGCCCCCTCAACGCTTTTGTGACTTGTCTGAGTGTGCGTGCGTGCGCGTGCGTGCGTGTGTGTGTGTGTGTGTGTGTGTGTACATGTGCGTGCATGAGTCACAAAGGGCTGGGCAGGGGAAGGAGATGTTTGCAAGTGAAGCACAAAACAGAACAAGAAATCGAGTCAGGCAAAGATGAAAACTGAGGCACTGGGAATCAAAGTCACTCCCGTGGATTCTGGAAGGCTTTCTAACTAGCAGCATCCTGCCAACAGTCCCCAGATGTGAACGAGCCCAGATTTCTGAAATTACCATGAGATACTGTGGGCAAATGAGGATTGTATTCTAATTCATTGGGAGGCAGTTCTATTTTTTGATGAGGATTTTCCCAGAGAGTGAGCCAAAGGACAGGCCCATGAGAAATAAACAGTGCAGCCTCTGTCACCTTCAACTTGTTCTTGCGAAGTAAAACAATGGCAATATTGAAGGTGGCTTTTCTTACTGGGAGTGTTTTTTGTGTGTGGATATTTGAAAAATAATTTTAAAACACACACTTCCCAGAATGCTGGCAGCCAGCCATGAAACCACAAAGAAGTCTTTAGAAAATTAAGACACCGAAAAATAAAATAACAGAATATGAAAAGTGAAAAATGAAGACAAACACTTGAAATTTAGCAGCTACTGAGATGATGCTTCAGTACTGACCAGGCAGTCAAAACAGCAAAACCTTGTGAGTGGAGAACGGGAGGCACCTGTCACAGATAAATACATATGTGTGGATATAAAGGTCTCACACAAGGGTTTATCTGATAGTTGCTAATTTGGGACTGAAGATAATGACAGTTATCAATTACCCATTATGTGTAAGTGCCACCTTGCATGTTTCATCTCTCTTAGTAAGGCCAGCCAGGGCCTCACCAGGATCACTTTATATTAGCGTCTTTAAAGGTGCAATATTAAAAAAAAAAAAAAAATGGTGGGAGAGGTAATGGCAAGGTGAAATTCTACAAAGTGTGAGGTTGAGCAAAGTTAATACATCTTCTGTACTGCTCGGAACTTTTAATATGATGCCGATTTTGAATTTCCAAGACAGAAGACGCGATATCAGGCATATCCCATATTGATGAAACCACAAAATCCCCCTTCTTTTATTCTTTTTTTTTTCCCTGCAGTATATCCTGTACAATTAAGGTTCTCGGGGACATTTTTTGGGAAATGCCATTTTATCTGAATAATTGTTTTAGCAATCATTGTCAACTCATAAAAATTAAGACGGAACAGTCTACGGCCATGCTACCCTGAACAAGCCTGATCCTGTCTGATCTCGGAAACTAAGCAGGGTCGGGCCTGGTTAGTACTTGGATGGGAGACCACCTAGAAAGACCAGGTGCTGTAGGCGTAAAAAATAAAAAATAAAAAAATAAGGGATTGTAAACTGACAAGGTCCTTGCAATCTGTGAGGTCAACCAAGGATTGCCTCACCTAAAAAAATAAATAAATAAATAAGATGGAAGAACTTTGTAGGACAATTCGTACCAAGTGAGGAGACAGAAAATCGAAGCATGGGATTTTCTGCATGCCAGCGAGATTCCTCTGAGAGAGAGGTCTAGGCTTTTAGAGGACTCAGCGAGATATAAGATGGGAGAAAGAGGGACCATCGTGGGAAACGCACCCTTCACTGGAATTTGCAATTTACCCAATTTTAAGCCTTTGCTATTACAATTTAAGACAGAAATTTACCAGCAAACTAAAAGGTTCTTGAGGCTTCCTTGTCAATCATTAGAAAAACAAGCAACCGCCCACTGTCGCATTACAAGTTTCCTTTTAAAATGTGACTACATTGTTAGATAAAATTCCACCTCATTTCAAACTTACTATACCCCGTCTGTCTCAGGAGACAGGCAGCCGGCATTGTTGCAAGATTTGTAGGCAACCATCATGGAACCAAAGGAACCCTCCATGAAGAGGTCTCCCATCAACAGCACTGGAGAAAGGGTGGAAGGAACACCCAGCAAGGAATGAGTGCATCCGTCCTTCAGTGTGAAGAAGTACAGGACTCAGCCACTGGAACAACTTCCTGACTTACATGCAGTCTTCCCTCATTAAGACTCGTAGGCTAGGAAACTTCATGCAGTGAGACCTCTATTCTGAACACAGCTAGGAGATCAAACACATTGCCATAAAACAAACAGGCCCTAGCAGTTGCTGGCACATTAACACTATGGTAAGAGTTTACTGAGTTTGGGGATTTTACCAGAATCTGTTACATGTGGGCCTACAATTATGAAACAGATTTCTGTAGTCATGGTACCATCTGGGTTGGTGGAGCTATTAAAGTTTGGTCACTTTTTAAAAATAAATATTTGAATATAATGTGTATTTTTTAAAATAAATCACATCATATACATATACTTTGAAATAAATATTCCATCAATTTTTTTTAAAAAAATTGCCAATTATTACATCATTTAAAATTTTAGGTCACATGGGTTATAAATTACATTGCAATTGTTAGTTGTGTTGGCACAACTTTTGCTGATAAAGGGAAATACCTGCTATTCTTTTTTTTTTAACATCAGGTGAACCAAGCTGTTATTTACAAGTAATAGAGCTTGTGAGTGATTTGCAAGATCACTGTGCTATTATTTTAGCATTCACTCATATCTGCTTTAATAGTGTCAAAGAAATGTTCATTTTCAAGCAACGGTAGTATTTCAGCTGAAAAGTAATAACTTTGGGAAGGATTTAGGCATGATGAGAGCTATGAAGGCCAAACAACAGTGATAAACAATGCCATGGGCTTAGGATAGGCTACTCTGCAAATTACTAGAGATGATGCCGACAAAATGAAAAGCAACTTTAATCTAGCTACATTTTAAGTTTGCAAACATTGTCTTATATGTAACAAGGTAAATAAGGTAGAGAAAATGCTGGTGACATAACCACAGAATCAATCCCTAAGCTGTAGTGATTACAGCTTTAAGCATCTTGAGAATTCATTCCAATTAATTTCTTTTTGTTGCTATGGCAAAATGAATGGTGAATTATGCCCGTTTTGAATTATGAGACCTTTTCAGGAATTATACCTTTGGCATAAAATGAGACTGCCCTGCACCAACATTTTATTTCTTCTGAAAGCCATTAACGATCAAGCTAATTCAACAAAGATACACTTGGATGTTATTCTGTACAGTAAGAAAACAATAAAAACAGTGGACATCTATTGCATATTGTGTACTTAGCATATGCTAAGACTTTAAACCCACTCTTCCACATAATTCTTAATAACCATCCACCGATGTGTCTACTGGTATTATACATATTTTATAGTGAGTTTTCTGAAGTTTAGAGGGTTAATATATTTGCCCGCGATCACAGAGTTTCAAATGTAGGTTCTGCAAGTCCAGGGTCTCCATCCACTCGCACCCACCTACTATATGATGGCAGGGTTAAAATATAAACGCCTGGGAGTTTGTCTCCATTGCTTTTGTCTCTTGAACTTGCCTTGATTCAACAAAGGTTGTTTCCGATATGTTTATCATGCTAAGAAAAACTGTAAATAACTGGACACACTGTTACTTCTTTAATTCCGTAAGAGGAAGATAAGGATGATGAGGTCTGTTCCTTCGTAATTCTAGCGTGATATTTTTGGGGATGGTTTTCACAGTACATGGTATGCGATTGGAGATCATGTGGGTGGCTCCTTGCTTTCCGGGCATGTGCCCTCCACTGGGCATTTGCTGAGAGTGCTTGATGTGTATGCCGCAAGAAGTGATCTGGACATTGTGTCTGCCTCTCAAGTTTGAGAGCCCTCAGGATTTTGGCAGTGACACATGCCCTCGGATGACTTGTAATGGAAATCTACAAGGAGGAGTCTCTATTACAGCTTAAATATAGTTTTTGATTCTGACAGTATTTCCTCCATTTCTTGGCCTTCTTCCCTGTACTTAAACCTGCCATTGTAATCAGGAAAGTGACTCTTGAAACTATGGCCTACTAGTTTTCTTTATTTATTGTCTTGCTATGACTTTCATCCTAACTTTTTAGAAGGTACAGACCAAAAAAGAACTATTCTCCCTGCCAAGGCATTTAAGCTCAGCAGAAGCAGATGTCCAGCAGTGTAATTTCTGCCCAAGTGTCACTGATATATTATTGAGGAAACATCAAGTCATATGAGTACTGGAAAAATTAAAGCCTATTCCCACAGTCTCTCTGCTTGACCTATACTCCTAAAGTTAGATTTATATTAACCTTCCAGCTCTCAAATTCCCTAAACTCTACCCACGCGTTATGGGGAAAAACAAAACAAAGCAAAACAAAAACAAACACCAAACAACCCAACGACTTCTTTTCCCATGTGTCTGTTCAACAGTACTTTTGGTTTTCATGTTTGTTTAAACGCTTTTATTTGTTCTTTTCTCTTGTTCTCATACTATATCCTAGCCCCTATCCCTGCCAAAGTAATCTAAGTGCATCCTTCCATATTTCTCTCTGTAGCTGAAGTTTTATTCATCACTTTACCAAAATGAAATGACACATTCTACACGCTGCTCTGCATCTTGCTTTACTTACTCGCAAGCTTTAATTACTTATTATTATCTCTCACCTCAATTGTTTCTTTGGCTCTTCACCACTGACGTGCATTGCTTAGATAAGTAATGAGCTCTGCTGGCAATATTCCATATAGCAGAGTTCATTCATGACATTCCACTAGCTATCTTGGCTCACTCTCAACTAATACTGACTGAGTGGAAAGGAAGAGATTCACAGGTAATATCTCTGCTCTTAAAGCATATGCAGTCTAAAGGTGAATTTATCTAACTGTTCATTCATTCAGCATCTACCATGTTAGGAAAAGTATCTGCTTTTATGGGCCTCACTTTCTAGTAATGATGCAGAAAAGCTGATTATAAACTAGCAAACGAATAAATACGATGGTATCAGAGAGTCGTACATGCTCTTAAGAAAATAAAAACAGAATAATGGTATAGAGAAATGGGCTGAGAGCATCTAAAGAACCAGGTGAGGCCATAAGAGAAAGAGCATAATAGGGAAGGGGGAGGTGTAAGAGATGAAACTGTTGAGATGAACAGGAGCCAGATCGTGACAGGTGACCAAAGAAATGGCTCAAAAAATATATATAATGGTTGTTAATTACTATGAGGATAGTTCAAATTGCTACGAGAGAATAAAGGAGTGTGTGTGTTTGTGAATAATTCCCATTTCCATGGGGAGGTAATAACTGAGATGAGCTTTGAAAGATGGGTAGGATTTAGACTGATGAAAAATGGGAGTGGATTTAGACTGATGAAAAATGTAGAGCAGCTGGTGGGAATAGTCTGTACAAGGGACAACAGGTGGAGTGAACAGGCAGTTCTGTGACTAACAAGTGGTCCAGTGTAAGTGGGTGAGCAAGAACTGGGGGATATAAAGCTTATGAGGGCTGTAAAGGGGACTGAATGCCAGAATAAGACAACTGGAGAATAGTTACTCTAGAACCATTGGAGGTTTGAGAATAGGAAAACAATATAATCAAGGCTGAGATTTCAAACTTTTTCTTTGACACCTGACTTTTGGATGGAGTTGGTAAGACTGGGGGTGAAGAGGCTAGTTAAGTGGCTTTCTAAATGACTGGTTAAAAACAATTTGTTTAATTGTTTAAAGCAGAGTGGACATAAGAACTTAATGGAGAGACTCCTGGAGAGAATGTAAAAGAGGATATGTCTGAGGAAAATCTTAGATGTGAAATCTGCCCTAGGTCCAATTTAGAATGTCCTTTTTCATCATGCTCATCAGACAGAGTCTCTCTAATCCACTTCTAGTGACAGGAAGAAACATGACCTCATGGGAAAAAGTCCTGTTGCTGCATAGCTCCGATTGCTTCAGAAAGTTCTGAGAGTGAATTGGAATCTGCTTCCCTGTAAATAGGATCCACTGATGCTGGTTTTGCCATTTGCAGAAAAGCAGACTATGCAGCCTTCTTCTCCATATATGTGAAACCAATGATCACTTTTGTCTTTCATTATATCCAGGTTAACTCTCCTCTAATTTCTGAAACCATGTATTTTATTTGGTTGTATAGAATGTGTATTTATTTTAATAAATAATTAACATGCATTGATTCTTTACATGTTATTAACAGTTGGTACATATTTTTCCTGAAGGCTTTTTTCTCATTTGGAAAAATTTTCCTTTGTAAATTTTCCCCTTATAAATGTTGGGCGCTCATTACACAACTGGGGGACAAAAAAATTGCCCAAGGAATCACTCTGCCCTACATAACATTATTTTAGTCTAGGAGTCAGTAAACTATGGTCTGTGAGCTAAGAATGATTTTTATCTTTTTAAATGGTTAAAAAAATCAAAAAAAGAGAATAGTTTGAGATGCATAATCATTTAATGGCATTCTGATGTCAATGTCTGTAAATAAAGTTTTACAAGAACATGTCCATCTGTTTATGCACTGCCTGTGGCTCCTTTCATGTTGCAAAAGAGACTGTATGGCAGCATGGCCTAAAAAGGCCTAAAACCCTTACTATCTGGTACTTTGCAGAAGATGTTGGCTGACCTCACTGCTCACGCCCTGGCATGTAGTTTGTGGACTGACAGTGTCCACTTCACCTGGGAGCTTATCAGAAACGTGGAATCTCAGGCTCCACCCCAGACTCCATTATGAAAACCTCCATTTTAACTGATCCCCGGATGACGTGCATGTCTGGTAAAGTTCCAGAAGCAGAGCCAGAGCAGGGATCCTCACCCTGAGAGTTTGTTGAAGTACCAGTACCAATTCCTGGGTTCCACCTCCAGGAAGTAGACTGGAGTATGGCTGACAGTCTGCGTTTCTAATAAGCTCCCAGGAGATGCTGACCCCTCTCTTTCCCATTCACACTTTGAAAGACACTAGGAGACTCTCCTCTACCCATGTTTAAATCCTTCCTCCTTGGCATGGTCTTCTCTGACCATTCCAGCCGCGATAAATTTTCCCTTCTTTCCTTGAGCTCCTATGCTACAAACATTCCTCATTTTATATTTACATAATAGCACTGTCCTTAGTAGATATCTCAAGTGGAAAGAATGTTCCATCTTACTGACTCGATGACCCCTTGCTGTTCCCCAAACCCGCCAAGCACATCTCCACCTCAGAGATCTCGTACTTTGTTTCCGCTGCCTGGCAGGTAGTTAGGTCAATCTGGGTTCTCCTTAAATAGCCCCTCTTCAGTGATGCATCCTCTGACTTTGGTTTTTTTTTTATTAGAGAAATTCATTATTAAATTTAATTTTCTTTAAATACATACCATCAGTCTTCCCTCATCTTGCTTTATTTTTCTTTGCAGAATGTAACAGCATTCAACATTATGTATTCATTCAAAACATCTTACCTCCGACTGGATTATAAATTGTGTGATTCCAGGGACTTCGTTTTCATTCATTCAAAACTGATTTATTGAGCACCTATTATGTGCTGGGTACTGTTCTAGGATTAGGGGACAAATGAGTTTACTTAGAAAAATGCCTATCATTTACCAAGCATTCAATGAATATCTGTTGAATAAATAAATGAATGAATTTCTTTTTAAGTTGCTTGGAGCAGAAATATAGTTGATACTTTATAAGATTTACATAATCGTCATTATTAAGCATAATAAGCATAGAACAATAACTAAAGAGAGTTAATATTCATTGAATACTTATATGGCGAGCACCTGCAGTATGTATAATTTTTATTCTTATTTTAAATTTAGGAAACCTGGGAACCAAAGAGGTTATATAATTTTAGAAAGGTTAAATATACATAAACCCAGGCAGGCTAACTCCAGACCAGAAAAGATAAGTATCGCATACTCTCCCTCCTTAAAATGAAACTCGTGGCTAGATCGGCAGGTTTGTGTGACAACTGAATGATACTATGAGATTTACCTGTAAAATTACAAATATTCACTCACTACTTGCATTATTCCACAAAAGAATGAAGGTAGTTCTAACAAACACAGACACAAAAAATGATAGATAGAAATGGAAATAATTAAGTCTGAGTAAAATGGAACTAAGACCTAGTAAATAAGGGTGAAGGAAAAACACAGCTATGGAAATTATAGTTGTTATCACTGAAATTGGTATTTTGCTCTGAATTCATGGTATCTGACATGAGTTGAACTGTGTCTCCCCCAACAACAAAAGGATATGTTAAAATGCTAACGGATGGTACCTCAGAATGTGACCTTCTTGGGAAACAGAGTCTTTGCAGATGTAATTAGTTAAGATGAGGTCATACTGGAGTAGGGTGAGCTTTTAATCTAATATGACTCATGTCCTTATAAGCAGACACCTATGTGAAAACAGAAGACACACAGGGAGAGCACCATGCAAAAATGGAGGCAGAGACTGGAGTGATACATCTGTAGACCAGGCAGTGCCAAGAATGGACGGCCACCACTGGAGGTTCAGAAAATGCAAGAGATTCGTTTTCCCTGCAGATTTCAGAAGGAGCACGGGTCTGAAGACACCTTCATTTTGAAATTCTAGCTTCCAGAACTGTGAGACAATGCATTTCTGTTATTTTAAGCCATTAAGTTTGCAATACTTTGTTGAAGAAGCCCTTGAAAAAGAAAACAAAAACAAAAGCATGATTTTCCCGAAGAGTAGAAGAAGTAGACTTATTTTAGGGATTGAAATCAGCATATTTGATATTCGGCAGATTTCTATGGAAACAAAATGAATTTGTTGTGATTTGGAAGAAGACACACTCTTGTGGTGCAATTCTCTGACACAGAAGGCATATTATAACATTCTAGGAAAGGCTGGCATCATGAGTGTGTGATCTCTGCAGTCACACAGGCCTCGTTCTGGAAAGGGTCCTGTACTTGGTCAAATGTTTTGCTGTCACTGTTGTAAAATTCTTACTAACTTTTGATCAAGGCTTCTGAATTTTTATTTCACTCTGGGCCTTCAGATTATGTAGCTGGTCCTGGCTCTAGTAATAAAGACAGTATTGATATTAGAACACAAATTGGTGAATGCATTAATAGAAAAATATATGGAGCCTGAAAAATATGACAGAGGTAGTATTTCAGATCAGTGGGAAAAGATGGACAATTCCATAAATGCTGTCGAGACAGTGGATGACCCATATGGAAACAGAAATATTTTGGAATCTAAATACGCACCACAGTAAAAAAATCAATTCCAGGGACATTAAAGACCAAAATGTGAAAGCGAAAATATATAATATTTATAAGACAATATTTGAGAATAGTTTAATGTTCTTAGGTGTAGGAGATTATTTGAACGAGATGAAAAGAGGGAGAAATCATAAAGAAAAGGTTTGATAAATTTGTCTACATTAAAATTAAGTACTTCTCCATGTTCTCCTTCTTCTTTGTGGGGACCTGAGACTCTGAAGGCACCTATGAGTGTCTGGGGCTCGGCCTTGGGCTGGCACCCCAACTGGCAGGGCTCACATCCAGGAACAAGCTTTCTGACTGGCCTTTCCTCCTCCACTCCTTTCCCTTATACTGTAAAGCTTTTGGCTTGCACGCCTCAAAGGAGTGGGGGGGAGGTGACCAGTGGAAGAGAAGGCTCACCTTGGGCTGACTCATCCACAGGTGTGGCTACACACAGGGGAGACTGATCTAATAAGTAAATAGAATGAGGGTAATGAGAACCAGATCTTTCACTATTGGAGGAGGAAATTAGGAACATGAAACAAGAAAGACTAGAATAAACTCTGTGGTGTTTGATGAGCATCAGAAATCATCACTGTAAATGGATGGCTTTTAACTTGTCTGTCTAGATACAGAAACGTAGAATTTGTGTGTGTGTGTGTGCGTGTGTGTGCGTGCGTGCACACACACGTGCATTTCCTATCTGTTTTTACTAGGAGAAAGTAAGAGCAATGATACTTCAGCAGCAGTGAGTTTACTGAACACCCAGATCTTGGTTCCTAAATATCATTCTCCACTAAAAGAACGTGGGCTCCCTACAGAAATGGCTGAATCGACAGGGAAAGCAGAAGGCGTGTGTGCGTGTGTGTGCGTGTGCGTGCGTGCGTGCACACACACATGCATTTCCTATCTGTTTTTATTAGGAGAAAGTAAGAGCAATGATACTTCAGCAGCAGTGAGTTTACTGAACACCCAGATCTTGGTTCCTAAATATCATTCTCCACTAAAAGAACGTGGGCTCCCTACAGAAATGGCTGAATCGACAGGGAAAGCAGAAGGCGAGCCTACAACAGGTAGGTGAACCAAAAAGGTAGAAAGTGCTCAGAGAAGGACAAGGACGTGTCCAAAGTTACAAAAGCCAGGTTAAAGGTGTTTCCATCGGCTGCAACTTGGATAATCTGACCATGGAAATAAATGATGACAATAAGGGATTCTGAACCTTTTGAGTAAAACAGGAATGCACACGTCTATACCAATAGAAGTAAATAAACGGATTGATCGAGTAATTAATTAATTAAATGGAAGGGAAGTAAAACGCCAACTAGTAACATTCCGAATGAAGAATATATTGGATCCGTATATTCCTTCTGTAACGTTTAACTGTAAATTTACATCTACTTCGAAAAATTGAAAAAAAACATTGAGTTTTTTTCTTATCATAAGACATAATTGCAAGATACGATTCGATGGAAGAAATTTGCAACACAGAAGTGAGAGAAGATTAATAACTAGAGAAGAAATGCCTATGAGTTAGCTAGAGAAAGAACGTTGGGACATTCATCCAATTCAAAAGACAAAATAGGTAAAATGATCAGAAAACGTCATAGAAATTTTTAAATGGCCTATAACATATGAAACAACGTTCAACCACATTAATAATCAAAGAACGCAAATTAAAACGAGATATCACTCACTCTTGTTAGACTGAAAAAAATGTAAAAGTCAGATAACATGGAGCATCGGTACAGATGTGGACAACAGAATTATGATCTCATTGGTGGAGTGCAATTTGATGCCACCACTCTGAAAATAGTTTGACATCACTAGTAAAGTTACACACACACGGTAGGAGACTGTACCCCTGCAGCCAAAGGGCTTCATTTCTCTACAGAGCCCTTCCCTGCGTTTTACACACCGCCCTGTTGAGTTCAGACTCGGTTGTGTGACTCACTGTAGCATATAAAATATGAATGGACATTATGCATATCACTTTCGAACAGAAGCTTTTAGTTGCCGGTTGGTGTGTGCTGTGGTCTTTTCCCTCTGGCACAACCCTAACATGTTCCCTGGTTCTACAGTGAGGAAAACGTGGTGCAGATTCCCAGTCCACAGATGATGCTCATGCAACAGGAAAGAGCAGTCGACTTCATTCGTGTAAGCTGCTGAGACCTGTTGCTATTTAATTATCCACCCAACATACTCTTATTTACACACACACATACTCTAAACCCTACAATTCTATTATCAAACATGTGTCCTGGAGAAACTGGTGCAAATGTGCACTGGGATATATTTTTTCAAAATATTTATAGCAGTACTCTTTGTATAAGGGGAAAAATAGAAACAATTAAAATCTTCATCAAGAGTGAAATGAATAAGGCACATTATATTCACACAATGGGATAAATGATCTACAGCTACGCAGCTCAACACTGACAAGTTTCAAAGATATAACACTGAGACAGAAGAAAGTATGTGTAGTTCCATGTATTTTATAAAAGCAGGTGAAACTGTATCATATGTTGTTTATTAAAGCATACTGGAGTAAAATTTACAAATAAAGGAAATAACATAAAACTCAGAATAGTAGCCACTATGGGAGGTAGGAGAGAAGAAACAGGTGAACACAAAAAGCAGCATATAACTACGTCTCAGGTATGATAATGTTCTGTGTCTTAGCATTGTAGTGGGTATATAATGATCGTTTATCTTGTTCTTTATTTGATACGTATACATTTTTATGCAACAGTTCACGTATAGTTGATCTCACAATGAAAAAAATCACGGTAACCCATGCTGGATAAGGGGAGTATAAATTTGCCAAGATATCTAAACTCTAATCTTTTCCTTCATTGTATTTTTAAAATTTTATCTTCAATGTAATTAATTCGCATTTTGTCAGTCTAGACACAGAGTTCTTTAGAAGACAGTTTTCCTTGGCATTTTTACTTAGCAGTACACCTTTTAAGCAATCCGAATAGGGGCTGGTGATTTATTTCCGTGTGTGTGTGCATGTGTGTGTGTGTGTGTGTGTGTGTGTGTGTGTACTATTACTTTTATGTGAAATTTAAATCCACAAATGAATGAAGATCCTTTTTGTTGTGTTAAATAGTACAACCACCGTGAAAGGAAGAGAGCGACTCGAGTATTGGTGTCATGGTCTTCGCTGACCGGAGCCAGCTCATAATGCTGTGAGGATGTGCACACACGGAAACCCCTTCAGAAGCCCAACAGAAAAGTCGCATGGACTCACATACTCTTTTACTGAAAAGCCATAGGCCACTTGCTGTGGCAAATGCAAAAATAACCCAAGTGGAAAAAAAGAAAGAAAGAAAGAAAGAAAAGGTGTAAAAATTTCATAATATGTGGATAGCTTTTGTTTGATGGACCTTCTCAAACAAAGAAATATTTTCTTATCCCTAGATATATTTATTTAAAAAATTATGAACAAAAAAAAACACAAGAAAGTTGATTGAAAGATTAAGTTGGTGAAACCGATCGAAAGAACATGCATTTGTTCTCTACCTTGTAAATCATGACCAATGCCCACTGCCTAGGAGAAAGTCAGACAGCAGCTCCTTCAAAGGGTTTTTTAAATGAGAGTCACATCAGATTCTTCGACAACTCAGAGAAAAATGCAGTTACAAGAAGCATTACAACAGTAATATGGATGATAAAATAGAGAAACACGCAATTAGCACAAAGAACGAGCATAAAAATGAACAAACAACCAGAAAAGGGCTGGTGATATTTGCTGAGAATAAATGTCTTAAGATCTGTGGTCAAGTACCTGCTGAAAATGAGAGCTGGTCAGGTCAACATCTTGGTTGGTGGCCTGATTACTTTGTAATTCGGATAATAAATAGCAATTCTGACTTGGAAAGGAAATGCTGCCAAGAATATAAAAGGTCCTAGATTGATTCATCGAAAAATCGTACTAGATTGATTCATCGATTCATCCATCTGCCTGCCCATGCATCCATCCATCCATCCACCAACCAATAAGTCATTAATTCATTTATTCAATTATACACTTAGCAAACATCTGAACATAGATAAGCCTTGTATTAAACTTTGCAGATTTGAAAAATTTAGCAGTGAATTAAAACACACTTCCTGCCTTCAAAGAGTTCATCATCTAGTGCAGAATATTTTAGCCTCGGCACTACTGACACTATGAGATGTTTAATTCTTAGTTGTAGGAGGCTGTCCTGTGCACTGTAGGATGTGTAGCCATGTCTCTGTACTCTACTCACTAGATTACACAACTACCCTTTCCTCTTTCTCAGTTGTAACAACCAAAAATGTCTCCAGATACTGTTAAATGTCCCTGGGACGAGAATCAATCCTGGTTAAGCGTTGCTGGCCTAGCAGAGGAGGCAAATATGTTTACATGTGTTTGTAATATATTCTAAAATTTCTGATAATTAAGAAGCATTAAGTAATTGATGAGAGAGAGAGAGCGAGCGATGGTGAGGGACTGATAGAGGGGAGGGAGGAGGAAGGGAGAGGGAGGACAGCCAGCATTCATGAACACATCTGCCTCCAGGCATTTATTGGGGGTACACAAAGGACACCCCTGAGCTGTGTCTTAGAGAAAAAGCAGACTTTATTATTTTTAGAAGACATAGTTCTGCAAATATGTGAAAATGCAAAGGCTGCTTTCTCTATTCCAGGTTAACATATTTCTAGTTTCTTTAATCTCTGGTTCTAAGGAACCTAATGTATTTGAATATTTTCTGGCAGTTAGCATAGTGTCATTGAAATATTTCCAGCTAGAAAGTGACAACCATTCATTCATTCATTCATTGAGCAAACAGTTACCAATTACTGTTCCAGATACGGTGCTAGGTTTCTGAGGATATGAGACGAAAAATATACAATGCCTGCACTTGAGGCTATAAAAGTCTAATGCAGAACAAATTAGTCAAAAAATCTTTTTCCAATTCTTTATAAATCAGCTTCCTTGCTAAATAGCACAGAATTTTAGAAAGTTACTGCCTTATCCTTTCACTCACTTGCTTGCTAGCTGACTTTGAAAGCTCAAAGTCTATTAATGAGGCAGATGTGTAAACAAATAGTTATTAAATTCAGTGTTAAATTCTTTGGTAGTGGTATATAAAAACTGTTAGGGACTCTGAGGAAAAGGCAGTCATCTGTGTCTGGAGATCTGGAAGGCTTTTCTAAAGTCATGACATTTAAACTGGCCTTAAAAGACACGTAGAAGTTTATTATTTGTAAAAGAGGTAACCAGTAGATGGAACAGCAAATGAGAATGCTCAGGAAATAATGAGAAGTCACTATGGACAAGGTTCTTATTCTAATGACTTGTATTCTAACATTCCCTTAATAGGTGGGAGCAGGTAGCTCAGTTCAACAGACATTAATAGGTATATACATTGGTATATTGGTGAAGTGTAAGCCCCTTCCTCCTAACACACACACACACACAAACAACATTGGTATATTGGTGAAGTGTAAGCCCCTCCCTCCTAACACACACACACACACACACACACACACATTCATTCATTCATTCTTTTTCTCTCTCTCTCTCTCTCTCTCCATCCCTCCCTCACTCCCTGTGACCCCCCCCCCCTAACACACACACACACACACACACACACACACACTCTCATTCATTCATTCTTTTTCTCTCTCTCTCTCTCTCTCCATCCCTCCCTCCCTCCCTCTCAGGCAAGGAAATGTCACTAAGAATGTCCTCCTTTTGAATGCGCTAGATGACCATGACTATGTCAGGTCTTTCTACATAAACTGGAGACCTCAATGTTTAGTCAGGTCCCCTAGTACCCCTATAAGCACCAATCTTGACGCCTATTTTGAATGTCCCTTTGCCTCTTCAGACCAGCAAAACTGGCTGATGGATGGAACTTCAGATCGATTCTCCTTGGCTACATTCTAATCTGGACTGCAGAGCATGTTCCACAAAAACACTAGTACTGAGGTCAAAGAAGGTGTGTGGCTCGCTCTAGCACAGCAGATGGCTTGGGCTGAGCGATATCTGAAGACTTGCTAACACTTGCCATGCAAAGGGCCTCAAGAAAATGAATGGCCTTGGTATGTCCACACAGCGCCACCTGCGACTCAGAGATCTTAACTACGGCCGACTGTCTCTTGCTGCAGTAACTAGAACGATCAGATCCCACACTTATGTGCAAAAGGGACTAATTGGCATACAGCACACCACACTGAATGTCACACATGCAAAGGAAGACTTCCAGAGCCACCGCGTATGTTCACGGTCAGAAGCATGGGTGGCTGGGCAACGCCATTGGCCTTATCCTTCACCTTCACGCTCCCTTCTGCCAAGCACTGCTGGATGCTCTCAGCTTCCAGAGGTTTTCAGATCCAATATCTTTGGATTCCTACAAATCTCTGCTTGGTAAGAAAACTGAAGGACAAGAAAGCAAACAGAGCTGGTCTCTTAAAATGTGTAACTCTGGGTAGCCTGAGTGACTGAAAAAAAGAGAGGAGCTGACGCTAAAGGCCAAGGTCCAAGGTTAGCGCCATCCTTGACTGCTGACTCTATTAAAGAAAAGAACGCAGATCCGTGATATGAAGAGACATCCGTGGGGTGTGGACTGGACTAGCCCTTGTTCACCGGCCCAACCACGAACTGCGGGAGGAGCACAACCTTATTATGTTTATTCATCACTGGCAGATGCTAATACATTTCTGGATCGACATTGGCAGGATTATGAATAAACACAGAGAATTCACAATCAGATACCAGAGTTAGGAAGCCGAGTACTACTGATGGATTGATTATGTTTTTGAGCTATTTAGATAATTGGACATACTAAGTACAGCTTTCTGCAATGATAATGGACCTGTCCCGTTGTGGTCTATTTAACAAACACTTGGACTATTTTTTTTTAAAAGCTTGTTTACATTCCTGTACATCCTGGCTTTATTGATATTCTGTCCTTTGAATTTCAGTGTCACCCTAGCAACGCTCCAGAGAAAGTTGAGGAGGGCACGATCACTGTTAACCCATGTTTTCAAAGTGAAAGAAAGCAAACCCTTTCCGGTCTGAATCCGGAGCCGGTTTTTCTTCTACTACTCCCAAATACATGCCCCACTTTGATTGCTGGTCAAAGATGGGGGTGGCGGGGAGAGGGACATCTATGTCGCCTGTTTCTATACAAAGTTGTCTTTCTGAATATTTTTAACGACTGATCATTCTGCCTGACAGGCTCTCCCCCAAATCTTCCCATACCTCATTTCGTGTCTTCCAGGTCTCAGCTCAAATGTCCCCTCTCAGAAACTTATCACTCTGTCTCAAGCAGGCCCCCCAGTGAATATAACTTATTTGACTCTCTTCATAAGAATGTCTGAATTATTATTTCTTCACTATTCATTTCTCCCGCTTTTATGTAAACACCTTGAGGGCAGAGACCATGCTATTTTCCACAACATCTGTCCCCACAGTCTAATACTCTGCCTGGCTTGTGGCCGGTATATGATAATTATGCGCACATGTCATGCAGTTTTAGAACTGCAGACTCTTAAACAGAACCGAGCCTTTGCTGGAGAACATGCATGTTGGGTCTAGGCACCCCTATCAGTAGGCAATGTTCATTCTCTTCACAACACGGCATCTGGTGCTATAAGCAGAAGGTTTGTTAGGTCACATTATATGGACAGTCCATTTCTTTATAGCAATGTACGCCTGGCTCTGAGTAGATTTTTATAGTGCCTGTTATAAAATCCTACAGCTCTTCTGACTTTCTAAGATCTCCTTGCTGACCACTTGAGTGCATCTTGCCTGAGAAAAAAGTGTTAGCACTGATGACCAAGCTCTTAAAATGCAATGTAACCTACAGATGATGGTGTTTATTGTCTAACACCTCCATAGATTCATATATATCAGTCCTTAACTAAGTCAAACATTCTTTTTGAAATACAATTCAGGTAAACCATTTTTCTCCTGAAATCTGACCCAGGACCCCTTGAATTATAAGAGATACTTACATGGGTTTTACATGAAAAATAGATAAAACGCTGCATTGGGGATATATAAATAGTATTATTTACTTCAAAGTTATAGAGTTTGATAGTTCAATCTTTAGAGACATGAAGGATCCCTTTATTTATCAGACAGTACCAAGTCATTTTGTCTCCTAGAGTATTAAAATAACAGTTTAATTCAAATTCTGGATGAATTCTCTTTAACTCAAAAGCTGCTTTATGGACTAGATAATAACTTATATTTTTGAGATTGTAAACAATGAGGATGGTGAGATTATTCAGTCTCGATTTCTTGATTCATTTATAATATTTCTTTGGTCTTTCCATCTCATTTTTTCAGGTATCTCCCCCTGAGTAGAAGCCCCATGAGCAATTTCCTTAAACAGCAGAGGTGACAGGAGTGGCCTTTCTGATTCAATTTCACTTTGAATCTTTAGCCCTTAATAATTTTCCCGAATTCAGTTTATTTTTCAATTTCACATACAAAAATAATATAGTGGGAAAAGGCAAGGAGCTATGAATGGTGCTTAAAGTAATTTGACAGATTCCCTGAGCATTTATTTGTTTTGTTTCTACATAATTTGTGAAAACCTGTTTTGGGTTTGAGAGTTATAGGATGACACTCTCTTAAACCCTGTGCTTCTTGAACTCAGACCTAATGTCACAGCTCAGGTCAATCTTTCTTACAGTACTAAGAAGTGAGTTTCAGAATTTTAATTAATTAATTTTTTCTCAGTAGAAGAAAAAAGAAAAACTAAAATTCCTATTGGCTATTAAACAAACAAACAAACAAACTTGGAAGCTGACTCTGGGGAATACATGAGGCTTGTAGGTTTTCTTGGTAATGAGAAACATCAGATCAACTTCTCTTGTGTGCTGGCTCCATAATTTGAATATGGGAAGGGGGCAAAAAAAAGTCCATTGGAAGTTGGATAAGGGGGTAGGTGGGAGCGACAAACAGTGTGGGAGTTTAAAAACAGTCCCTGCATAGAGAACAGGCTGTTTTTACTTACAGTCTATGTCTATTTGAAGTGATTTGTTAGAAGCTTATTTGGGGTCTGAATTGATGGACCCCAGGGGGACTTCTGTGTTAAAATGCAGAGCATACTCGCAGCACAAACCTCAATTTCGTCATGTGTAAAATGAGGATAATAAATATATCCATCTCCTAATATTGATATGAGGATGAAATGGTTTAACATGTGCAAAGTCCTTACTGCCCGGCACAGCTAAAAACTATTACCTATTATACTCACTGTATTATGAAGGACTCATCTGTAACCCAGACTAACATTTACGATTATCGCTTTATATGCTCGATTAGGTCGCCTCTCCTTTATGACAGAATTTATTATTTTTTGTGTTGTACATGGGTAAATTGTCCCATATTAAATGAAAATGGAATCCCCCAAATTATGGATTTAATAATTGCATTTTTTCCTTGAACAGATATTTTACCCTGAGGGGAAAAAAAAACAACTATTAAAAAAAAAAAAAATCATGAGCCACAACCCAGAAACTCTCAAATGACAATACCTAAGTTAAACTTTGAGGAGTCATCTTGACTTATTTCATTCAATCAGTTTTTTTTTTTTTTCTCTTTCCCCTAAACATCTGAACTTTACATTGGGTTTAAATATGAATCAATAGAAGATGAATGAAATATTAGTTTCATCTTTTCACCAAACTTTCTCATTTAACAGTATTTTCAAAGAATCATTTCTAAAATTACATTTTTAAGGCAATTTTCCCACTTGTATTATGTTTTAGAAGTTCATTGTTCTTGGGAGGTGAAAGATTCCAAATGCTATAAAGCAAAATGTCACATTGCAAGTTGTAGGCAAGGGTAATAAACTTGACTTTTCCTTGTAGTGCATTTCAATTAGGTACTTCAGTACCTGGAGCATAAGGATTATTGCATTTCCTTTTGCCAGAAAGTCATAGAACTATTGAATTATGTGTATATGAGGATCAATTAATGATACAAATACAAATGCATGCTCTTCAAGAAAGCAAATTATATGCATGGATTACTTTTAAACTTAGATTCTGGCAGTCTTTTGAAAAAATCCAAAATATTTTTCCCCATGTACTTTTCCTCCATCCTCGTTGCATGAATAAAATCCACTTTTATTATTCTGTTGTTACTACAGGTGAGAAACAAGAAACCTATTGTGAAGAACTTCTATTAGCAAAGTCACCAGCTATCACATACACACACAAAAAAAAATGTCGATGCAAAAAAAATGATGGCTTATTAGTAATGTTTACTTATTTTGAGACACTTTTGCTTTTAGACCAAAATCTACCTAATTACCAAAGGGCAGAATAATCCAGTAGTATGAAATCAGGTCACAAGAAAGAATTGACGGGCCTGCAAGACTTTCCAGCGGAAAGATAATGCAATGATACCCTGGACAAAGAACATAAATTCACTAACTGATAAAAATAAATTGCATAGAAACTAATGTGTAAAGCACAAAAGTCAATGAGCAAAGAAGCTTAAGTTGAAAATGAAAAATAAAACATGAAAAGTTTATTTTATGATTTGCATGAGGGATTAATAATAAAAAAAACCTCTTTCTGAAAGATGAGGCATCTGATGTAATTTTGCATCTCAGGATTATAAGATAAAATACACAATGAAAATTCATCTAAAAATTTGCTTCTGTAAGGTAATTCATAATCATGTAATCCTTTCTAACCCATATAATTGCAACATTGGAAATATTAAGCTTACAAGTCTCAAATATTAAAATTATAGAAGATTCAAGGACATCCTGCATGACTATCTAATAAGTTATAAAAGAAAAACTAAAGTTGCAGAAACTTTAGGAAATATAAATTATTGTGTGCAAGTAAAAATATTAACTCATTTCTCTGGCCTAGGAAAATGACAAAAATTATATACTCTACATATACAAAAAAGCCACAATTTTTCATGACTTGTTTTTGCTTTTAGATGAAATCACATAAATGTTTATCGGATTCTCCAAACACCTACCCACAGGTCAGAGAAGCTGGCTCATGATAATTTAGGTGAGTAACATTTACACAGCACTTTCCCAGTTTGGAAAATATGTTTTCCTTTTCAATACAATTTGATTTCACGTGAAAAACAACCTTATAAAATAGCTGGCATTGGTATTAGCAGTACCGTTTAAATGACTGAGGAAAATGACATTGGTCGATGTAGGATGACTTGTCTGAGGCCATGGCACTAGGAAGAGTTAGAGTGTCTCAGGTTTTCATGTGAGTTCACTGTGCTATAAACATAAATATAGACATATACGCACAGGTAATTAAATAAGATGTAGGAGATTCTGATTTGAGCTGTTCTTTCCGAGCTTCCATGTGGAATGTTGTTACACAGGCATACACAGGCATTTTTAAATGTTTGATTTTTATACTAAATTAATTTCTTTTTTTGTAAAACTTTCAATGAATATTGTATGAACCTGAGGCAAAGATGCAGAATCAGTTTTAAGAATATTTTGCATAACACATTTGCACAATGTAAGTAATACTACCCAGAAGGGAAAAAAGAGCATTTGATAACATGGTGTGTTACCTTTCAGGATTTCAGCTTCTGCCTGTTCTTGGTGTCATGTACAACCAGCAAGGCCGTCTTTAAAATTTAAATGTCTTATAGACATTAACTGAAGGAATGATAAATTCTGTTTTGAAAAAAAGTACAGTGGATTTCAAACGCCACTTCTGCACCATTCCTTAATTGTCTATCTAAGAGGAGATTGAATTGGGGGAAAAAAATACAAATTTAAAATTGAATAGCTAGAGAATACTTAGATATGTAGGCGATATTGAATATCTTTTTTAAAATCTTTATAAAAATATAAATGTGTTAATTGTATTAACCATGGAATTTTTTTATGGGGAAAAATAAAAGAAAAAAAGTTTATCAATTTTTAGCATCAAGTGGAAAAATATGCTTTGGGGCAGATTCTGTCTTTTGTATGCAAAATAGGAGGGCTGGAGGGAGCAGCAGCAGGTAAGTGTTTCTGTCTAAGCCAGTCCATCTCTAATTCTTTTCCTCTGCCTAAAGAGCTAATGCTCTGTCCTTGGGCATCTCTATTGTTGCAAATAGAAGGAGAGGTAAGCAATTAAATGCTGTGTGGTTAGCCTGGGTTCTCACAGCGCCCCCACTTTTCTTTCACAGAACTTAAGTACTTCACACGATTTCCATGACATAACTCACTGTTAATCCATCTGTTTCCACTTGGGATGCATGTTTTAGCACCACAGCCCCAGTAGAGAAGACACTTGAAACCTAGTCAACAAATATTGTGAATCATCGTAATGGATGCTTACACACATCTGCTTTTTACTTTTTTAAAAGTCGAAACTCCTATAACTTTTAACTCTCTTCTCCCAATTACCCTCACCACCACTGACTGCATTCTCCATATCTTTTTCACCTTTTTATTCTGGCCCACAGTAAATACTTATAAATATGGGATAAATGGTCATTCCTTATATGGATGCTAAATATTCTTTATGAGTCCTTAAACAAAGTGTTTTAGAAGTCTCAAATTATCCTCCTCAATGGTAGAGTTTTTGTGTTTGTTTGTTTTGTTTTTAAATCCTGGATGGTGTAAAGACCGGTCTGAACTCAGCTTTTGACCCTCAATATGGAGCTGGTCTTAAAATATTCCCAAGTATCATCAGCACAGCCAAGAGTACAGTTTTAAAAATCAGTCCACACCCCATGAAACGAAGTCTGAGGGATCTTAGCTTTGAATTCCTATTGAGCGCATTCTCCATCATTAAGTCAAAACTATGCCTGCAGTAAATCGTGTGCAACAGGGACCTAAAGAGGTGATTACTTCATTAAATGGCTTTCTTAACCCATTTCCCGTTTGCCCTGAGAATACTTGTGGATTACAATCCTAAACTTACCCCCAAAGTTTGTCATGAAATATCTCGCTTTCATTATTATTTTCACATCACCCCAATGTATCAAGTCTTCGGTAATGTTAGGTACTTAAACAGATATGAGCGACAAGGAAACAAAGAAGCGAAGGCCCGGCCCAGAGATCACCTATCTAGTATTTAAAAAATCACTCCTGAGTCCTGAGTGACAAAGGACTGGAGGGCCATAAACCGACAGCTGGTTTAACCTAGCCACAGACGCTTGAGCGGTAAGGACACTCTGACCCTCTCTTCACCTCAGCCTCATTATAATATCATGCCTATGCCTGGAAGTTCATGAATCTAACAGACTGAATTCTGGGTAAGCGCGAGTACAGTAGGCATGGAGTTATATAACAGGCAAATGTCAAGCGAACCTTACATGCCAATCACCTAGGAATGCCTTTGTAAACTCCCACCATGGCCCTAATACAGACATCCCCACTACTATGAGGTTACGGCCCTCTTCACTGTAACCCGCTCCTCGCTTGGAGCGTACTTTAATCATGCCTTTCATTTCTGTGTGGTTATAGACTGGTTAGGTGTGACCCGCTTCTACCTCAAAATATGCCTTTAATAAAGCTCCTCTCATAAATCTCGCTAACCTGAAATTCTTCCTGTGTTGGCGCAAAGAAGCAAGAATCCCCAGTGTTACTGTGGCAACGCCAGAGTTCAGATTGCCCCTAATGGTAACAGAAACAAATGACATCATTCTATTTATAGCATTGTTTTTAGTAGTGGTATTTCCACTTACGAAATATAGTAATCTTCGATCGCTGAAAATGTCAAATCCTAGAAAACATAGCGTTCCTACAAGTGATGTTAACATCGTTCTCAAACAGCTGTTAGGTGAAGATTCATTTGATAAATCCAATTCCTGTATACATTTCTGTTACAGTAGGATAAGAGACAGGTTTTGTTTAGAAATAACTCCAAGAACAGTTTTTATATTTTACTTTTACATTGAAAACCAGTCAGAGTTGCTTTAGCCTCAAAGAGCGTGTTTATGTAACATTAAATGAACGCCGGCAGCAAGCCCACTTTTTTTTTCAAACAAGAAATGGGTTAATTATTATCTTCTCTGCTCAGTCAGGGGTAAAATTCTCTGGAGTGAAAATGGCAATCTCTTTAATTTCCCAAGATTTAGAAACCTGTCTGACCAGGTTGGTTTGCATCAACTTTATGATTCTGGAGGCAATCTCTCTCCTTTCCCAGCTTTGTGGTTTAGCCTCACAGTCAGTGAGGTTGTCGGAGGTGAGCATCGCCCTTTGGTGGGAAGGTGGGACAAGCTCTTGTACTTCCATTTAACACCATGCAACACTTAATCTGGGGAGAGTGACGCTGCAGTTGCTTGAAGCTGTAATAGTATTTGGAACAATATCCAGTCTAGAAATTTGGAAGTTTGGTTAAACACATGAACATCATCATTTAGCATTATTAATAGCCCTACGTATTGGGGTCTTACAGTATGCTAATGATATTCTATACATAATACATCTTTTAATTTATTCTTTACAAGAAGCCTAAGAGAGAACATTATGAAGATCAGAGAAGTACATTTCCAGAACTCACATAGATAGAAAATGCCAGTATTAAGAAAGCAGGGATTGGAACCTATGTCTGAATTATGCCAAAGCTTCTCTCTCTGCTGCACATCAATGCCTCACACCCAAGAGCAGTTATTTCTACAGATAAAGCCCCACCCACCATGACCGATTGAATAAGCAGGGATGACTATCACTGGTATTTAATTCCTACTAAACCATGTTTCACTTTGTGAATCTTTAGGCTCAGGGAAAAAAGTGTCAGAAAGATTGGAAGAAACTATAAATGGGGAAGTGCCCGCAGATGGGAGCTGGGTAGGGTGATATAGTACTGACAGTTTATAAGAACAACAATCACTAGCATTTCTTGAGCATTTTCTATGTGTCTGACAACAATATAAATACTTCTTTGCACTATTTCAACCAATTTGTAATACATATCCATTCACTTCTTCCTTAACTGAACAAATATTTGATTGCCTAGTGTGTCTCCTTTAAGCATTCCTTTAAGTGAACAAGAGTAAACAAGGCAGAGAAAGTCCTTGCTTATCTTCCATGTGGAGGGGACAGACACTACACACATAGACAAATAAGTGAAGAAAATAATTTAAGATAATGCTATATGCTCTTGGAGAAATTAAACGAGGTGGTATACCAGACAGTAAATGTGATGGAACTGTTTAGATGGATGGTCCGAAAAAGGGATAGTGACATCTGTGTCTGAAAGTTACAAGGAGCCAGCCATAGGGAGAAGACAGAAGAGAGTTTCAAGCACGAAGCCATACGGGGAGAATGAGTTTAGTGCATTAGCAAACATAAGGAAATCCCGTACAGTTGGAGCTGGGTCATGGAGAGGACCGGGGCCGAATCATTCTGCAGCTTATAGACCTGGCTGAGGACTGAGACTTTTCTGAGTAAGTGGGAAGTCACCAGAGAGTCCTGTGCAGATGAGTGATGTTATCTGATCTACTATTCCAATTGCTCATTTGGGCTGTTCAGTAGTGTCCAGTGCTGGAGGCGGCAGGAAGGCTACAAGGAAAGCAGGGTACGGGAGGGGCAGAAAAGCATAGATTTCCATGAGATGATGGTAACGACTTGTTTTAGGGTATTGCTTTGAAATTAGATACTATTGTTCATCCCACTTTATAGGTGAGGAAACTAAGACTTAGAATGGCTCAGCAAAATCTACAGCTATGGGTTTGGGGGCCTAAGATCAGCACTTCATCAGTCTGACTCCAGAGCCCCATACTTACATACTATACTGTGTCTCTCAGTAAAGCAGGAAGAGAGTCATTTCTGCTTCTTGGATTACCTTTAATTCTGAGAATCCCATTAAATCACAGAAAGGAGGGTTTGGCCATGGTCATCGTTTTAGCATCTACCGGGTGATAGGATTTAGCAGTTTTATTAGAAAATTATTCCCATCTATTGGGTAGTGAGTTAACCTAAAACAATTTCAATTGGACAAAAATTGCTTTTCTGATTTATTACCCTTTCACAGAAGATTCTCACTGTCAGAGACAAAGGGTAGCCTGATCTTTTAGGTGAGCACACATATTTGTTCTCTAGATACATCGTCCATCATGACAACTTGAAAGTGGGGTACTCCACGTATACCACCAACACAACTATAGAGAAAGTTGAATAAAGCCAACTCTGAAAAGTCTTAAGTGTATAGAGGAAAAAAATGAATTGAGTATGAAAAAAAACACTCCTTGCCACATGATCCGACTCTCACCATTCACACTGATGAAGGCTTATGACCTCTAGATTCATATTCTTCATTTCCTGTGCAGTGGTCCATCAATTTGCCAGTCTCTAGGTCTTCTGGGTCATCCTCTTAAACCTCAATATCCAGAGCTGGCTGCACAAGCCACTGACCTCTATGGATCTCTTAACCAATCTTTCTAGCAGTCTCGTAAGTGAATGATTCTTTTCTGCAAATACAGTGCTTCTTCTATGCCTCCAAGAAACAGTTAATGCTGATGATTAATTCCCCATTCCTATATACTCACTTCAAAGACACTCGCCCTCAGTGGGTTCCATAGTTTATTATCTGTTCTTTTGAAGCTAGCAAAGTTTAGTTTGCTTTAAGATAATAGTTCTCTCTCTTGAATATTAATGAAGAAGCTCAAGTTTGAAACACATTAGGGTAAGTACCATAAAAAGCAATCGAGGATGCATAATATCCCCAACTCTATACCAACACACTGTTTGAACTGGGAAGTATTTATTGAGTGCCTACTGCATGCTAATCACTGTGAAGTATATCAAATGAATAATTACTCCTGCCCTAATTTTTAAAAATTTTGTTTAGAGTTAAAATATATGTTTAGAGTTAGGATACATATTTCATGGTAAGTAAATGCATTGTACAATAAGTACCAAGTGAAGAATGTAAACTATTGCTGAAATCATCAAGGAGAAATCTTGATGCGGTTGAGATCAGACTGAAACTGTCGAGATGGCTAGGGAATAGGCAGACACTACTAATTGCTCCCTGCAACCAATATCTCCCTTTTCCATTAGAAATCAATTTCCAGTTAGAAATGGTATTTCCCTTAAAGCTAAGTCATGTGACTATATTTTGGCCACTGGGAAGATATGTGTGCAACTTCCAGCATGAGTTTTTAAAAAGTTGTTTGCCCTCCATGTCCTCTCTTTCTCAATCCAAAAGGCTAAAAAGTGGACATGGTGTTGAGAAGCTGGTTTGACCATGCAGAAAAGGCAACACCTCTAGGAGGTGCTGGAGCAGGCAGATGAGAGAAACCATGTCCCTGGATGAATGATCTCCTAGAACTGCACCTTCCTGGACCACTCACCTTCTATATTGTTAGATCCACTGCATTTTTGTGTCCCTCATTTATATTGACCTAGGGTGTACCATATCTGATATAGAGATAGGGGTATGTGTGCCTTATTTTGTTTATAGTCTGAGTTTGCAGTAGGGGCATTACTAGATTATGGAACAAACAGTAAATGATAAAATCATTTTCACCTGGTAGTTCCCTAAGATGCTGCTAACATCAGACTCTACAATGCACTGTGTTCAAGTTCTGGGTAGAAAGGTAGAAAAGACCTCTTGCAAGCACAATCACCTCATTCTTGCTTGGTGTAGGCAGTGGAATAATGGTTAAGAGTTCAGGGGAGATGATGGAAGATGAGCTTGCAAAGAGATTTAGACGTCAGGAAAGTGACTTGGGCCTCTATAAAAAGTGAAAAGTTCTGGAACAGTTTCTTGGTTCAGGACTGGAAGAATCAAAGCAATTTCTTAGAGTGGTTTATTAATCTAAAAAATCTTTATTAAAGTTTTACTGTACGCTGAGCATGTTGAGATAAATCTGATTGTGGTCATACAGAATGGATGGAGACTTTTCCAATGAAATCATCTTTCTGTCAGAAGAGAGTGAATGAGCATCCTGAGTAATTTAAAAAAAAAAAACAAAGTCCTGGCAATTAAAAATTAAAATTTTAAAATGTCTAAAAAGCAGTCATGTTTATTTTAACCTATTATTCTCAACAACTTACAATTTAAGGCAAATGATGCTCCAAGATGTGTCATGTTTTTACAGTGGGCTTCAGTCCCTGCTTCCACACTTCCCTGTGCCCTGGGTCACGATGAGGCCAGTTCCCATGTCGGGGCAAGTGTGAACTGCAGTCAAGCCTTTGGCTGCAGAAATATGGAGGCTCTGTGGAAATGGCATGCAGAGACCACTTCATCTCTGTGTCTCTCGGTCTTATTTTCACATTATTTATTCTACATGCCTTTGCTGAAGTCTCCAATCTGTCAGGTCATCATTGCTACCTTGTGACAGAAAAAGGCAGCCACTGCTCCTGCTGTTTTCCTGGTTATGCTAGTTATCCCAGGAGGGCATCTGGAGAAAGACTTTTGGGTGGTATAGAGGACTGAAGTGTTCTCCCAAATTTAAAGTCCACCCACAACCTCAGAATGTGATCTTACTTGAAAATAAGATCTTTGCTGAAGTAATTAAAATGAGGTCATGGTGAATTAGGGTAGATCCTAAATCAAATGACTGATGGTGAATTAGGGTAGATCCTAAATCAAATGATGTATAAGAAAGCAGAGGACATACAGACACAGGGGAGACACTGACGCAGAGAAAAAGGAGATGTAAAGATGGAGGCGCAGAATGGAGGGACGAATCTACAAGACAAGGGATGCCGCAGATTGCTGGAAGCCACCAGAAGAAAGAAAAAGGCAAGAAAGAATTCTACCCTGGAGCTTTCCGAGTGAAGATGGCCCTGCTGACACTTTGATTTCATACTTCTTATCTTCAGAACTGAGAGAGACGACAAATGGGTTAAAATAAATAAATAAATAAATATAAATATATACATATACACACACACACATATACACACAAATATATATATATATATACACACACACAAATGGGTAAAATAAATAAATACGTGCACACGCGCGTGCACACACACACACACACACACACGAGTAAAAAGAGGAATTGGCCTGGATACTCTCAAGAAAAATCAGTGCTTAGCTAAAGATGTTTCAGATGTGAGGCTATGGGGGCATGCAGATTAGCAGAAATGGAAATAAAGGAGTTAAATTTAGGCAATATCGATGTGTTTTATATTAAAAAATATAATAAGAGGTTGCTGACTTCTTAGATCTTGGGAGGAGGTAATGTCAAAAACATAAAGGATGGGGACTGGGGTGGAGAATTCTGAGTTTGGAATATAAAAAATCACTCTAGAGAATTCAGCATGTTGAGTAACAGGGAGATGGACTCATGCTAAGCTTTGAGGTTCAAGGGGACCTCTGAGATCTATATTCTTGGAGGGTAATTTTAGCTTTGTTTTAAACTAATTTTTTTATTTTTAGGCGAAGCAACCCTTGGTTGACCTCACAGATTGGAAGGACCTTGTCATCTTACAATCCCTTATTTTTTTATTTTTTACAGCTACAGCACCTGGTCTTCCTAGGTGGTCTCTCTGTTTTAAACTAATTTTAAAGACAACAGTCTTTCAGAGAACTCAGGCAGATGCCATTTTTTAAAAAATTAAGGTACTTAAGTATATTAAAAAATAAAGAAATGACAAAACAATATTTTAAAAAGTAGTTATTGCTTTTGAATAGTTTAGTTAAGGGATTATGTGTACTGGTAACAAACAAGGCATGTGTATTTGTACAACTGCATTTGAAAATAACATCCTACTTCTGAAGTTTTAAAGAATGCTAAATAATCTCCTGGCTATGAGCTTCTAGCTCCATCCACCCTCACTTATCATGGGGCTGTTAAAGATCCTTGTCCCTAAGTCAGGGTCAGAATCAAGGTGTCGGCTCTCTTGGTGCTCACTTCTACCCTTATTTTAACCACAGCCTCCATTGGGACTGAAGTAAAACGAGGAAACTTGGAGACTTACTATTGATCCATATAGAACTGGCTAATTTTTCCAGGTCACCTTACAAAACTGAAACCTTAGTTGGTAGTTTGTGGCCAAGCAACAGAGACCTTAAATAAGTTTTCTTTTTTTTTCTGTGACTCAACTTTATCAAACATCAAAAATTTGTTTTGGTGCCAAAAAGTGACAGCAATGTTTTCTCAGAAAGAAACTGTATTTTTAGCCAACAGTCGATTGGGAACCTGCATTAGCAGATAAAGTACTAATCATCTCAACTCTAGGACAGCTGTTCTTGTCAAAGACATATTCCTAAATAAACAGAGTTGATTGGTGTACTCACAAATAGTCTATTCATATAAGAAAACCAATCACAAGAGATCATTCAGGAAAACTGGCGGTGTCTGGCTAAGCAAGCTCTAGGTCTCTGCCTACCTGCAGAGTGAACCATTTGTTATCCCCTGAGAAGGTACAATCTTCAGCTCGGGGCAGGGGTCAATAGCAATGCCGTGTGATAGAGGCACACGTTTATGGCTATATGCACTCTCTGCCTGGTCTATGAATAAAAAGACAGAGCTACCTCAGCATTATCATTCCCCTGACCTTCATGAGTGGAGCCATCCCAGCAGGGGGAAAAAAAAAACCAGCAGGGGAAGGAAAGGGAAAATTAAAATGTTAAAAACTATATTATAGCTCGTTTGTGACCTTTATAAAAAAAAATTAGGCTTGAGAATATGAGGTTGGATTGAATACAACAAAGTCTGACAGCTGTAAAGTTATAGTTTTTTTTTTTTCTCTGAGTGGCTTTCTACCAAAATCTTAAACAATAAGCAGATCCTGTGTGTTTCTTGCTGGCTGAGAGCCAGAAAAAATTCAGAATTTTGATCAGTGCTTAACTATTGAAAGAAATTTGTCTTGAATTTCAGAGCATTTCTCTCTTCTATAAGCTATTTGCAGGGTTTGTCGAAGAGACAGTTCCTATTAATAAAACGATGCAAAATGCTGCAGATCGAAAGTTATGTAAAAATACTCTTTTCCCTTAAACTTTGCATGTTAGTTGGTTTGCTAAGTGAATTCAGCATGACAAGCAAACATCTGAAGCCACCACTGTTATCATAAGAAAACTTCAAGAAAATCTGTTTTAGAAAATCTGTTTTAGAAATTATTCTCACTACCTAGAACATTCAAATTTAAAAGCCAAAATACTATTGTTGTTAGAGCAATGTGCCAAAGCCTGAAGATATACCGCTGCTCTGTATAGGATGAAAGGGCTTTTTGTCCCTAGGAAGCGGAGCCCTTAGGTTTTCTAGGTGTCTTCATCCTTGACAATAAACAGGCAAACAAACAAATCCATCCAGGATTTTATGGCAATTAAATATTCTTTTGTTTTAAACAAAATGATTTCTTATTTGGTGGAGGGGGGGAATATATAAAGTTTTGGGGTTTTTTTTGTTTTTTTTTTACATTCTTTGACATCTTTGGGTAATCAACATTTGGCTCACGCTGCTTTAATTATCAAACATTTTATTATCTGTCTTACTACTCTCTAAAGGGAGTTTTATGAGGTTACTGATATTTTTCAATGGCCATTTAATTTCTACTTGTTTATAGACTGGGTAATCACAAGCAAATCTGTTTAACCTGTTGGCTTAAATTTAGGGAAAAGGTAATTTTAAAATAATAGTCTTGAATGATGTGCTGACCACACATAAGAAACATCGTTACAGGTCAGTCAAAATTAATATGGAGATTACCAAGTGTCAGAAGTTATTCTGCAGAAGCTACAGAATACATTTGCAATCTGATTTGGTGGAATATCTATTACAAATGAGAAAAAAAAAAACTCAGTGGTTTTTGCAGAATCCCATTTTCTTAATAGGAAATTGATGAATGACAGCATCTGGCAGGAAGAAAAAGGCATATGGTCTAACTAACTGTTTCTATAGAGGTTAAAAACAGCTTTGGAATTTCTCTGGTTGCCGTTATGATTGACAGACCATCAAATAAATCATTCGCTTTTCTTCCCCCCTCCGTTGGTCCCATGTACTGACAAAGATACAAGGGGGGAATAGGCAGTGTGGTGCATGAGAAATTAGACATGCAATGCCCGTTAACATAAATGGATTTTTTTGCACCTAATTCCCCATACGCCAGGCGAAAATCTACCCGCAGGACATGGAGTATGCATGTTTTCTTGTTCTTTCTATTTATAATTTTTAATTATTAATTTCATATATAATTGGTTTCTTTAGAGAATGAAATGCCTACTAGGTTATCTAAAACATGATTTTGGAGTCTTGGGGTTTGATGCTGCAAAAAGATGGGCTGATACTGAAAGATGTTATGGTATGTAATACAAACAATAAAAATTAGGCTGAGAGGTCTTAAATGAAGTTAGGCTAATTAAACAATTCTCAGTGTTTAAATCCTTGCTATCTTCTCCAGGGTTTACTGCCAATCACCTCATCTTGGGAGATGGCTCTAGTTTCCTCTCACCTTCGGGCTCACTTAAGGAATGTAACTCTCAAATAACTTATCAAATACTTTTACTATACCAATGAAAACTGTTTTGGTGTTTTCAACTCACTTAATTTCTCTCTCCTGCTCTCTTTCCTCCAAATCAGTTTAAATATTCTTAAGAGAACAGTGCTAAAAGGAGGAAGCTTGTCTAGTTTACTCATCACATGTTTTAGAAGCCCCTCTTCCCATCTGTCAGCCTAGATTTCCTTCGTGTACCTCCGGTGACCAGATACTTGCCATCTCATGAAGTGGTTTATGCTGTCGTGGGCAGTTCTGTCATGATGGTACCTCCAAGATGGTCCCCAACGAACCTTGCTTCCTTGTATTTGTGTTCTTGCTTGTAGCCTCTACCTCTCGACATTACCTTTGCAATCAACAGGCTATTGAGGGACTGATGGTGTGTGAATTCCAAGACTGAGTCATAAAAAATGGTACAGTTTCTAACTTGCTATCTCATGGGTCACGAGTTCTTAAAGAAGCCAACTTCCATGGCATGAAGACACATAAACACCCCTGGGGAGAGGCCCACATGTGGGGAGGCAAGTGAAAAAAACGGTGAAGGCCTCTGCCAACAACCAGCAGCCTCCTGCCAGCCACATGAGTTGGCCACCTTAGACGCCGGTCGTTCAGCTTCAGATAAGCCCTCCGATGACTCTGGCTTTGGTGAACAACTTACTGTAACTTTCTGAGAGAACCACCCACCACCCTGACCCATAGAAACTATCAGATAACAAATGTTTAGTGTTAAGATATTAAGTTGAGAATAATTTTTTTATGTGGGATATGTAGGTGACTAATACAGATTGCATTAAAGTCTTTTTGTTATTTCTAGCTCACCCACTGAAGACAGAAATCAATGAAATCTACTTTCCATGTACTAGCAAATTCCAGATAATAGTATATTTTTCTAATTTGTCTTCTCCAGGTAAAGTATTCTTATTCCCTTCAGAACTTTGGTCCTCTGTTCTGCTTTCTCACTGCAGATCTTTCTGGATCATCTCACTCACAAGCTTCCAGCCTTCATTACACCGGGGTCCCCCACACTATAAGCAGGTATTTCTGATTACCTCTTGCTCGCATCTCCCTAAAGGCCCCAAAACACGTCAAACTAACAGGATCAGAATTAAACACCTTATTTGTCATTTTTATCCAAATTTGTTCTCTAAATCGGCAGTCCCCAACCTTTCTGGCACCAGGGACCGGTGCTCCTATGAGAATCTAATGCCTGATGATCTGAGATGCAGCTGACGCGGTGATGCTCCCGCTGCGGAGCGGCTGCAAATACAGATGAAGCTTTGCCCTCTCGCTCCCCACTCACTTCCTGCTGTGCAGCCCAGTTCCTAACAGGCCAGCGATGGTACGGGTCCATGGCTCAGGGTTGGGGACCCCTGCTCTAAAGTGTTTGATCTATCTTGCTTAAGGACAGTGCTAGCCGCTTAAATTTCTAAATCGTAAACCCAACATACCTTACACCCCTCTTGGTGACACAGAATTCTGAGCACATCCCTCTCTTACTTAAAATTCTTTGGGAACTCCCTACTGCCTCCAGGATAGAATGAATCTAAACTTCTAAGCACACCAATCAAAGACTTTGTAATCTAACCAGGGCCTACATTTCTTGCCTTCCCTATCACTTTCCGTAACTCATTCCAGTCATACTGAACTATTTGCTAGCTGTGTCACATTCTAGGACCTTTGCATATATTGTTCTCTATGCTTTGAGTGGCTTTTTCTCTCACTGACTCCCGACCCCCTAAGCTCTTTTAGCACCTAAAAGAGCAGGGAAGCATAGTGACTAAAACTTCCCTTCAAAATAAGCCTTTTCTGCTTCCCTCTCCCCTGCATCATCTCCTCTGCATAACTCTTCAGAGATCTTACCATGTTTTTTTATTGTGTTGGTTCACGCAGGCATACTCTACTAATCTCTGATTTTCTAGACACTGCATGTCTTATTCATATTTAGATTTACTCAGTCACACTGACATTCAGAAATATTTATTGAGTAATAGTGCTACCTTATGCCAGTAACTATTATAGATGCTGAGGATACAGCACTTACCAAAACAGTCATAATCCCTGTCCTCAAGAAGCTTACATCCTAGTAAGAGGCACAGATGGCACACAGGTATGCTTGTAAATATAGACTGTCAAATAGTAATAAGAAATAAAGCAGAGTAATGAGTTTAGGGGGTATGCATGTCAGTGCAAATAAAATGCTGGAATTTCATATATGTGATGCAGGAAGGCCTCTCTGATAAGGTGACTTTTGAGTAGACACCTGGATTAGAGGAGAGGCACAAGCTCGTTGATATTGGGGCAAGGGTATTCCAAGCAGAGGGAAGAAGTGCAAGGGTGCTGAGGCTGGAGAATACTTGAGATGCTCAAGGAATCTCCAGGAGCCTAATGCAGGTGGGGAAGAGGGAGAGGAAAGCCATGGGCTCAGAGAAGCGTCATGGGAGGGATCCTGAAGGGCCCTGTAGCTATAGTAGGGCATTGGACACTTCAGCTTTGTAAAGTGGAAGTCAAAAGAAGGTTTTGCAGAGAGAGGTGTTGAGTCTAGATTGTAGGAATGAGTTTTACTACCTTCAATAGAGTCCTTCAGTAACTAACCCATCAAGGTGCTCAAAAATATCAGTTAAATAATTACCTATTATACAGGCCATTGGGCCAATCTAAGCACAATTCTCAGAGCATATTTTAGGTAGACTGTGTCCCTTTTTAACTGCCATATTTAGAACTAGACCAAGGCACACAAGTTTAATCTGAGAAGCTAAGAGATGCATACTCCATGATATTTCGATCAATAAATTCGATAATTTATTTTTCCCCCTGGCAGACACAAGACATTCCTGACTTATTTTCATCATAGTTAATGAATACTTCTTGTGGTCCTATTCTTGGGCACTTTGGTCAAGGACAAATCCAAGTAGAGGAACTTACATTTACCTTCATCAAGTTGATTATATTTAACAATATTGTCAGAAAGTGAGGATACAGAACATTCTAGCTCAGTTTGACAATTACTTAGTGAGCATCTAATACAAACTAGGTTTTTTTCCCCTGGGCACTAGATAAGTTTAGAGCAGTACACGAGATCACTAACTGACATGACTTTCTTTATTTCTGTTTCTTGTATTGCTAATTGTTAAAACATTTTTTTGAGTTGTTGCAAAACAAAGAGTTGACTGACTTATGTTTTTAATTTACGTGGATGGTCTCAGGGTCTTTAGATCCTTCTACTGTGTTCGAGACAGTTAACATTTTCCTCTCTGGGACACAAGGATGCTGAATTGGTGTCACAGGCACCACTCAAGCTTTATGTATATCTCCTCCCTTTACTGTATTATTTCATAAGCATTCGGAGTGTGTTTTCACTCCCAGCAGTCAGTGTCTACATCTCTTGGAGAAAGCACATAGAAGTTCACATCCCCCATCTGCCCCAACTGCACCAGCTGTTTTTGTCCGGAGGTACAGAACGTTTCCCCTGGCCTTGGTAAGTTCTGAGTGTGATCTACGCTGTCTGCAGAGGTCCTTTGTGAGAGTGAGCCAAAGTCCTCCGACGTACCTTGCTTGTCATCTCATCTGTGCTTGACCACCTTCCCTTCCCTGTCTTATTTTATCACTTCCTAGCCAGCATTTTCTGGAAATACTTCCCGAGCTGATGTATGTGTGACAAGATACTCATGCCTTCTTCCCACCTCCCCGCAATGCTTTTTTCTGATTGACTTATTGTATGGATTTACTTTATTAACATTCCTTCTGATAATGTTAATAATTGAGTCCATCTTGGACTCAATCCTTACTCCTCTATCTATCTAGTCCTCAAAAACACCAAAGGGAATTCACTCTACCTACCATTCTAGCTATTCTAAGAAATAAGTTGGTTTAAGTCTGCTGTTACACTCTTGGTGAACCAATGCTAAGCTTAAGTTATTCCCACTACCTTTCTTAAGTACTCAAAGCATTTTTTTAGAATTTTAGACCTCAAGCCCAGTGATATGAAGCTAGTATATAGAAACTCCTTTCCGTTTTTACAAGCCAAAATTACATTTTCACCTAAACTGTGCTTCAGAATTCTCCCTTTCTCAATATTACCTACTCTCTCTTGAGAGTTGACTACTGACAGAATATCCGGTAAAGAATCAGTAGATCTGGACTCTGGCTTCAGCTCTTTGACATGTCAGAAGTGAGTATATTAGACAAGAGATATACCTTCTCTGGGTCCCAATTTTATTACAAACAAACAAACAAACAAACAAATAATAAATAAATAATAAATAATAAATAAATAGATAGATAGATAAATAAATAATAAATACAGACAGACAGACAGACAGATTTAGCCAGATGCCCAACATCTAAGAGTAGCGGATGGTTTAGAGGATTATACTACTTTCACTCAGTGGAGAATTGCTCAAATGCAATTTAGCTGCTTGAGGGTATGTAAACATGAAACATTTAGCTATGAATCATGCACACTATGGAAATATTCATAATATAGGTAGAATAAAATTATACATATAATTTGACTATAATTATACAATATCAATCTCTTAGAAAAAAGACTGGAAAGGAACATGAAACTGAAAATAGATACTCAGAGTGTAGGATTGTGAATTATAGTTTTATTCTTAGTTAAGTTTCAGTAAATTTTTAAGAATTTTTTTTATCACAACTGATATATCAATAGTAATGACTTTTTTATTAAAAAAAAAAAAAATCTCCTTTCAATTGCCAAGTCTTACTCTTTCGGATAAGATGTAACTACTATCTTCATCTCAGTGTGTATCCTTCTAGGCTATTTTCTATACCTTCATATACATGCGAGTGCATATAGATACAAAAAGGTCTGCTGGTATCATCGCTGTTATCATTCCTGTTACTTTCTGATATTCCTTGTTAGTATGCAGTGTTCATTCTTTTTATTTCCAGTAGAGGATTCTACAGAACGAATATCTCATAAATGATTCAATTATCCCCCAATCCATTAAGATATTACATGCTTTTAACTATTTGTGTTACTTTTTTCCTTAAATTGCAGGTTTGTATACCTTGCCCAATTTTCCTATGTTTGTCTTTTTCTTACAGGAACTAATTTATGAATTCTGGATGTTAGTCTTTTCTGTCACATACTTTGCAAATATCTTCAATAGTTTTCTCACCTTGTAATATTCCTTATATGCTGTATTCCATCACATATTAAGTTTAAAAATCTATACAGCTAGAGCAGTGTCATTGAAAAAGGCAGTGCAGGCAGCTTCCAGGCCCCACGCCTCCATA
>NW_006431919.1:13232851-13250221 GCF_000325575.1 Pteropus alecto | reverse complement strand
AAAAAAAAAAAAAAAACCCAAGCAAAATATGCCAGAATCAACTTTGTTAGAACTCTGTAAAGAAGTCAAAAGTTTACAACAACCAAGTGAATGCTTAGTCATGAAAATGGGAAATAAAAATAGATAGGAAAGCTCTGGGGTATTTTCACCTGGCCTTGTCCTCACTTTTTTCTCTGGCTCAGTGGTGATATTGAAGATGGCAGCCCCCATTCCCAGTGGGGACCCTGTCCTGGGTTCCAGAGGAAAGAGAACATACCTAATTTACAAGTAATTATCTGTTTATCTGTTCTAACTGTAAACAGCTTAAAGGACAGATGCAAGGCAGTTGATATAGTGGCAATGCACAGTGGGGACTGGGGGAGGTCTGAGCCCCTCTTCAATAATCTCATTGCTCTTCTCTTCTTCAAGTAAATACACAATCCAAGTAAAAACAGTGTTTGCTACGCAAGCACAGCTTCAGCAACATACCTGCAATGGCGTCCGAACTCACCACAATGGCATCCAAACACCCTCTTCCTCCTCCCTCCTCCCTCCCCCCTCATCCCCCTCAACCCCCTCCTCCTACTCCTCCTTCTCTCTCTCTCTCACATACACATATATATATATATACACACACACACATATTATATTTCCCCCCTCACTCCTCTCTCTCCCACCCCCTCATATTTAGAAATTTTGGAGTTATCTCTGCCTATGTATGCTAATTTATTAAGTAAAAAAAAAAAACCAAAAAAGAAAAAAGAAAAAACCTGGACTTTGTGCTGTTCATTTTGCATTTTGATAATTTTTATCCAACTGAGCCTTTTCGTGTGCATAAGAAATAAACTTTTTTGAAGTACTGACCCTGAACAAGCAGAAAAAGGATAATGAACACAGTAAGACCTGGGGCTGGATGTGGGACTTTTAAAAAAGCAGATTCTATAAGGGGTAGCTGAAAATTTCAATATGCTAAATTCAATGTAAGCTTTGTAAATGTACATTCTGTTAAAAATAATTATGTCATGGAAAAACATAATAGCTAAAGTTATTAGTTTCTCTTTAATGACCTCTACATTTTATGTAAGGTGGTCTTATTCCAAAATCATAAAAATATTACCCCGAATATTTTCCTAATATGTTCATGGTTTTCTATTTTTATGTTTAGTTTTCTTAATCCATAAGGAGTTTGGTATTACATTTTGTGAGTGAGCAATTGAATTTTTCCAATAGTGTAGCTATTTAACCAATGCTATTTATTGAAGAATTTACCATTCCCTTTTCCCACAAGTTGAAATGGTTTAAAATACCACATTAATCATGTTAAGTTTTCAAAATTATAAAGGTCCTTTCTGAACTCTATTCTGCCATTGTTACCTATTTGTAAGTTATCATGCCAGGTCAGCAACGTTTTAATGACCATAGTTTTTATAGTATGTTTTGCTATCGTGCATATCAAGTTTCACAATTTCTTCTTATGTGATTTTGGGAAATTTACTTTGTGGGGTGAGGATTCAATAAGTTAATCCATATAAAGCTTTTAGAAAAATGCCTGGCATTTTGTAAACATCTTATTAAGTTCCCTTTAAAATTTCTCATAAAATAAATTTATATAAAATGAAACAGGGAGAAAAATCAAGTGGTTAAGCAATTAATTTCTCCACTAAGCAGCTAAAGGTCCGCTCGTGGGATGGTGCTGGCAGTTGTCCCGTTTTCTAGGCTTTGGTCGCGTGACTCATAGGAGAACAAAGTGTACTTGGGGCATCAGCTAGGTCTAGATTTGAGTTGCAGCCCTGCTATGGGTTTTAATCAGGTCATCTAATCTCCCTTCTAACAATAACAACTTGGTGATGTTTTGTGAGATTTAAAAATATTACCATAGCATAATGATGATATTTATCAAGAATTTAGAATGTGGCAGACTTTAAGCATTATCATTATCTCCAAAATCCAAACTGTTAAAATCCTCATTTTGCAGTTGAGTGAAGTGGGACTGAAAAGTTATCAAATAATCTTTGTATTATAAAACTAGCTGACACCCTCAATGATTATGCTATACAGCTTTTCATCGTCCCACAGAAACCAAGCGACACCAAGTAGGTGTTTTACAAGTGATACACAATTTTTTTGTTTGTGACTGTTATTTTTCTTATTATTGAGGTATGATGTCCAATCTGAGAGAATCTAAAATATATACCAAAGAGCAATAAAACTGAATGAAGGGGAAACATCGCTTTGTACTGGCCATGTACATGCACACTAGGTTGCTGTGTCCTTCTGACTGATTTCATGGCTAAGAAACCAATAACTGGGTAAATGTCCAAGGTGGTTAGATCCTAACTCAGCTTATGAACTCTGGTGCTGTGGTCTCTGTCTTAAAGACACATTAATGACTACAGCCAGTAGATACCAGTAATTTTAGTCTATGACAATATTCATTAATGAGTTTGAAAAACTCAGAAAAAAAAAATCCAATTCTATAATACAGGTCTACTACATAGTTGAGTATTTTTAGGTTCCTGTTGCTATAGTAGCTACACATGGAAGCAACAACATAAACTGAGGCATTAGTGCTAGTACCTACCATAAAAGCAAGATTCAATTACACTTAATGTTATATCAACTTGTACGATTACTAGTCTTATTAGTGTTCTTGGAATTACACATTCAATGAAAATAAATTAACATAATTTATCATTTTGACCTCTAACAGTACATAATTTATTACTCAGGAAAATGCTCCAGATTGACACCTGATAATAGTGAAGTCCTTTTTTTAAATATGTAATAGAGCAAGACTGTGGGTACTCAATGCCAAGTACACAAATTTAGTCAGAAATTTTAATTCAATTATCCAAATGTCATGTCAACAAAATCTTTAAATAAGCAACAAATTTTTATCATTTCATTTTGATGCTTACATACCATTTAGACATGTATCTCACACTAGGAATTGTTCAAAACAAAATCCAAAACCTTTAAATGACTCTGAAAACATTGCTCAACTCACTTCTAATCTGAACTAAGAGTAATTTTATTAGAGGCTATGCTTATAAATACACACAAATTTGGGAATGTAGAATTGAAAGCACTCAAAAAGTAGTGACTAAAATATTTTAAATCTTAAAGAAAGCAACCCATAGCAAATCTTGAACTAAAATACACATTATACAAAATAAGAGTAATCACTCTAATAGTATTTGAACATTAATGGACTCTTTGCACATGTATATTTGGAATTTCTAGCCAGAAAAATCAAAGATTCAGAAAATGTAAATCTATTTTTTTTTTTAAAAAAATACATCACCATATGGGTCTTTTGTTCAAAAGATTCTCTAAAAGCTAAGAGCATTTGACCAATATATTATGCTTTACCAAGTTTAAATAGCAGAACTAAAGCTTTTCTTTTGTGTAAAAGATTATATGTTTATAATAACTAAATATGCATCTTAGTAAGCTATATACTGAAGCAACTGGAATGGGACACCTTATTCCAGATATTGCAGCTTGCCACTATTCGATCATGTCATTAATTTATAATATTTTAAGTATTTCCTATCCCTTTCTTAATGCACCTGGCATCTTATTTCTGGCTCTAACTGCTGACATGTACTGGGAATACAGTCCAAAGAGCCCACGATAGACGAGAAGACTCCTAAACATTTTTCCTCAAAGGAGCTTTCAAAATCAAAGCTCATCAGTGCACAGAAGGGTTTCGAGACTGTTTTTGCCAATGCCATTATATTTCACATTATTTTAGGTTATATTTCATGTCCTATCCAATTCCCTAAAGTGCTTACATCCACTTGGAGCCTTTCCAGAATTCCAAGTTTCCATCAACCAAAATAATTTTGTACAATGTGCCAAGATCACTTGCTAGCTCTCCTTGGCCTCTTTCAAGAAAATAATGGCTAATGAAGAGAAAAATACTTCCTATCTCCTCACTCTGTCCCTTTCCTCCTATCCCCTACTCCATGACTTATTCAATCCAAATAATTTTACTGTTAAATATCTGGAGGAAATATAAGAAATTTCTTTATTGCTTGAGAATGAACCTAACTAACCACCACTCACATACACTTTTGAAAATTTCATACAGATTATAGACACATTCTACTAAGTGCTCTGCATGAGACTTCAGAAGCATATTGAGCCAGGTTTATGGTTAATTTTATCTTTCTTTTCTCCCAAATGTAGAGCTGATGCTCATTCACAGTACCTGCTGTACATTATTTTTCATCAAATATCATCATTTTAGATTTTATATCATCTGAAAGCTTCTGAGTCTGGGATTTGCCACTTGTTTGGGCAAATTATTTTAACTTCTCAAAGACTCAGTCTCCTTATTTACAAAATGGGGAAAATACCAACCTCATAAGGCTGTTAGCAAATTAAATGGCATAACTCATAAGGTTGTTAGAAAATTAAATGACATAATCCATGTACAGAACTTAGCTTCTAGACCATAACTATACACGTTACCTATGATTCTTATTTCTAAAGCTCTCAGGAAAAAAAATCACATTAATGTCAACATAAAAAAAAAAAAAACTGAATGAATATCTATACTCGATGTATAGTTTGGACCTAATGTCACTTCAAAAACATGGATTGGCTCACATGAGTACCGGGAGAACGTAGCTTCCTTGAAAGCAAGGACAACAGTTCCTTCATGCCTTGCTCTATACTGACAGCCTTTATATTTGGAATACATTCTAAACTCTTTAATACGGCATTTAAGGCACTCATTGATAAGACTCTGAAGAGCCCATGATGCCGGCTGGCTTCTGCAGCATCCTAGTTCACCTTCCCAACTGTCGCATCCTGGTCTCTGGACGGCCTTGACTCCTCCCAGCACTCCAGGGAGGAGGCCTTTACTCACCTTAGACAGTCAGTGCAATTCCACCTGCCTTAGCCCAGCTTTGGTTTAAGAATGGGAGTGCGAGCGAAGCCAAGAATGAAGTTTTCGAGCTACCCTATTAGTTTCAAGGATGAGTATGTAACATAAGTCGACGAAACAAAAATGAAATACATAACTTTGATCAGTGAATTAAGAGGATCTCTCTCATGAGGCAAATCTAAGAAAGCTTATTTATTGCTCTTGACAGCCATTCCTTGACAGATAACCTGAGCTCATCATAGGGAGCTGATATCCTGGAAGGTAGAGCACAAAGATTTAAAGAAACTGTAAGAAACTTGCTTTCATTTTTATTTTTGGGTTGATATCGTTGAATCATTGGCTCCACCCTTACCTGTGGCACACTTAACCAATGCATTTTGTCCATTTGAGCATTCTTTTACTTACAGTCAAAAGTTTATGAACTCATGGATGCACCAAACAGTTTTCCAGAGTAATGTCCTATTAGAGCTTTTGTAAACATTATGGTCCAGCTATAGTTGGTGGTTTGCCTCTCCCCAAAGACCTTCCACATACTGTTGCCTCTGTACGCTTTTCGGACTAGTTCCCTTAATCAAAAATGCTTTCCTCCTTTGTACTACCCATTCTTCCAATTCCACTTCAAGCAGATTTCCACTTGCAAATCTTTTCATAGATTATGCCATAAGTATACGATCTGTATTTCTCTCCATCTTCCTTTCTCGCCACCTACTGGTAGTCACTTGAGGATAGAGTGATGCCATGCTGGTGTTTGTGTTACCACAGTACCTAGCACTAGGCTTACATTCTGTACTACGGACAACTGACTTCAATCAGACCAGATGACTGGGCTGCATACTTAGGAAAAAATATATTATTTAAATATATTAGATAAATAGATCTATCTAACTGTTGATGGCGAAGACTTACCATGCTTTGGAAGCATTGTGTTAGGTACTATGCTACAGGGTTTTATACACTTGTACCTTGCATCGTTTAACTTTCATCGCAGAGTTGAGATTCTTATTCCTATTTATAGATAAGAAAACTGGGATTCAGAACCTAAAATCACATCGTTTCCAGTGAAGAGGCCAGCATGAGAACTAAGCGTCAACACTTACAATGAGATAAGATCACTCAGTGTGTGTGTGTGTGTGTGTGTGTGTGTGTGTTATAAAAATTCAAGATCTGGCTGTATTGGTTCATTTAGTCCTAAAATCAGTGCAAAATAACATTTAGCTTTAGGCAGTCCTCTGCAGTTTAACTGAACCTGGTTTAAAAAACTGAAGGCTTAAGGGAGGGAATTCATTAGAGCAACTGTGTGAATTGCCCTGAAGGAAGAATATAGTTCTAACTTCTATTATGACTTCATTTATTAAATGAATGTTTATTCATTGCCTTTTATCTGTCATGCTGATGAAAGCTGCTTGGGTAAAAGCCCTACCTAAAAAAATTATGCTCCCACATAAATTTGAGCAATCAGGATTATTGGAGATTTGTCCACACATGAAATGCTATTACATAGAAAGGTAAATAATAACAAAATATTTTAAAATGTGAATACAATTCTTTGATTTTTGAAGTATCTTATTATTTGTCTAAAACAAAAATAATAAAAGAGGTAGTTTCATGTAAACAGTCTTTACATTAATTTAGGAGAAGTAATTTGCAGAGGTTATAGGGTTATAATCACTTGCCATTTTCTTTTCTTATTTGCCAGAAGGAGTCAAATGACAACAGCTATCCATGGAGGGGGTTTTCCAGTTATGTCAACCACAGATTAAGGGAAATTTTCAATCTAACAGTGAAAGCAGAAGATAAAAGATTTAGGTCATTTTGATCCTTAACTGGGAAAGATCTAACCTGATTGCTTCTGTCATGTTCTCTCTCTTGTCTTTTTCTAAGATTTCTAAGAAGGGCAAGAAAAAAAAAAATCTCAAATTCTCTTTCTCAGAGAACTGATTACCTGGACCCTCTTTTAAAACAGGCTTAAAGTTACAAGAAAAAAATTTAATAAACGAAAATTTTAGGATATACGCAAATCTTACACAGAAGAGGAGGAGTTAAAAAGGAAACATGTTTAAAAGTGAAAACATAAGATCGAGAAATATATGTTGAAGAAAATCAACAACAAAGTTTTTAAGAAAAAAATTCTATCGCTCCCCAAAACATCAGTTCATCATCCACAGTTTTTTTCTCCCTTTCCCTTAGCTTTAACGAAAATGCTAAGCTTTTATTTTGAATGATTCTGATTGCAAAGCAGCCTTTTTATTTAATCATTTTCTCTGGAAAGATGCCACTTACTTAACAAGGGTCAGAGTGTGATAGGCGAAAGCAGAAGGCAGATCGAGTCAGAAAATAGATGCCAGTCACACACTGCAACCGAGTTTTATATGCACAGATTTAAAATTGGACAAAATTGGTGTCTCTCGAAACTAGGTTTGTGGGAACAATTTCCTTCCAGTAAAAGTCCAAAGTCTGATATTCTCCTTCTGATGATGATATCCAAGATGCTGTAGATTCATTGCTCATACCTAAAAAATATTCCCCCCCAAACAGAAATTACCCAACAACCTTAACATCACTTCTTCATGCCTAATGCATCATTTTCTTGTGGAAAGTCTCATCCACATTGTAATGAACTAATTCTTAAGGGAATGGCTTTCTAATTCAACATAAAAAAAAAAAAAATTAGAAAGAATGCAAAATCACAGTGTTGATGAGATGAACGAGAAATGAGGTTTCTCGGAAGCAACTGGGAATGATTTTAATTAGAGTACAACCCTTGGAGGACAAATTTTGAATACATATTTAAAAATCTTTAAAATAAGCCTATCTTTGACCTAACAACCTCACTTCTAGGAATTTAATCTAAAGAAAAAAATCAGACAGCACCCAGAGCTCTACATATTTCCATCAACTGAACTACTATACAGCAGTAAAGACAAACCAACTATTGCTACATATCTGAACATGGATGAATTTTGGACATACTATTCTGAAAAATGAGCAAGTCATAGAAAAATACATATAAAGTGATTCTTTTTTTTCTTTTTTTATAAAATAAAAAAGCAGGCAAAACCAAACGATACATTAGTTTGGGATAAGTAGATGGCAAAATTATAAAGAAAAGCAAAGGATCATTAAAACAACAATGAAGATAATTAAATCTTAGGAGAAGAAAAGATACTCAAGTAGAAAACATCTACACAGCTAAGACTTAGGATACAAATGTGGAAAAACCTAATTACTTGGAATTTTAATTCCTCTTCTATAAATGACAGCACAGCCCTGACATAAAATACGTATTCATATAAAGTGGTTTTGAAAAACAACCTTGTCATCTCAAAGTTTTAGGAAAAGGAGATCCTCTCTGTTAAAACATTCAGGGGGAATAAAATTAATTTTAAAAAAAATCTTGTGAGGAAAATAACTATTGAGGCTACAAATGTTAGTTTCTTCCTTAACAGGCTTTCTGTGCTAGCTTATTATAGGAATACTAAGTCGTCTGCAGGATTATTCTTGTTATAGGTAAAAGGATCAGAAGATACATGTAAAACATAATGGAACATGTAATGAAAGGGCTATCTTATGGAAACATTGTAATGACATTCTTAATGTAAACAGTTCACTTGTCTTTATTGTACTATACTGCAGATATAATAGGTCTAGACAGATTCAAGCCTAAAATGTGTCTATTCCTGTTAATATATGTCATTTGAAAGACAGTAGTAGATGGAATAAAAGCAGAAAGATATAAGGCAACAGTAAGATCAGGCGCTAAGTGCTCCATGTTAAACAAAAGAAGAGATATAAATGAAATGGGAATTTTCAGGACAGTAAAATTAGTTTAAAATAATCTTGGGAAAAAATTTTAAAAAAAGAATATGAAATGGCAAATTCCAACAGAAAAAATATAAGGAGATAAAATCTGACTTTAAGATATAAGTGGGAAATTAAAGTAAGTGAAGTTACAACTAGTAAGTTTTAAGTATGATTTCGTAAAATTCTAAATTATAACCGTAGTAAGTAAAGTGGCAGTAGAACTCATACCAAGAACAAAGAAGGTGAAAAAAGGTAACAAAAACTTAAACAACGGTGAAAATGTCCATGTAATTTTGGAATGGTGTAAGATGAAAAGCTGAAAATAGAACAGGAATAGATAAAGGAAAGTAAATAATGACAAAAGAAAAGGGACTTGAGAAGAGTCACAACTTCAGTGTAGCATGAAATTGAAACATGGCAAAAGGATAATATGAAATTCTGAAAAGGCAAATGACAAAAGCACAAAACCCCCCGAAATGGTTTTAAAAAACAAGGCAAAGATAAAAAGATTTTGGGTGATTCTAAAGAATTAAATTAACAATGCATCGTCATAATTTGAAACATACAAATGAGAACAAATGATTGAACTTTACCAAGAAAATGAATAATGAAAAGCTTCAGAAAGATTTCTCAAACAGCTGCATGAGATAAACATCTCAGTCAAAAACCAAAAAGAAACACATGGAAACGCATGTGCTCGCTTTAGTGGTAGGTCAAGCAGCAAGAGAGAAACTGCAGAAATGCTTGTGAAAAGAAAAATGGCCAAGGCTGAAATGAGCTGGGGAGGAGGGAGCCTCCCGAAGGCAGGAAGGACTGAGAAAGGCACCTTTCTCCATTTTCTATCTGCTTTCTGAAGTAACTTGTCAGGAAATGCTGACATAACTTGTTATTAGATGATGATAAAAAGAATACCACTACATTGGAAACAATATAAAACATGATTTAAAAGTTTAAGGATATTTTTAAATATGAACAATAAATTCAAAGAGAATCAGATGATAAAGAGAATAAAATTCTACAAATATGGATGGCTGAAATATTATTGAGCATCACAGTTTGAGACAAGTAGAAATGTGGACTGACCAGTCACTGGCAGTACCTGATGCTTCTAGTATGCACTGGATATTTAAAATATAAAATACGATGAATTGTTGGTACTGCTTGGCGTGGTGCTCTCTATGCTAATTCATAAACCTCACTCACCGTTGAATATACGTCTGGATTTTAAATTCCTATATTGTTATAACTATATTACAAGGTGATCTTGATACAGTAACATATAAGAAATGTATATAAACTAAAATGGACATTAAAAAGCACACTGGGAATCTAAAGAAACAAACACAGCAATAGTATATTTTTATTTGATGAAACGTTCACCAAAAAAGTATTAATAAATGAGAGGAGAAAATAAACCTAAGAGATAACTATTGTGGAAAAAAATAGAACTGAAGAAGAAAGCGTACCTTTCAAACTGTGTTAAATTTTGTTAAATTCAAAAGTTGTTACCTTTACAACCTTATTAAATTCAAGACAGAGTTCTTTCAGATATAGCTTAGAAAATACTGAAGTCTGTTTGGAAAGTTAACATTTTGAGATCCTGGAAATCAATCGCTGAAAAAGTACCTAAAGAAAGACTCCACAAAATCAGAAGAAAAGGCAAAGCAAAAGATCAAAAGAAATATCATGCTGATAATAAAAGGCAAAGCAAAAGATCAAAAGAAATATCATGCATGAGTTAGAGAGTAAGAAACCTGATAACAGGTAAGGAGAGGATGGTTTGAAACCATGCCTGAGAAGAAGCAGGGCTCTATCTCTAAGTATGTAAGCATCTTTTTGAATCATTTTTCGCATGTTTATATGAGCTGTCTAGAGTTCCTCAGTGAGATGAGGTCACCTCTTTTACCCATTATTTGGGAGAAACTGCTAAAAGTCCTCTTCAAATTTTATAAGCCTTGAAGAAAAGCTTTATTGAGAATATACAAGAGTTGACGTTAAAAATTTGCCTGAGGAGCTGAGTGAAACCATATATTCATTACCATTTAATCAGAGTTATTTTTGATTTCCACCAGGCCATTGGGGCACAATGAATTTAGGACAGAGCTGATACTAGAATCCAAGTGGTCTGACACTCACTCTATGACTTGTTCTGCTTTACACAACTAAAATCAGGCAACAGGTGTGAATGTCATCCTTTGAGCCCTAAGTCTAGACAGCTGTGTGTATGAGGAAACAGGATTTTAGAGATACAGGACTCTAATAACTTATTTATAAAGCATTCTCACAAACATTTATTAAAATGATCCTTATAATATTATGAGACATATAAAAAGGATATTATTCCAATATCTCCAATAACAAAATAGGTTCCAAAAAGTAAGAAAGCTATTCAAGTTGAAAAAATCCGTGACAATAAAGATTAAAACTCATATTTTCTCTAGAAATTTAAGTTACCCCCAAATAATGGACTCCTAATATTTACCTATTCCTATCCGTAAGCAATATATTAAAGAAAACAAAATCTCACTCTGAAGAATTTTCATTCTCAGTATTTAAAAAAATGTGTGATTGCCCTAAGTAGGTACCTGATTTAAATTGGCATTACTAAGAATTTCATTTACGTATCTAGGATGTAACGATTTCTATTTTTCTTGGTCAAGAAGCTGAAACCCCAGGCTGACGTAATCATGGGACGCTGGTGGACCCATGCTCTGAACCCCACTCACCATCCCTCCTCCTCGCTCAGCCTCTCGAGTTCTCTCTCACGTGCTTTGCGTTTGGCACACATCACCACGCTCTTGAAAGCAATTTTCTTCTACCACAAAGGATTTCTTAAAATGTTACAGTATAATCTAACAACTTTACACACTGTTTAAGAAATATAGAAAAGGGCAACTTGCTCTCATTTGCTTTTTAAATGCCAAACCCATATACAGTAATATAGTTTTATGAAGTGTAGTGTTTTTTTTTCCCTTGGCATTAGACATAACATTACTTTTCAGTGGCATAAATTGAAAACAAAATCACATTACCTGACAAATTTTCAGCAATTTGCCAATACTAAATGTTACTGAGTCCATTAGTACTTGTATATTGAGTTTGTTTTATATAAGTTTTTTCCCTCTCCCCTATAGCCATTGGTAGAAGAGAAATGCACAGTGAAAGAATAGTAGTTTAATCAGTTAGCGCAGAATGTACCTTTCAATGTTAAAACAAAACAAAACAAAACAAAAAAAACAAACCTCACTCCACATTAGTAATTTTATAAAAACGTCATAGAACATGTTTAGAAACAGGTCCCCAAATTACTTCTCTGGCTATTTGAGGATTTCTAGAGACCTAAATGTATAAAGAGGATTTTTCTGAGGCTTTTACTTGTATTCTTTTTTTTTTTTTTTGGAACCCAGGCTTTATCTTCATACATTGGACCGTCCCTAGGAATTATTGAGGGAACTTACTTCAGTGGAATGGTGGCATTATTAACAGAAATAGTTTAAAATTATATTTGGATGAGGACAGGGTAGGAAAGGGGATGTTTTAAGATTTGGATAAATAAGCTTGCCGCCAGAAGAATATAGAGGAAACGGAACATGTGGGCCATGTATACTCTCTGGGTTTTGCATGTGACTGATAATTGCCTAGGTAAGGTCGCAGATACTCAATGTTTGTCGTACAAGTGGACAGATAAAGAGAGGGCCATGTCGTGACATTCAAAGTGGTGAATCCCAATGGGCAGCTGGAACAGGTATAAACTAAGTGTGTTTCCTTCTTTGTTATGATGCCAGGAAGAATTTTTAGGGACGGCCAACTGCGAGTCTTCCAGTAATCCTCAGATGCTACCTGGAGTAGTAGGCGAAGAGAGGAGTCCTGATGGCGATGCCAGCCACCATTTCCACTAGATGGGAATTAAACTGTTCAACCTGTTCACCCAGGCCTGGAGAGGGGAAGCTAGGTGTTTGCACTGAGCAACTATGAAAAATGTCCTCCAAATACAGAACAGATCCATTGCATATTTGCATTGGGTTTCATAGAAAAACTAATGCTAAAAATTCTTAGGAGAAAACAGTCCAGGTACCCCAGACGGGCTAATAGGACATATAGGTGTCTTCCAAGACTGTATGCTCTCTGGATTGGTAGGAGGCTCAGTCTGTTTTTCATGTTTGTGTTTTTTAATACTATGACTATTCTAAAAGCACCTTCTTTAAGTACCATTGATTATATAAATTAAAAAAAAAAAAAAACCACAGGACATGAGATTTTTATATGACATTTAATTCTTCAGGAGAAAATTATATTTATACTTTATATAATTATTCAGTAAATGGGCAAACTAGATATCAACATGAGTCTTCGGGAATGGGTACTAAGACACTATGGTATTTTAATAATCAGAAATTAAAAAAAAAAAAAGCACACAGTAAGTAAAATCTTCCAGGAATACAATCTATAAATTCACCTGTTCAGTAAGCCTGTTGCTACAAAGATTTAAAGTGTAATTTTAAAAATTGTTTTAAACAATGGCATCTGTATATTTTCTTTTCAAAATGTCAAATGAGATAAACCAATTACAGGGTATTTTTTGTTTTTGTTTTTTGTTTTTTGGATTTTCTTTTGGATGTTTTCCTCTTTTTGCTCAAGAAGTTATTTTCTTTACTTCAGGGAGATCTGATTTTTTTTTTTTTTTTTTTTTTAATTTCCACTTCCCAAAGTGGTTCATGAATCTTGGAGGCGAGAGATTAGAAACCACAACAAACCTTCAGAAACCTCTGCCAGATGTGGGAGCTTAGGATGGGGAGAGCTGGCAAGGGGCTTATTTTTCTGGAGGTGGTTTTCTTTCTAATGAGGTTATCATGGACATAGTTAAGTAATTCAGGTTAGGGGAGATGTATGAATGTTAAAGTATTTTAAGTTTGTCTGGGGGGACACAATATCCTTGGGGATGAGAAGATGTTTTCTTTTGAAAGTAATGGATTTCCCACCATCGGTCATCTTGGGAAAAGTTTAAGTCCTAAACTGAAACCAATGGCAATGTGTCAGATGAAAAACAATAGTAGTGGGGAAAGCCAGCCTGACTGGAAAGAAAGTTTTCCTGTAGTTGGAAGAAAACAAGTTACGGAAAGGGACCAAAGTTTTGTCACCCCCGCAAAAAAATTCCTTGAGATATTTTTAAGTGAGCCATTAAGAAACAAAAGACTAAGAAAGCACCTTTGACCTTCCCCACTTACCTGCTTGAAGGAATTCAGATTCTACAAAAGGTGGGAGCATCACATTAGCATCATAATATAAACTAAATGTGGCAGACAGGGAGGAATCTAGCAAAGCCATGTTTACTGCATGTTTGCTCTTTCTCATCTACCTGTGAATTGCTTGCTTTCCCTTTGAAACTCCAGACTCCTGCCCCTCTTCTCCTGTGTCCAAAATGCTCCATAAACCTCAACTGTTCAGTGTCTTTGGATCTCATATCCTATGACATCCCCAAATGTACACCCGTAATTAATTTGAGGTATTTTCTCCTGTTAATCTGCCTCATGTTAATTTGATTATCAGCCCAGCTAGAAGAACTGAGAAGATGGGAGGAAAGAGTTTGTATGTGTGTGGCCCCACACTGGTCATGGGTATGCCAGCCAGCAAGGGAGTCTGTGAGCCCGTGGACAGAGACCTGCACATGGTACTTAAGAGGGCTGAGCACCTGCTCTGAGCAAAGTGAGACAGGAAAGAGCATCCAGGGTTTCCTGGGAGCCTGATGATGGCCAAAAGGGCTACTTGAGGAGGCCAGCTGGTCCAAAAAAGCCAGACTTTGAGCATGGAACTAGTGGCCAAGCAGTGATGAGTCTGCTGAGTGGAGCACTAAGGACCTCATCCTGAGCATTTGTGCACACTTGTCCTTGAAAACCTCTATTTTGTTATAGTCAAAATTTGAGGTTGGGGACGTGGGGATTCATACCAGGAATGAGACTTGTAGAGACCCACGCCACAATCACTTGGGTTTATAAAGCGAAACATGGCTTGTACACCATAACTTAAGCCAAAACCCTACTGGTATGAGAACGTGGGTCCTTGTAAGCTACGTAAGCTTGCTCTCTCGTTTATTTGCATTGTCTCTGAGGTCAGCGCCACCTACAATGAGGCCTGCAGTCAGGCAGAATCTGCATAACCTAGGAACTTGTTAGAATCATAAATCCTCAGGCCCAGCCAGATCCACCAAATCAAAATCTTTGAGGAATCCACGTTTTAACAAGTTCCCTAGGTCATCATTAAACACACTAAAGTGTGAGAAGCACTGCCTTCGACCTCGGATGGCACACTGTGGTGATTTAAAGCAGGACTTCCGAAGCCAGACGGCCTGTATTTGAATCTGGGCTCTACTAACTTACCAGCTGTGTGACCTTGACAAGTTACTTAACCTCTCTGTGCCTCAGTTTGCTTAATTGTTAAAAAAAAAAGAAAAAAAAACAATAACAGTCCCTCTTTCAACATTGTCATGAGCACTGTTCTCAAGATTATTTTAGGAAGTAAATAAAATGATATGTGTGAAGTGCTGAAAACAGAACCTGGCACGTAGTAAGCACATATAATAACTAAATAACAAAACAGTAGTCTCCAATTTCCAAAGTACCCATTTTCATCACATAAGCAGCCTATAGAACTCATTTAACTTAAGAAGACAAGTCATTATTGTTTCTATCTATTCTTTGTTATGACTGAGAACTTGGACACTTTACTTAAAGGAAATAATATTCTTATTTGAACACGCACTTATACACACACATCTACATCTCAAAAGAGAAAGGTAAAAAGTGTATTCCTGACAACTTTGGTTTAAAAGTACACTCCACACACCTTCATATTACCTTACAGCTGCAGGGCTATCTTTTCATAGTCATAGAATGCCCTCATTTGTGGTGAGACCGAAGTAGTAATAATGCCCCATCTGTAGTAACAAATGCCCCAGCTGCAACTTCATAAATGTACACTTGAGATGTGTATCCTTGAAGTTATTCCTTTACGGCATTATTTTTAGAAAGTTCTTATAAAAATGATAATATCTCACCCATTAATTAAAACAACAACAACAACATTACAATTAGTTCTTAATTTATCACATAAAATACTACCTACCTGGCATAGACTTAAGGTATTAAAGGTATAGGGTATAACAGAGAGGTTTCATTTGTGAAGTGGGCAGGACACTGGATATGCCTTTGGTAGGCAGGAAAGCACGAACACTCTCCCTAGGATACTGAGATCGAATATTTAAGTGTGTGCATGCCATGATGCTTATGACTAAAGACAAAATTTACTACTGTCAATTTTTCTCTAGATAGAACCCTTCCTTTCCATCAATCTCTTTCCCCAAACCCTTCATGCTTCCTTTCTAGACTGGTACTACTTAAAAGTAAACAGAAAAATCTCACTTTCCCTCTAGTTTCATATTCTTACGACAACGCATTTGCCAGCACCTATGGAATAGCTATTGTTATGGGGACCCACAGCTTTAATACAATTATGGATTTCAGCCTGTTCTTTACAGTTTCCCAGAGAACTTAAATATGGTTCAAGAATAGTAAGTGGTTTAAAAAAAAAAATAAGATAAATTGTGGAAAAAGAATCATAGTTTTAAAAAAAATGCACTTCTAAAAATATTTCTGAAAGTGCAACCTTCATTGATTTTTTAAGCAGCTTTATTTCTTCTTCAAAAATGCTAGGGAAAAAGTCAATTGGTTTCTGTGTTTTATTTTACTTTGCAAAATAACGCTGATTTGAAAAAAGAAGTCATCACAATTGCCTAAAGTTTCTGAGAAATGATGATGTGGTGTGGCTTCTAGCTAATGGTACCAGTATATTTGTAAATCAGAAGATTTATACTAGAAGTTGTTACATAAATATCAGCAGGGCATATTTCTTTCATTTATTTTTGCATAATTACATTTAAAATGGATAGTTCTAGCATTTTAAAACCAATGCAACTGCCTGGAGGAGAATGTCTTTTTATATTCATGGAAACATCAGTATATTGCAAAGACACGTCTTGGTAGGTCAAAATTATGTTGGATACCCACTTACCATCATAAATGAGAATTAGGGAAAACAAACCCTGTATGAATAGAAAATCCAATGACAGTTGAGTAATGGAGAGTGTCCTCTAAGTGTCTAAAGTTTATGTTTCTACATGCTCTCATTACCCACTCTCAAAGGAAATCGGAGGGCTTTTCCTTTGCAAGATACTTACACAAACGTTTAAAGATGAAAAACTATAGGCAACATACAACAATAAAAAAGGCTTTTAAAATTGCTTTCTATTTTTCAGCCCAATTTATCTCGTTAGCTCCCACTGCATAGACAAATAAACCCCTCACAGTCTGACCCTAACAGTCCATCTTATAATTAATCTACAAAAACATAAATACTGTCAACTTATATGATGTGCAAAAATCAATTTTAAGCCAATCAACAGTCTTCCCCTATCCTAAGTGAGGTTTCCTTGAAAGGTAAAACCTAGCTTTCAGTCTCTTTCTTAAGATTTATAAATATAATTTCATTTCTAGAGGCAAATTCATATGCTCCAATACTCCACTTAGTTTCTGTCAATATTCCTCTCAATATTTTACAGAGGACCACAGACCACTCAGTCTAAACTGAAGTCATTTATAAAAAGAAAGCATAGTATGTCTTTATGAGTTAAATTAATTTTG
>NW_006431919.1:13215410-13232808 GCF_000325575.1 Pteropus alecto | reverse complement strand
TTGAGGAAGGAGGAAGGCAATCTTGGCCTTGTTGATGCTAATATTTTCTCACTGATTTGAGCATAACAAATTGTCATATATTTCTGAAGTTGTTCCTATTTCTTCCTGATTTAAAATAATTCTTGGAACATTTTTTTTTATTCAACAAAATTTGACTATTAAATAACTTTTGGTGGGCTTATTTTCAAGTCTTAGACTAAAATGTATTTACCTGCCAAATACAAGGTGCCTTGAGTAACTTCCTTTCAAGATGGTGGAGTAGGTAAGTTCTGGACTCACCTCCTCGCACTATCGCGTGAAAATTATAACTAAATTATAGAACAACCATCACTGAGAACCATCTGAAAGCTAACTGAACAAAAGTCCTGTAAGGATTTAAAGAAGAAGCCACACTGAGACTGGTAGGAGGGGTAGAGATACCTGTAAGGCAAGGCCCACATTCACAGTGTAATGATTAAGAATGGAGAGGAATATCTGGAAAGAGGAAGGTTGCACTTTCACATCTGGCTGTGAAAACCAGTGGGGATTATGCCAAGAAAGACAAAGGGCTGTGGGAAATCAAGAAACACTGCTCAAATAATCCTAAAATTTATATGGAACTACAAAACACCCCAAAGAGCCAAAGCAATATTAAGAAAGAAGAACAAAGTTGAAAGTATAGCACTACCTGATATCAAACTATACTACAAGGCTATAGTAGTCAAAATTGCATGGTACTGGCATAAACACACACAAAGAAGATTAATGAAATAGAATAGAGAGCCCAGAAATAAACCCAGGCCCTCATGGTCAACTAATTTATGACAAAGGAGGCAAGAATATACAATAGGGTAAAAATAGTCTATTCAATAAATGAAAATGAGAAAACTGGACAGAAACATGTAAAAAATGAAATTAGACCACTTTCTTATACTATATATAAAAATAAACCCCAATGAATTAAAGACATAAATATAAGACCTGAAACCATAAAACTCCTAGAAGAAAACATAGTAAATTCTTTGACACCATTCTTAGCAATAGTTTTTTGGATATGTTTCCTCGGGCAACGGAAACAAAAAAGGAAAAATATACAAATGGGACTACATCAAACTAAAAATAGTTTTGCACAGCAAAGGAAAACATCAACAAAAGGACAATCTACAGAATGCGAGGATATATTCACCAATGACATATCCAATTAGTAGTTAATATACAAAATATATAAGGGACTCATAAAACTTAACACCAAAGAAAACCAAACAATCTGATTTAAAAATGGGCAGAGGACTTGAGCCCCATGGCTGAGCCCCATGGCTCCAGGCTTCTTGGAGTATGTAGTACTGGCTGTTTGGGAAAAAGCTGACTGCTTACCTGGTGACTGAAAAATACATCTCAGAAATTGTGAAATCAAACTTTTAATAAAAAATTTCCATTAAATGAAAGTTAATGAAAAAAATAAATGGGGTTTGCCATTACTCCAAGTAAAATACTTATAACACAGCCCCCACAGTTTCACAGTTCAGTGGAATCTCTCCATTGATTTCTTCCTAGTTAAATGCATTATTGTCTGAAATATTTCTATGGTCGCATATATGCAATAGTTCGCCATCATAAAACACTAAGATGCAGAAATCAAAAAAGAACCTTGGAATAAAGATCTAATGGAGGATTCCTTAATTGTTACTGAGTACAAATAGTTTCATATTGCATAGTGCAATAAGCTCACTTGTAGTACAAAAAGCTCAATTTATTAAATTTCATTTAATAAAATTTACTGCTGTTGATGAATTTCCTGGTATTACACAATGATATTTGCATTCTTGGTTGGTATAAAATATTTTAAAGTTCTGTTTCCCCTGAAGTTTATTCAAATGAAAAGGCAGAGATTTTAATTTTATTTCACAAATTAGTACAGGAAGTGTGAGCATGTTTGAACATTTCTGGATTTTTTTTTCCTGATTGAATTAGATGTGGGCAGTCTATCTGGAACATAAATATCAACAATGGCAGCTCGATGCCTATGATCGATTTTTGCATTAAGAGTCTAGTGTCATCACATTTCCACTGTGATGGTTATAACAGGTATACAAAATTAGGTTTCAGAATATATCTTGCATTAATAAATGGGATACCTAGAGGATACTAATACTGCCTTTTTGTTTAGCTTTCAGTTAAAGAAAGATGTTCATTATAATCTAAAACCCAGGAAATGAGCAGAAACTGACAACTGCTATGATTATATGCTAAAAAAGTTTCACACTATTTCCTGATGGGGATTCAGCTTTGGTGAAATTCTTAACTACTGAAATTTGGACAGAATACTGACAGACATCGACTGCCCCATAAGTGAGGAAAAACAGTAACCTGAACGTGTTATGCTTCCTTCTATTAAGGCAGTCCCAGTGGAACAAACCTTTCAAGAGAGGTAGATTTTAACATACACGGTAGAGGTTTCCTGAATTTTCCATGCTAAATCTGTGGCCCAAAGGTTTATGTATCTCACATCAGCTTCCAAACAAAAGATCCTCTTGATGATTTAACAACTAGTTTCCTCACAAGTAGCAATTGGAAATGCTAATATATATATATAGGCTCACAATGTAAATATATCAGGCAGAGGAGCTAAATTTTAATATGGCCTCATTAAGAGGATATGATCTATTTACACACATCGCCATTACGAGGAAAAATTGACGTTTAAAACGCAGGCTGTTGGTTTATTTCATTTAGTGCCCATAGGAAGCATTATTGCAACATGTCCAATAAATTGCAACAACTCTATCCTCCTCACATTATTATCTGTGTTACTGTTGGTAATACTCTGATAGAAAGAGAGCAGATGGGTCTATGCTCATCTCTCTCCATTAATGATCCCTGAGATTAGCAATCAGAGTAACAGATGCAAATAAAGACAAGGTGTTGTTCACACAACAGTTAAGATACTTAGTAATACTAGTAAGAAAGGCTTCTTGGGTACCAATCCCAGAAGGACCTGGAGGAATATTATGTATTCTATTCCTCTTGAAATGTTTTGCCCACATTATAGTCAGTAATGTCTGGTTTTCCACACTTGAGCTGAAAAGAAATATGGTCTGGAGTCTTCTCGCACATCCTAAAAGGCTAGTCAGGAAACTTTGCTTTTTATTATATTATAACTGCTCGTTTTGTTCCTATAAGCTTCCTTCCTTGTAAGTTCATAATATAATTTTATTGAATTCAGACTATTTCCCCTGACACAAATATTGATAGGGTTATATAGAGAAATCCACCTACTTATAGGCCACACCTCTCAAAGTAGAGAGAATTGCTTATGATATTAGCTCTTAACACTGGAAGTAATGAAGTACTTAATGTACACCACTGGCACACAAATCTATTTATGAAGGTAAATATTCTCATTTGGTCTCTTAAGACAGTGACACGGAAGATTCGTACATTTTTTGTAATAAGCTAATTACATATAATTATGCATTCATAATGGATAGTTATTATTTAGACTGCCAATTTAGTTGAGTAGTTCTAAATTAGTAATTGACACCTTATCATTACATATTTATTAATAATAATAATAAACAACTAAAATTTTATAGTGAATTTGTTGTACTATTTGATTGTATTTCAAGTAAATATTTTGATACCAAACCTGACAGATCAAAGGGCAAGCAGTATTATTATTTTTAACATACATTATAACATAAACCAAGAAAAGTTACCTAGGGAAGGCAATCTGGTAGTTACAATCAGTGTAAAACTGTGTACATTCTATGTCTTCTAATAGTCTAATTCATAGAAATGTTCATAAAATTTTGTAAGGATATAGAAACAAGAATGTGTGTCAAGGCTTTAATTATAGATGAGAAAAATTAGATATATATGAATGTCATGAGTGAATACTCTGAAATAAATTATGGGTCATCCAGACTATATAATGTTATGTGGAATTGTGGGGGTGAATGGATAGAGGTATTTATACTTTAAAATTTATTCACTTATATATATCTGTTTTAACAATAAGCTAATCATATATATATGCATATATGTATATATGTATACATATATGTATTCACATGTGTGTATATATATTCAGATATAAATATAAAACATTAAGACTATAATCAATTTTACCCTAATTCCCATCACTTTAAGTTAATATATTCAAAGTGAGATATCAATAAAAGTAAAGTATTTTACTAACATTTTTAAAAGAAAGTATCTGGATGACTTTAATGTATCATTTTTCTTAATTTTATATTATTCTTTAGGGAAATATATCCTGTTGTCTTACCAGACTTTCACCTCCTAGAATTAAGAGACGATGTTTTCATTCTCTCAGTATTCTAGCAGAGCAATGATAACCAAACACTCCTTATATGTATCTTGAATGAATCACATGACAGGTTAGAAGACAATCAGCCAGTTCCAGCAATCAGCAGGGCACCACGCACAACACCATTAAAGCCTGGGCGAACATTCCCAAAACATGTACTATTATTGGTAAGAAGCAAGCTCATACGAGTCACCAAATATTGTGCTATTGCTATCTTTTTTAGAGTCTATCGAAATAATAAGATCTTCCTCTGCAAGGACACTTTTTCTGATAACTTGAAGTATTCTCTGTCCTCTGGGGAATATGAAAGACGAAATTACATCCTATTATGCTCTAAAAGTAAACAGTTTCAGTATTTAAAAATTATCCTTAGGGAATGTCTGCTTCTAGTCAAGACGGAGTAATAGAGACCAGAAATATCTTCCCTCCGGAAAAAAACAAAAATAGGCAGAATACATAAAACAATGATTTTCAAGACCTTGGATATCAGATAATAAAGGGCAATGCTCCCTGAAAGCAAGGTGAGCCTGACAATTGCCCCAGCTTACTGCTTTGAGAAAGTTTTCAGACTGCAGCCTGGGGAGAGAGAAACCAGGCCCAGCCTTGCAGAACCCTTGAGTTGACATCATGCTGAGAGTACAGGGAGACTAAGGAAGACAGAATTTGCAAGCCAGAGTATTATGGAGAAGAGAGCTACCCAAAGAGAAAACTCCATGAATCTGTAGCAGGTCCTCTCAGGAATTTAGCAGGTGATGATCTGTGTGCATGCAAGAAAACTAGGTGTGGCCAGAACACCCTAAAAAGATTAGAGGAAAGAACACCCAGTGCTCAGAAAGGGTCTTAAAAGTCCCCATCACCAAGAGGTAAATAGGACAACCTCAAAATTTACAAGGAATTAGGTACTCACAAGAGTTTGCTTCCGCAGTGGAGAATAATTAGCTCTAGGCTAACAAGAATAAAGCCTTGTTAATCTACTTAATGAATCTTAAAAACGAGACCTGAAAAGATCAAGCCATTCCTGAGTAACTTAGCTACATCTCAGAACAAGCTTCAAGAATATTTATAGAAATAATAAAAAAAAAAAATCACTACTCAACATGGTAAAATTCAAAATGTTTGACGTCCAATAAAAAAGTAACAGGTGTGAAAAGAAGCAGAAAATATGACCCATAATGAAGAGAAAAATCAATCAACAGCGCTATTCCAGAACTGACACAGAGGTTGGAATTAGCTGATAAAGACATTAAAAGAGTTATTATAGATTAAATATATATATAAAATATATCTGAGACCAGTCTCAAGAGCATTAGACAGTAAAATTTTCTTTTGCTTCATTAATTGAACAAGAAACGGGTTAGTCAGCTGACCTGAGTAATGTGGTTCACCTGAAGTTTTAATTCCGATAGTAAATTAATAAATTGCTCTTCAAAATTATACTATGAATTATTAACCCTTAAGTTTTAGGTTATTTTAAATTAAACGTACAGATGATTTTTATAATTTATAGTATAGCTATTGACATTAAAATTTTTTTTCAGAACCCTGATACATCAAAATTGTAACTAAACTACAGAACAACCATCACTAAGAATCGCCTGAACTCTAGTTAAACAGAAGCACTATAACTAAGGCGGGAGCCATGTGAAGAGTTTTTTCCCAAAAAATGGAAATGGACAGATGTAGTGAAAGTGTCACATCCAAAGTCAGAAGTCATCTGAGTTCATTAAAAAAAAAAAAAAAGGAAAAAGGAAGAGTCGATGAAAACAGTAAATACTATCTAAAAATAAACCACAATATCCAAGCAATTGTCTTAGAAACAGCCTAACATGTGTGCCCAGAATCTCATGCTCCTGATTCACTTGGTACTATATAGTGGCAAAACAGCAACAGAGAACACCACTGAGGCTCATCCATGAAAAGCCACAAGGGGGTTATGTTTCCAGTGCAGGGATGAGGCAGTGGAGAACTGTAGAGCAGGAGGGAAAATAGCCAGGCACGGGGGAAAATTACAGCCAGCCTCAAAGAACTTGGAAAAAATTATTCTCAAAGCTGAAAATGCTGATAGGTAAGAATTACTTAAAAGCTGATTGCAACACACGTATGTATATCACACGTGACAATTTTTCTATTTTTTATTTACTCGGTTCCAAAATAAAGTTTTAAAGAATGCTAGCAAAAGAAACCATCAATAATGCAAAGAGGCAACCATCTGAATGAGAGGATATATTTACAAACAATGCCTCTGATAAGGGCCTAATATCCAAAATATATAAAGGACTCATATAACTCAACAATTAAAAGAAAAAACAATTCAATTAAAATGGAAAAAGGAACCCTCATACACTGTTGGTGGAAATGTAAATTGGTACTATCACTATGGAAAACATTATGGAGTTCTCAAAAAAAACTAAGAATTGAATTACCATATGATCTAGCAATCCCTCTTCTGGGTATCTATGCCCCCCAAACCTGAAAACATTTATCCATAAAGATATGTACACCCTGATGATGTTCATAGCAGCATTATTCATGGCAGCCAGGGTATGGAAGCAACCGAAGTATCCTACAATAGATTACTGGATAAAGAAACTGTGGTACATACATACAATGGAATATTACGCACCATATGATCTAGCAATCCCTCTTCTGGGTATCTATGCCCCCCAAACCTGAAAACATTTATCCATAAAGATATGTACACCCTGATGATGTTCATAGCAGCATTATTCATGGCAGCCAGGGTATGGAAGCAACCGAAGTATCCTACAATAGATTACTGGATAAAGAAACTGTGGTACATACATACAATGGAATATTACGCAGCCACGAGAAGAGATGAAATACTGTCATTTGCAGCAACGTGGATGGATCTTGAGATAATCATGCTAAGTGAAATAAGTCAGACAGAAAAACTTGAAAACCACATGACTTCAGTTATATGTGGGATGTAAAACTGAAAGCAACAAGCAAGAGGAACAAACAGAGAGACTCATGGACAATGACAGTGGATTAGTGGTTACCAGAGGGAAGGGGAGGAGGGGGTAGGTAGATAGTGGTAAAAGGGGTCAAATACTTGGTGACAGAAGAAAATCTAACTTTAAGTGGTGAACACACAATGTAATATATATATGACATGCTGTTGAATTGTACGCTTGAAACTTATTTGATTTCATTAATCAATGTTACCCCAGAAACTTTTTTAATAAAAAATAAAGGAATGTTCTATTTAATAATGAACAAAGCTTTATATTAACTTGGAACAAAATTTTGTTTTGGTTTTTAACTCCACATAGTAAACACCTGGCTATCAAAAGACAAAAATTTTATCACAATAACAATATAAAAGACCAAAATTTTATAATATTAATTCCTAGATGAAAAGGTATTCTTAAGAAGTTGTCACAAGATGAACCAAATTTAAACCTAATGATACAATGGGAAAATAAAACAACAGCATTTCCTTACCATCTAAACAGTAAGTAGACCCCCTGTCACTCCTATACCAACTGGACAGGCTGCTGGGCCTGCTGGCTTCTACTGGTTCCAGGCCTCTGCTCCCAGGACCAGTATAATAGTTTTCACCTTGTATTTCACAGTATGAAAGGCGGGGCCTCTAAAAAATTACAAATAAGAATTGGCCTACATTTAACATTTTCATATTTGATTCTGAAGTGTTAAAAATAAAGTATAATACTTAAATGAATAAAAAAAAAATTTTTTTTTCAAGCCAGGACAGGCAGGATGATTCTATCTCAAATAAAGGAGTGAAAATTCAAACAGTGATGAAGGAACATAAATTCAAGCTCCTTTTCATTCTGGTTTTAATATTAGCCTGAAACATTACCTCAACAGAAATTTGGGGCAAATATGAAAGAGGAAACAGGTTATGATTACATTAGTTTTTCCAACATGTAGTGTAGAGACTATCAGCATTAGAATGACTGAAGATGCTTCTTAAAATGTGGAACACAGTGATTTTGTTTTCCCTTGTCTTCCTGTCCCCAGCTGAATCTGTGGTGGGGACTGAGAGTCTATGTTTGAAACAAACTCTTCAAGAGCTTCTTACATGTTGCAAGATTTTAGAACCTGTGAGTAACAACTAATACTCATGTATTAGTATGTAGTAAACTGAAATCTATTGGCTCATACAGTTGAAAATGGAAGGGGCTGTGGCTGCTGGAGGATGATGTCATAAAGGGGCTCACATAGATCCTGGCTTTTGTCTCTCTGCTTCAGTTCTCCTTATATGGAACTTGTTCTTTCCAGGCTCTTGCCCTATGGTACGTGCTGGATGCATGGATGCATCTCCTCAAGCTTGTTCACAGTCTTACGAATTGGCATGGGAAAAAAAATCCTACTGGAGTTAGAAGATTTTTATGCTCTACATTGCTCTACATGATCAGGCCTGAGACATCTACCTTGCCCTGCAGGGAGAGGTAAATTTATTTTCACTGGGATGACATGAGGGAAGAGATGGTCATCCAGACAGAAATAGGAGCAACTAAATGATGAGTGGGAGAAATACATAACCATACATGAACATACATATACACACACACACACGTATGTATGTATACATGTATATGTATGTATGTACACATATATATGTATGTATGTATACATGTATATATATACATGTGTATATATATAGATACAAATATACATGCATGTGTGAATACATACATACGTGTGTGTGTATATATACACACTCACACAGAGGGAGGGAGGGAGAGAGAGAATGATAGAGAGACTGTGGAATCTTAGAATAATAAATGTATAGAGTTCTATGATAAACTTTTTCCCTAGAGAAAGAATTAAGTTCGTTTCACACCATATGCTCTTTAGGAGGTCACAAATGATTTCAGTATCATCTTGGGAATTAATTTCAGATTGTGGAGTAATGTCAGTACCCTAATTTTAACTTAGGACCTTTTCTTTTACAAGAAATTAAGTTCATCCACATATAGACTATTCTGTGGATTTCGATGAACGCTGTAATTAAAAAAAAAACAACAAATAGGGAAAGCTGGGAAAAAAAAATGGATAACTCAAGGAAAATCAAAGAAAACAGAAAATAGAAATCAAATGTACTGAAAAAGGGATGCACCATCATAATTCCTTCTCCAAAATCTAATTACAATGCTCAACTGTTTTCCCTGCCAATAGCAATACAATGCTTTCTTTGAAACTGAAAAATTATTCTGTAAACTGAACCAAAGCAATAATAGACCTTTTCCAAAAAGGAGAACCATGGAATTAGTTTACCTAATCTCAATTGTTCCAGTTACCAGAACATTTTGGTTTCTTTAACTAGCCTCCAAGAAACTTCTGATCTAAATTTCCTCTGTGTTCAAATATTTTGGGACTGCTCTCCTTGTGAAATGTGTGCCCATCTTTCCTCATTTAAAAACCATAATCTTTGTCAATTATATTTAACTGGTTCAAACTATCAATTATGTCCAGTGAGCAATTTAGAGTCTTAAATTGGAAAATAGGCAAAACATAGAAATAATGGGGTTAATTTTAAATAGCTCATACACATTCATCAATTTCACAGTTTTGAATTGTATAAATGAATAATAGTCTATCAGTGAAATGGGTTTATTCTCCACAGAGACATAAGAGGATCTCCTGCAATTTTAAACTGTGATTAATATAATCCATACTTTCATTTCAGATACAGTTGGGCCAATCCTGAGATTTTAGAAATAAATAAGGCCTAGAATCCTATCTTTATGGAATTCAGCTTGATTGATGAGAGACAGATGAAAAACCAAACAGTCATGTAATAACAGTTATGGCGGACATGCATACAGGGTGTCACAGGAGCAGGGCTATGTTCTGATAGGGCTCCAAGACAGCAGCCCTTAAAATGAATAAAGAAGGAAAGGAGAAATTATGCTGACGGGGAAAAAAGAAATTTAACTCAAAGAGAACAGCATGTGCAAAGGCCTAGAGGATTGAGAACTCATGGTTCATTCAGGAAAATATGTTTCTCCATATGTCTGGAGGCTCTAGTTCCTCGTGTCATAAAAGAAGGATGAGACTGGCAAGGTAAGCAGCAGCCGGATTACAAAATTACCTTGATTATCACGTTGAATTTTTGTGAGATGGAGATGGGGAGCCAGAAAGAATTTAATAAAGAAAATAGCAACGCTGTTGAGCATTTATTATGTGCCATGAATTGTTCTAAGTGTTACTCACAATTCTCACAATTTTACTGTGAAAGGAACTGAGACACAAAGGCTAACCAATGCTGTCTCATGATTCTCAGCAGGTAATGCTGTGTTCAATATTTAGACCTATAATATGACTCCAGTGGAATGAAACCATACTGTGCCAATATACTACACAGGAATGATATTTCAGGTAGAAATATTATTATGGTATATTTGTGAAGACTGAATTAAGTAAGCCAAGACCAAAGACGAGAATATCCCAAGAATAAAGCCTGGAGGGAATAAGGAAGTAAATGGAGGAAGTTGCTTGCAGTAAGTAAAAAGTAGAATGGATGAATTCTGTAAATATAGAAGCAAGGAAATTTGGCAAGAAAATTTGGGGGAGAGAAGAATCTAGGATGATTCCCAGGGTTATATTTTCAGCAACCAGAATGGAGTGTCAGTGAGGAATAGGCATGCTGTTTACTAAAAGTGAAATTCAGAAAATACAGAAAGAACAGTGTTTGAGAGAGGAAAGTTCATGAGTTCAATTTTTGAAATAATGAATTTAAATCACCTGTGGAAATTAGACTAGTATATGTTTTTAATGACTGTTTCAACTTCTAAGTGATGGCTTATCACACTAAAGAGTGAGAATCTTTCTTTCGTGTGTTCTCTTTCCAATTCGAGTTGTTACCAGAATCAAGCTATTATGACCCCCACCTAAATCCCCATGCCTGCGCTTTTCTCAACTTGGCTTATCACAGAAAGATCTAACTGCTATTCTAGAAGGAAGCATGAATCATACTCAGTGGGAAAAAAAGAGCATTGGGAGTCTTAAAATGTTGAGTTCCTCATCTCTCCCATGTCTGTAATTCAGGGACCTGTTTTCACTTGAAAAATATTTACAAATATGAGAAAACTTCCTCTTAGTCCTTTAAGTTTGAAACTCCAGCTTATTTACTTAAAGAGGTTTTATGGGGTACTTACTATATTTCAGAGCTGGATAATAGCAATCCACATGTTTCTTTTGTAATATTGGTCCCTTAAGAAAAAAAAATAATATTATTTCTTCAACATTAAAGAGAGAAATTGCCTTTAATTTATCTTCAGCCTTGCCAAATCTTTTTGGTTTATTTGCAACTCCCAGAGGCAGTTATTATTTTCTTTGCTACAAAACCTATCCCATGTAGTTCTTTTTCAGTATACTTCTAAAACACAAATATGACCAACCTCTTCCCTGTAATTTAATAGTCTTTGATGGTGCCACATTGCTATTAAATCAAGTTCAAAATTCTTGAGTATGGCATCAAAGTCCTTCATAAATCGGCCCTCTGTACCTTTCTATTTCTATCTCCAGCTAGTCTCCCAAACAGACTACACATTGCTCCCTCAGATATACCACATTTTCTCTTGCCTTGGCCTCTGCTCCCTCTGTTGGACTCCCCTGCTCTGGCAACACACAAACACACAAACACCCACTGGCATTTCATACTTAGCTAACAAAGTTCACTTTAAATGTTAACTGACACTTTGTCTCTGAAGTCTTCCTTCCTTGAGTCCCTTTAGCAAAATAAATTGTCTCCTCTTATATTCCAATATCACTGTGTGTAATATCCCTATGATACCTAGTCTTACATTGTATTGTTACTTAGGTCTCACCAAAATGGGAAACACATTCTTGGAGGGTATCTTGGAATCCTTTTTGAAAATGCTTCTGCAAAGCAAAAGAAACCGTCAACAAGGTAAAGAGATAACCATCTGAATGGGAAAATATAGCAACACCTCCGATAAGGGCCTAATGTCCAAAATATACAAAGAACTCGTATGACTCAATAACAACAAAAAAACAAACAATCCAATCAAAAAAATGGGCAGAGGACCTGCACAGACACTTCTCCTTAGAGGACATGCAAATGGCCGACAAGTATATGAAAAGATGCTCCATATCATTAACTATTAGGGAAATGCAGATCAAAACCACAATGAGATACTGTCTCACATCTGTTAGAATAGCTATAATCAACAGGACAAGTAATAACAAATGTTGGAGAGGATGCAGAGAAAAAGGAACCCTCATACACTGCCAGTGGGACTGCACATTGTAGGTTCCTCAAAAAACTAAGAATTGATCTACCACATGAGCCAACAATCCCTCTACTGGGTATTTACCTCAAAGACTTGAAAACTCATATCTGAAAAGATATTCACACACCAATGTGCATAGTAGTATTTTTCACAGTGGCCAGGACATAGAAGCAACCAAAGTGTCCTATAATAGATGATTGGCTAAAGAAGCTGTGGTACATATATACGATGGAATATTACTTAGCCATAAGAAGAGATGAAATACTGCCATTTGCAACAATGTAGATGGACCTTTAGATAATCATGCTAAGCGAAATAAGTCAGACAGTAAAAGTCGAAAACCACATGATGTCACATATATGTGGGATATAAACCTAAAAGCAACAAATGAACAGGACACACAGAGACTCATGGACACGGACAATATACTAGTAGTTACCAGAGGGTAGGGGGAGAGGGGAGGTAGATAGGGTAAAGGGGGTCAAATATGTGGTGACAGAAGGACATCTAACTATGAGAGGTGAATGCACAGTGTAAATATATATGTATGCCTTACTATTAAAATGTACAGCTGAAACATTGGATTTCATTAACCAATGTCACCATAAAAATAAAGTTTGTTTTCATTTTAATAATAGTATAAAAATAAATAATATAAGCATTTCTAAATCATCAAATGGAGCATTTATAACTAAGCACTATGGTAGTATTTAAATACTGAAATCTGCATTTACCTTTTTTAATCATGTTGGACATCTCATAGTATTTTTATTGTCCTGTGCTAATGACAAAAGAACATCAGACAGACAATGCAAAAATGAAGCAATGTAAAAATAATTCCTCTCAAGTGAAGGCCTGACAAAAGTATCTACATTGCTATACAAAGAAGAATTCATATATTTAACGGAAACAAAGGCAATAGGAGAATAGGGTCATTTATAATTTTTCTTTGCTTTTTAGTTGTCCAAAAGTTAAATACTATTTGATTAACCTTGTAACAAAATTAATTTATGTTATGCCTTTTAGTTATTTTTCCATATAAGTGGAATTATATACTTGCTATTTAATTTAAAATGGATGTTAAATTACTCATTTGAGAAATAATAAATTAGCTGGCTTTTTATGGTTTTCTTTTCCACAACTGGGAAAAGCAATATGAGACAGACAACTTTGTGTGTATCAGAGTATTCCTCTATGTAATATAATCCTGATAACAAAGTAAGGACTCGACAACTTCTTATAAACATTTTTTTTTAATTATGGTAAAGAACATGTAATATAAAACTTACCATCTCAATTGTTTGTAAGTATGCAGTTCAACAGTGTTAAGCAACGGATCTCCATAACTCTTCCATCTTGTAAAACTGAAACTCTGTCCTCATGAAACAATAACTCCCCGTTTCCTGCTCCCACAAGTCCCGAGGAACCATCATTTTCCTTTCTATCCTTGTGAATACGACTACTTTAGATACCTCATATAAGTGAAATTATACAATCTTTGTCTTTTTGTGCCTGGCTTATTTCACTTAGCGAAATGTACTCAAGATTCATCCATGTTGTAGCATATGAGAAGATTTCTTTCATCCTGAGGCTGAATAATATTCCATTTTATGTGTATGCCATAATTTATCCATTTTTTCATTATAGACATTAAGATTGCTTCCACCTCTTGCCTATTGTAAATAATGCTGGTATGAATATAAGTGTTTAAATAACTTTTTGAGATCCTGCTTTCAATTCTTGATACGAATATTTTTTGACAAAAGTAGAAAACGTCTCCATCGTCTGAGGGCAAAGAGGGCCACTTTTAGTGCTTCTTAGGTGTTCATGGTGCTTATTTTTGGAATACTGACATCATACTGAAAATATTAACATGCATCCATGTGTTTATACTACAGTGATTTTAAATTGGTGAAGAATTATTGTTTATAACTCTATTTTAGAAATTATATGAGTATATGTTACTACCTTAATTTATGATGGCAGTGATTCCTCAACAATCTATATATACACAGGAATTCTTATAAATCAAGGCTACCAAACCTGCAAATTCTTTTCAAATGTTATGAGATTTTGATGACACTAAACTTAACAATGGAATATGTATACTTTGTTATAGGCAATAAACTAAACATGCATTGATTTCATTCAGGGTTTTCTTTTCCATGCTTGAAATAATACATTTTTTTTTTAAAGGTTAAAGCACTTTTTAAGTCCTTTGATAAGGTCATATAGGCTCTAAGCTCCCAGTACCTAAGGGATAAAATACACATGAGGACCATATAGTCCAACTCTAAAACCTTGTAAAAACTAAGCCTCTAGAAGTTTTAATATCGGATATGAGAAAATAAATGGATATAGAGATAGTCTTTTCTGAGTGTTGTGTGTCTAGAGTGTTACCTTGAGAAATAAAAATATTTTAAAGTTAAAATATATGTTGGGGTCAAGAAAATAAGCAGAGAAACTGCCTCTTTTGATAAACTGAAACCATCCATCAAGTTAGGATGTGCAGAAAATCCTAAAAATCAGAGTGCAGAAAAGACAAGATGGGACTAAAAACTCCAAGAAAGCCATTCTATATTGGGGTAGTTTCACAGATATCTGAATGCCAAGATTTCACAAGGATCCCTCTTGCCCCTATTTTATCTGCCATCCAAACCCCAAATTTCACTATTCATTCTTCAACAACAGAGGAGGCGATCTTCATCTCAAAATAAGTAAAACACACACACACACACACACACACACACACACACACACACACACTGCTTTATGGAATTTCAATTAAATTTGTCTTCGGAAAGTGTTCAACTTATGAAATGCCCTAATACATATAGATACTTGTTTAAGGTGCCATGAAAACATGACCTGAACTTTACACTCTAAAAGAATGATTGTCCAGTAATTAGTGCTGTAACTGCTACTCGCAACTGTTCTTAATAGATAACCGTGAGACTTGTGTGTAAACTAAACTCACTTTCAATGGGAGTCCTTTAAAACATACAGCAAGCAATCACACTGAAATATTAATTTGCACTCAAACACTTGATGCCACAAGACACTCCAATTATCTCTCACTGTTTAAGCCAGAAGACTTTTCCAGGTCTTAAACTAGTCTCTGAAGAGATTTAATTCAATATTACTTACCCAAAAGCAGCCAGCCTGCTCTTTTTATGACCTTCAGGTCAATGAGAGTGACCCAACTGAGACCCAATCAAATCTGAATATGTACCCCCTAAAGAACTATTCACAAGGTTAATTGTATCTTGCTTCTATTTGCTGAATAAGGAATCGATTAAAGAGAATAGCAAAAGAAGCCATAACTGGCAACATGAACTATAAAGAAGTGAACCATATTAAAAAAAATGGGCTTCCTCTTTCTTCCGTTATTCATAGACCTCTATACAGAAGGAAATGAAACAAGGCAAATACATTCTTGTGCTTCCTATCATCATTGTAATCAATATCTATTTTACTCTTGTATCAAACTGTGTTATTTGAGAATCCACAGAGGCCAAACAGATACCTAAGACATGAAAAAATTTGTTGGACCTGAATGCCATCAGTTATACTAATTCACTGATTTGGAGAGAAATACTACTAATAGATCTAGTTGTAACAACCTGGTGTAGGGGTGGGAAGAAAAGATTATAGTGAAAGTACTATTATGTATTAAATTTCAAAATTTATGTGTGGGCCTTGAAAAAATGTATCGAAAGAGTATAATTTATAAAGTAAAATAAAAGAAGGAAAAATGCTTTCTATTAGAAATACAAAGAGAGCTGAAAAACCTAAGCCCTTTACCTTATGTTCAGTTATGGAACATAATAATGCATAAGAGAGGGTAAAATATTCTTTAAAACTTTAAAATAACAACAATAACCATTTGAGGGCTTACTATTGCCAAACATTATTCTAAGAGTTTTATAAGCATCTTTTTATTTATTACTACATTCCAAGAGGCTCAGAGAACTGAACTTCCTCACTCAGGGTCATAAAGCAAAGAACACGAAGGATCTTAAATCTGAAATACTGTCGCTGACTCACATTTAACTGTATCTTCTGTCCATCTATTATTAAAGACAAGGAAAGCAGACATAACAAGAATCCAGAATAAAAACCATGAGCATGAGAGCTTGTAACAAAGTGTTAACTAGTGTGGAGCAGGCAATTACTGAGGCTTCAGGAGAGGGTGAGCATTGAGACGTGGGATACAGAGGCAGCAGAAAGCCAGAGCCAAGGATTAAGGCCTCCGTCAACGGAAGGCGTCTACACGCTTACAGTTGGAGCCAAGTTTCTCTAGGCAGTTGATGTGTGTTCATTATCCAGAGTACCCAGCATTAGCAGTTGCTTGGCTTTCTCTGGACAAAGCAAATGTGACATTTCACCAAACTGCCTGGGAAGAGATGAGGTTGGAGACTTTTGGCATACAACTTTGTTTCCTGCATATGGCTACAATAATGAAATGGAATTCTGACTTTCATCTCTAAAATGTACCAATAATGACATTTTAAGGTCAGAAATTGTGTTCACTCATTCTGTGATGAGGGCCTCCCTTCACCCTTATCGATTCATTTATCCCTCCATGAATCAATCCTTAATGGAGCTGATCTCTGTATTGAGGCTCTAAACTTGAGTGTGACTTGGGTGTGTACGCTGACAGAACACTAATAAACCTAAGCTTGTTAGTTGTGAACCTTGTTCTGATAATTGTCTACTTTTAAAACCATATCAAGGATTCTCCTGTCTACGGCCATGCCACCCTGAACAAGCTCGATCCCATCTGATCTCGGAAGCTAAGCAGGGTCGGGCCTAGTTAGTATTTGGATGGGAGACCACCTAG
>NW_006431919.1:13140414-13215347 GCF_000325575.1 Pteropus alecto | reverse complement strand
AGGTCCTTTGAATTCTTGAGGTCAAACAAAGGGTGCCTTTGCTAAAAAAAAAAAAAAAAAAAAGAAAAATTTCCTTAAATCCTTTGCTCTTGCTTAGGTTAGACAGCTAGTTCTTTCTGAAAGTATAAATTCCATTTTCAATACAATCTTTTCCATAGAAGGAATTGGAGCTATTTTCCCATTTCTTTCAAAAATAGACTCGCTCTTCCTCCATGCTCATTTTCCCTCTCAAAATCCCATTCTGTTTGGGTTAAATGAGGCCAGAATGTCTATTCTTCTATCCTATGGCATCTCCAAAGCAGTTTGTCTCATAGTAGCTCTACCACTTTTCCCACTCAGCTGCTACTACACACAGGATGTTAAGCCAAGACTTGAACTATCAGGATCAACATTTGAATCAGGATTAGCTATCAAAGGCAGGCAACCATTCGCTAGGCCTCAAGAGGGGCAGTCATTTTCAGAACAATTCTTTCCTCAAAAAAATCACGACTAACATATAGAAGGGGAGAAACAAAGAGGAACAGAGCATGCTGGCCTTTTTAAATAGTGGCTTACTGTGCTCGATGACTATTACGGGAGAACAAGACAAAAAAGATGCCATGTTAACTGAGGGAGGCTGAAGCAGGAGCGCACCTGTGCTCCATTACTACGCAGTCTCTTGAACTCCAAGTAACCAGCTGAAACTACAGCACTTCCTTTATGGCATAACACGACTGCTTTGGGCTTCCTGCTTTCTGAAATCTCCCAGGTAAGATCTAATGAGTGCTATAAGAGAAATCGTTATGCTCTCCAACACTGTCCAAGGTAAAGATATAGGTTAACTATGTTGAAGGACTTACTCCGGTAAAAACTCCTCAGTGTGATATATGACCGAGTTGTGTGGGTATTAGTGTTCTTTTGATTGGATATTGCTGAAGCAAGCAAGAGTGAGAGGATGCTTACAGCTTTTAGTATCATAGAAACCTTTTAATGCGTTTGCTCTCCCCAGTACAGTGCCCTCATCATAGTGTTTTTATTTTGTTTTTTTGTTTGTTTGTTTGTTTTAAGTACCAACTGTACATGTCTGTATTTGGGACCAAGCAGAAATTCCATGGCCTCTTCCTTCTTGAGCTTTGATTACTAGGCTCTTCGAGAAAGTCCCTCATTTGTTGTCCTTTCCATGAAGCATATGTTCCCAAGAAGTAGTCGGTAGCAAGCTGCTTGTATTAATGGATTCTCGGAAGAACTTTATTAAAAGCTAGTCGCTTGGTGGGTTGGTGATTTTCCCCAAAGGGAACTAGACTAAGCCTGAATCTGGCTTGAGTTCCTTACTGTATCCTTAAGCGTGCCTGAATTAAAACCAGCTATACACACCTGGGCAGGTAGTGTAGCACTGCCTCACTTTATAAGTACTGGAGCATAATTCAGAGTACACTCCACAGGCTGAGTGTGATTCCTGTGAAGTACTCTTCCAGCTCCTGACAAACTTGACGATGGAGACACTTCTAATTGTTAAGCGATTTCTCTTCGGCTGGGTGATCCTAAACTGTGGAAAGAGTTTTGATTTTGCTCTAAGGGAAATAAAATAATCATTAGAGAATTTTTTTTCAGATGGGCAACATAATCTGACTTTAATTTTGCATGCAATCACTATGCCTCCTAATTTTGGGGAGGAGCAATCTTTCTCCATTTCTCCCGCTAAAATTCTAATTTAAACTAACATAATCTAATGCTTAGACCAAGCCATACTTCTTGTCACCAGCCATGATGATTTTTTTCCCACCATTATATTATGAAAATTTTCAAACATATAAAAATATCAAAATATTATACTATAAACACCTATATACCTACCACCTAGATTCTATAATTAATATTTATATTGATTTTGAATATCTATCAGTTAGAGTAATCATATCATTTTCCAAGTGAGCACATTCTTATTGTACCTGGAATGAAATTATTTGCTATATTCTACCCAGCTCAGCCAGATCTGATTTCCAGCTTCTATATTATCTCGTTTCTTAACCCCTCCTCCCCTCCATTACTGGCCTCCAAGAACACTGTCATTCTCCATGTTCTTCAAATACATCAGCATTTTTCCCTGACTTGAGGCCTTTATTTTTGCTTTTACTAGATCTTCCCCTAACCATCTCCTCTTCCTTCTGAACTCAGCTTTAATGTACCTCGTCAGAGGCCCTTTCCTTGACCTTCACATCCTAAGTACATCTTCTGCCCCCAGTTACTCTTTACCACAATATCATACCTGAATGCATTTAGATAGCACCTACTACTCTGAAATTTCCCTATTTGTTTTCATGTTCATTTCCTCTCTATCTCACTTCGTTAAAATGTGAGCTCTATGAGAGCAAGAATCATGTCTGTTCACATCCAAATCTCAGTGGCTTCAACAGAACCTAGTTCATATTAGGAGATAAATAAATCAATGCTGAGTTAATTTATGAATATCATAAAAAGGCAATCTTTCTTTTGCACAGCTAAGTAGAATCTACTGTGTTGGGGAAAATAAAACACAAACAGAAAAACCCTAAGATTCAGAACACGTAGCCAGCCATGCAGTAACTGTCTTTGGCAGCTCATAGGTTCACTTCTGGCCTAGAGCAAAAGAGACACTAGTTAACAAAGATGACTCATTGTAAATGTGGCACTGTGGCCACTGTACACAGCTGCAGTGGACCTACACCTAGGACACTTGTCAACAATGAAAAGGGAAAAGGTAGACACACAGGTAGAAAAGCACCTGACTTTCCCTTATCACATTAACTAAAAGACTATGAAATATCTAAAGAAACTGAATTGGTAGCATTGCATTTTTTGTAAAATATTTCTAACCTATTGCAACAATTTTGAATATATCTTTTTAGGTTCAATATGACATTTCTTCCAAATATTTTTAGAAGATATTTTTTTTTCTTCATAACCTTCTTCCTAGCATCATGGAAAGCTTCAGGATACAAAAAGAACTGTGGTGATTTTCCTACTAATTAGTTGCTCTTATTAAAAAGAGCAAGATAATTGATTTTAGGATGCACTACCCCTTATTAAGACCTAATTAAGCTGTATATCAAAGACTAATTAAATGGCATTATTCCATCTCACTGATGAGTCTTGATGCTTGGTGAATAGATTTGGGTGGTAGATGAATACTCTTGGAATAGATTTCACAGCCAGACAGATAAATATAGACTAAGAAGCTGAGTAAAGGGAATTTTCGATTATCTAAACCTAACAAACTTATTGGTACTTCTTTAGCCTGACAGTTTGAAATGCACAAGATAAAACGTTTAAATACAAACTCAGCACTGTGGTGAAGAACAATGAGTTGCTTTGGAAAACTGAAAATTTAAATATGTCGTTAATCCTTCTTGTGAAATGGTTAACTGGAGAATTAGAGGCATTTGACTTTTTTTTTCCTTGGTTTCTTTTGATGAGTCAAGCTACTCAGACTTGATGAACCTCAGATAATAGCTCAATTACTCTAGTAAAGAATATCTGAAAACCTGAGATCATTTTTAAAGTTGCCAATCACCGTCCTTGCTAAGTTATTCTGTGGATCTCATGGAGAAGAGAGGGGAGTGGTAAAAAAAAATAATAATAATATCATAGTAAGGAATTTGAATATAGTAAGAGCCTCTCAGAGATTGATGAAGTTATAGTCGAGCCAAATAGAAAATGTCCTTTAAAAATATTTTGGAAAGTAAGAGCTATTAACGAGACAAATATTTTTCGGAGTTTTATTCTACACCAGAAATGGATGTTTTCAACAGCAAATCAATTTTTGATAAGTCAATATTTTATTTGACAAAGATGATCCTGTACCAGCATTTCAAATGTTATGTAAATCCATTCATTGTTTTAATCTCATCGAGCTGACCTTGTACTGCCAAGGCTGTGTCTTCGAGGCAGTGTCTCTGTGACAACGGAAAATCATCAATCTATTTAATCTAGGAGGTCATGACATTCTTGGATTATGGTGGGTAGTCTCTCAAATACTTTGGTGCTTCATAGTGCAAAAGCTTTTGAATAAATCACAAGATATTTGCAGAAAGTAATGATTTCACTATACAGCTGGGCTATATTTGATTGTCTTTAATAGTTACCTTCACTAGCAGTATAATAATTTGCAAACAATAACATCAGTCATGTCACTTTTGCACTCATTACCAGCCAAGGTATAACCCCCAGAACCAATAATCTATACTACTGAACATCTAAATGAAATGTCACTCTGTCCTAAGTGCAGGTTATTCATTTGAAACTGAACTTTTGCATCTATAATGTGTATTTTGAGTTATCTGAAGGACATCTACCCTTGAACTCTTTTTGTATTAATACACACAGAAGTGGAAGCAGCTGCAACATCACTAAGAAGAGCTGTGCATATAGAGAACTGAAATCTCTATTACAGTAAAACGAGTAAACAATTTATTTTTAGCTATCTTTACAGAACTCATAGGCAGGAGATAAAGGGTTTGACTCAAGCATTTCAAGGATGTCATTCTAGGTACTTTGTTAGATTTAATAGAGTTTATAATGTTTAGATTACCTTCTAGATGAAGCTTCTATTTCCTTTTTCATTTTATATGAAATTATGGATTTTAACATAATTTTGGATAATTATACACTGCACATGATTGCTGAAAAACAATCAATTAGTGAGAACTATAATTCTTTTGTTTTGCATTCCACACTTATTTTTTTCCTAATAGAGGTAGAATATGAAGGAAGAGGGAGGATGGAGGGGTTTAATTAATCACTTGGGTTTTGTGTCACAGTGGGAACAAATCTTTCATGAGTCCAAATTATGAATCTATAAATCTAATCAATGAATTAATAAAATAGTACTGAGACATATTAATTAAATTACTTGAGATGCTTAAAAGAAAAATACTATCGATATTATAGGAGCAAAATCAAGGGATCATGCAAGACGATTTTAGGGCAATAAGAAAATAAAGGACATTTTATGACAATTGCATACAGCCAGTCCTCTGACAATTGGTTCACAATCATTAACCTGAACATATCCTCATCTAACTGCCCAGGAAATGATCGTTGTGCATTAACCTTGAATCTGAGCTCATTTGGAAACAAAGTCTCAAGATACTAAGAAATAACAGTCTTTGCACAGCACAATACCTCAGAGTTAAGGACAGAGCAGCCCTTTCCATAGATAACATAGTAGAAGATGGGACAGAGGCTTTTAACTTTGACCTAAGCTTTGAAGTACAATGGTATTCCGGTGCATTAACAAAGGACAGTGTCAAACCAATTAGCTAATCAAACTATGCTTTGGTTTAGTAAAACTGACATTCATTTATGAGCAATCTGGAAAGTCTGCATGTCCAAATAACATCAAAGTATAATGTGTATGATCTCCTCATTGCCACTGGCTCCCGTTTGGTGGCAGACACAGATGAGAGAAGCATTTGTGCTTGATTTGGGGGTTTGTCACAGCTTGTGTCAAACCAATTGTCAACTCAGCAAATGCAAATACTCTTAAGCCTTAGTGATAGTAACTGGAGTGGGTGCTTACCCCATCCCTGAGATTTGAAGTGAGTTGAGGCAACTAATAAAACTATAAAAAAAATATGATATGATATTAGAAATGCACTTTAATTTCTCTATTTTAACTGCTGAGTAGAATGATATTATTTCTTCGTAATGTGTGAGAAGTATATTCTAGACACTGGCTCCTTTATAAATTCTTCTTTGACTTTTTTTACTTCTTCTCTTTTTAATTACTTATTTCTCCTATTATTGAACTACAGTTGAGTTTTAGAAAACTGGAAAAGAAATACAGTCCTTTAGCAGACACAGTAATACTAAAACCTCTTCAAAATATTACCTTTGTTTTCTTCCCAAAATTCCTTAACAGTTCTCCCCAACTTCCTACCTGTATACTAGTTGTTCACTTAAATGTACACAGTGTCTTACATCATGACTGCTGATTTCAAGGAATTAATTGTCTTTGCTGCTTAATGCAAAGCCTTGCACATAGTATGTGCTAAATAATCACTGATTTATTAATGAATGAATATAAAACTTGCTTTAGTAAGTAATGAATAATAGAAACTGAATTTCTAAAGCTGCTTAACATTGTCTATAATTAGATTAAGCATTTCTTTACTTTAGGGAATATGAAAAATATTATAAATTATCCCGTAGTTCAGATATTTTCAAATGTTTCTGAATGTGACTCGCAGTGCAAAAATAGATTTCACATTATGACCCGCTACGAGAACACACCCACAAACCTAAACACATAAGCCCATACAGATACATGTGACATATTATTAAAGCAATATGGTCAGCAAAACTCTCTAAAACAGGGGTCCTCAACCCCCAGGGGCATGGACTGCTAAAGTCTGTGGCCTGTAGGGAACCAGGCCGCACAATAGGTGAGCAGCAGGCGAGCAAGCGAAGCTTCATCTGTATTTGCAGCCTCAGCTCCGCCTCAGATCATCTGGCATTAGATTCTTATAGAAGCACTGGTCCTTGGTATCAAAAAGGTTAGGGACCGCTGCTCTAAAATGACTCCTTATGAGTCAAGTATAATCCCCTCCCCTTGGTAGGGGCTATGCCCACGGATATGATAGGATGCTACTATTTGATTATATTACATTATAAAGTAAAAAAAAAAAAAAAAGAAAAAGAGATAAAGAAAAAAATCTCAGATGCAATTAAAGTCTCTAGCCCCTAATCAGTTGAATTTAAGTTAATCAAAAGTAAGATTAGACTGGCTGGGCATAATCTAATCAGATAATCTCTTTAAGAGATCGAAGACTTAAAAGAAGTAGCAGACCCTCTTCTGCGGGCCTTAAAGTAGCAAGATGCCATTAGTTCTACATTGGCAAGGCAATTAATTATTTCACCAACCACTTGATCTTGGAACATAAAGGAGTTCTGGTACCAATTCCAATGTGGGGGAACATCCCTGCACCGCCAAGCAATTGTCCAGACACTGGCTTGATACCACACAAAACAACTCAATTCTGACACTATCTACCTGGAGATAACCTCAGATTCCACAGGTTAAGAGTTCAGTCCTACAAGACCGAAATGCCCCTCCACACACACACTTCTAATGCCAATAGCAAGCCCAGGTTGTCACCTGTGCTTTTGACCAACTAGCTACAAATTGGAGGTTCCCACAACCCTCTCTTTGGACTTTTAGATGCCAGTCACAAGTCCAGGTTATTACCTATACTCCCGGCCAACTGGCTATAAATAAATCAGAGACTCCCATAATCTCAAGTCTGATTAATTTCCTAGAACAGAGGACTCAAGAAACCTATTTACTCACTAGATTACCAGTTATGATAAAAGAATATAATTCAAGAATAGCCAGACAGAAGAGATGCATAGGGCAAAGTAATGGGAAAAAACTGGGCACTTTTACGCTCTCCTCAGGTGCATGATTCTCTGGGAATCTCAATCAGAAACTCTCATTTTGGGTTTTTATAAAGGCTTCATGCATGGGCATCATTAAATCACTGACCACTGGCAACTGATTCAACCTCCAGCCTCTCTCCCATCGCTGAAGGTGTGATGGGGCAGTGGGGTGATGGGGGTGGGGGGAGTGGTGGCGGGGTCGGGGCAGGGGCTGGAGGGAAAATTCCAACCCTCTAATCACATGGTTGATTCTCCTGGAAACCAGTCCCCATCCTTCCAGGCTGTCCAAAATCACCTCATTAGCATAATACAAGACACCTTTGTCATTTTTGTCACTTAGGAAATTCCAAGAGTTTTAGGAGCTCTGTGCCAAAAACGGGAAGACTAAATATCATTTCTTATTGTAAATCACAGTATCACAGAAAAGAATCTCAAGATTAAGATAAGACCCAGAAAGCCCCGCCACACCTTCCCTGAAGCCTGTAAGACCCTGAATAGAGAATCCAGATAACACTCAATCTATGGAAACTGTGAGATCATTAGTGTTGTTTCAAGCCTCCAAGTTTTTGGTAATTTATTACACAACAGTAGAAAACATATACAATCCAACATCATTCTTCTTTTGTTTAAAAGTGCTGGTCATAATCAGCTAAATTGATAGCATGTCAAATATATATGGGTTACAATCCACATTTTGAACATCACAAGTCTATCTTAACATCATCTTAAAAGAGGTATATTCTTTTCAGTTAAAGAATTTTGTGTTCAGAAACTTTCCTAAACATCAAGAGCCATCATTGACCACTGACAGCCTTAGTTATCAATTTATTTGCTAATTTTCTAAACATTTATTGTATATTAACTATACACCAAGTATGTACTTAGCACTGGTTCACACTGGTGATCAAAATATATATGATTCCTACCCTCTACAACTTAAAGTCTGAGGGATGGAGACAGACATAAAAACACACAAAACCAAACATATAATCCACTCAATAAATGTATATTAAGCATTATTTCAACTATTGAACATGTATTTATTTGGAGAGGGCGATGATAGGAGAAATAAAGGTGAGCATTATATAGTCTATTTTGAAGGGCTACGATATCGATTTATTTGTAAATAAACAAGTACTCTATGATAATCATGTATTTGGTATTAAGAAAACAAAAGATATACCATCGGTGACAAACTCTATCCAGGGAATTGAGAGAGGGCTTCAGAGAAGGAATGACATGTTATGTGGAACCTGTGGGTGGGAGGGGTCTGCAAAGTATCTCCAGGTGTAGAAGAAGTTTCCAAGTCCCTTGTGAAACTTTTTAAGAAGATCTTGTTAAGGAATTTAGGCACTGAGGCAATTAAAATTATTGAAGACTAAAAAAAAAACAGAAGTGTGATATAAAATCATATCACTGAAATACAAACTAAATTATGTGGTACTATCAGAATACAGATCAGTTAAATTCCACAGGGGTAGAGGCAGGGAGAGATAAAGAATTAGTTTATCCTGACGTTTTAGTTATTCTCTAAGGAAGGGTTGAAACAGAAAACTTTAACCGAATGGAATAAAATGATAATAATCAACTGGATGAGAGGAATAGAAGCAGGGCTTTATATATTTTTCAAAGAATTGGCCTAAATCAAGCATTTGCTCTCAACTTTATAATATAGCATGCTGTTCAGAACCCAGTCTGAACGGGTCTATTATTGTTAAAAGAGGAACCCCATTCTACTATGCTCTAGTACTGGGAAATGAAGAGTAATCACAGAAACAAGGCCGAAATAAATATCATACAGCATATGCAATTTACTCCTAGGTCTATTTCTTAGGTCCCTTTTAGAGCCAGTTTATCCTTGTTTTAGATACAGTTTGAACACACTATCTTGTTTGCTTTCTTAACCTAGGAAAAGTTAGAAGCACCTCATTGTGCCTTTGAAATAATGTTACTGTCAGTTTTCAATGGCTTTGCATTTTATTCTATAAGATAGAATAAAGAATCGTTGATGTGGGGAGAAATTAGCTTAATCCATGGTCCTGAGAAAAATTCTTAAAAGAAAAAAAAAAAATCAGTGTATCTTCCATATGAATTTAGTGATTTGCAATACATAGAAAAAATTGACTGGTTTTGCATTTGGCTTAGGGAGTTGTTTTTCTGGAGATACTCTGCTCTTGGCAACAGAAAATGAGGTCATCAATATGCTTTGCATCAGGATTTAATAATGTTTAGAGGGGTTTCTACTTCTATCTTATTGATTTTTTTTAAAGAGGGACTATTTTTTAGAGAAGGTGGAAGAATACCAATTCAAAAGAATCACTGTGTAAATAACTTGCATCGTAAAACTCACATGTTAAAAACTTAACTGAGGCTCCAGTATCTCCTCTGCAGACCAAAGGCAATTCTAAGAAAAGAACAGCTAGATACTTAGGTTTCAGTACAATAACCACTAATGTTCAAACATGTTAGAAAGCATGGATGGCTAAATTAGACCTTTAAAGTCCCAATGTTCAGAATTTTGACCTCGATCAAGAGATGTGTAGCTAAACTTGAAATTCTCTTTTAAAATAATTCCCAGTTGCTCATGGCCTCGGGATCATGATTCATTTGATATTTTTAGATTTCCACTATTAAGAAATGCAAATATTGATTATGAAAAAAATGAAAGCATTAATATTTCAATTTAAACAATGTTCTGGTCATTTGAAATTAATCATTCAGACCATCTTATTCTATTTCACTGTAGTATTTTCGTAAATGTTAAATTCATATATCTTATTCTGAATCCAAATAAATGTATGCTGTGTAAAAATAGTTACAGAAATATTTTTCCATAAGTCTGTAGGCATAAGTACAAGGACCAAAAGCAAAACTGGATACATCTAGACTGACAGATTTAATCAGAATTCAAAGTGAAGCTAGCATTACTTTTAGTAAAAGGACTTAAGCTCACAAGAGACATTTATATACCTTAATGTAAGAGTGTGTTTTTATCTAGAGAAAGACAAATGCCATGATTTCACTTATATGTGAAATCTAAAGAACAAAATAAATGAACAACAAAACAGAAACAAACTCATAGATACAGAGACTATTTGGATGGTTGCCATATGGGAGAGGGGTCAGGGACACGGGTGAAAAAGGAGAAGGCTTAAAAAGGACAAATTGGCAGTTATAAAATAGTCATGGGGATATAAAATATAGCATAAGGAATACAGTCAACGACATTATAATAAACATATATGGTGTCCCATGAGTACTGGATTATTGAGGTGAATATAAACATCTAATCACTATGTTGTACATCTGAAACTAATATAATATTATATGTCAACTGTAACAGAAAAATAAAAGAAAAATATTTAAAACTTTAAAAAAGAGTGTCTACCATTTAAATTATATATGGCATTTATTATTTCAATCAAAATTTACTAAGCACCCAAAGCTTAGGCAAAAAAAAAAAAAAAAATTCAGAAACAAAATTAAAAAAAGGGAAAAACCTGAAGTGGGTATTATGTATACACAGTGGTGGTAGGTCTCTCTCCAAGAGAGAGTCTATAGTCAGCCTTCATTTTACTTTCATGCCAATAAATTACTTTTACATCAATGGATAATTTGTGAATGTTTTACAATGATGAGGGTCAAATACAACTAATTGCTCATTTCACTATATGATTGCTGCGATGTAATTTTTTGCTATAGTACTTCTGACAAACGTATTTTTTCTCTTTGGAAAATTTACTTTGGGACAGTTGACAGCAACAGTCCCTCATACCCCTGCATCATAGCAGTTCTGCCCTCGTGGTACATTCACTGAGTAGATCGACTACTCAGAGCCGGCCACCAGGTAAAAGAAGTTGTATGAATCTGGGCAGTAATTAAATTTCTCTGTGCTTTAATTTTCTAATCTGTGAAAAGAAGACTCTATAATTTACTTGAGATTGTTATTCGGAAGGTTAAATAGCATATTTGTACTGCATTTAGCACAGAGTCTGGCACATGGCAAGTGCTTCATAAATAATGTTTATTAATAGTTCTTATAATAATAAGGTATGTGGCCTCAAGTACCTCACAATTAGTAAGACAACCAGGCGTGTGTACAGTGAAGTAACAGCACTTGTATATGTAATGGAAATAAATCCATACATATACCAAAGGAGAAAGAGACATTTTTTTTTTAACTATACCACTTCTCCCGCTTCCTTTAAATTAGACTTTAGGTGTAAGCTGGTGCACACTATGCAAAACAGTACAGAAGTTCCTCGAAAATTTAAGAATAGAGTTACCATATGACCCAGCAATCTCTCTTTAGAGTATCTACCAAAAAATTTGAAGACATTTATTTGTAGATATATGTACCTCTATGTTCGCTGCAGCATTGTTCACAATAGCCAAGACATGGAAACAATCTAAGTATACTTCTGCAAATGATTGGATAAAGAAGATATAGTGCGCGCACGACATGGAAACAATCTAAGTATACTTCTGCAAATGACTGGATAAAGAAGATATAGTGTGCGCACATGCAAACATGCGTGCGCGCGCGCGCACACACACACACACACACACACACACAGAGGAATACTATGCAGCCATTAAAAATGACATACTGCCATTTGCAGCAATATGCATGGATCTTGAGACTCTCATGCTAAGTAAAATAAGTCGGATGGGAAAAGACAAGAACCATATCATTTCACTCTTATGTGGGAAATAAAACAAAAAGCAATGAACAAACAAAACGAACTCATTGGTACAAACAACAGGGTGATGATTACTAGAGAAGAAGGGTTGGGGAGAACAAAGAAGGTAAAGGGGGTCAAATATATGGTGATGAAAGGAGACTAGATTTCGGGTGGTGAGCACGCAAGGGAGCACACAAATATGGGACTATCAAGTTGTATGCCTAAAATTAATATAATGTTATTAACCAAAGTTACTCTGATAAGTTTAAAAAAAGAAAGAGGATTCATATTTACAGAAGAAAAATATGTGATATGTTGGATCTATGAATTATATATATGTAAATATATATATAAATATTCCTGATGTTCAAAATAGACTTTAGTATCCCTTTAAAGAAAGACATAGGTGAAATATCAGTGATATGAGGTTACTTTTTTTTTTTCAATTTTAAAACTTTCAAAGACCTTGATCTAAGTGACTTAAACTCACTCCCTTCGTCATGTGATGTTTCACTCTTCCGGTTAAAGGGATAGACGATATTACTCCATGCCAGCAATGGGTCTTTCCATGGGATTTGCTTTGGCCAAAGAACGAGGCAGAGACAGCAATGTAATAGTTCCACGCCTGAGACCTGACATGGCTCCTCTCTCTCCTTGCCTGCTTATGGTTCTGTTATGCCCATGAGAAGATCCTGCTTAGCCTTCTGGTCTCAAGCGAACGACGAGAGACGTGTGGTGCAGAGCCATTAGCGCTGAGCCAACCTGGCACAGAATGGCCGGTGCCCAGCCGGCCTGCAAAGCTGTGTGCCAACTAAATGCTTAACAGTATATGCCACCGAGGCTTATATTTGTTTGATGTGCAGTTTCAATGCAGAAAAGCTGACCAATACAGACATTTCCAACATGCTGGGGTATTACAATTAATTTTCCTCTTTAAAACAAATTTTTATTTTGTCAAATCACTGCCTCTAACCATCCTACCCACTGTCTTCTTCCTATTATCCCATTATATACCAGACATCTTGGAAAAATATTGTTAACAGTTCTCTTCAGCCATGTGTTAAAAAGTTAACAAAATAATGTGGTATTGACATGCAGGAAGATACACAGACAAATGGAATACAGTAGAGAGCCCAGAAATAAGCTTTCATGTACATGGTCAAATGGTTTTTCAACAAGGGTGCCATGACCATTTAATAGAAAAAGAAAGTCTTTTGATCAAATAATGCTGAGGAACTAGATATGCACGTGCAAAAGAATTAAGTTGGAACCTTACCTTACACTCAAAATGGATCAAAGAGCTAAACATAAGAGAAAAACTATAAATCTTTTACAGAAAAACATTACGGGATTTCTTAGATATGACATGAAAACATAAGCAACAAAAGAAAAAATGAGATAAATTGGACTTCATTAAAATTAAAGCCTTTTGTGTATAAAAGAACTATCAACAAAGTGAAAGGCAACGCGTGGAATGGAAAGAAAGATATTTGCCTATCGTCTATCAGATAAGGGATTCATATCTAGGATATGCGAAGAACTCTTAGAAGTCAATGACAACAACAACAACAACAACAAACCATGCAATTTTTAAAAATGGGCAAAGGACCTGAATAGACATTTCTCCAAAGATACATGAAGGATTAAATACATGAAAAGATGCTCGCACCACTTATCACTGGGTAAATGCAAATCAAAACCACAATGAAATCCACTTCAGACCTATTGCAACGGCCACTGAAAAGAATACAAACAAACAAGTGTCAGCGAGAATGTGGAGAAAGCAGAACCCTTGTACACTGCTGCTGGGAATGTATAATGGTGCAGCTTCTGTGGAAAAATGGTATATTCTTCAAAGAAACTCTTCAAAAATTAAACTCAAAATTATTTTCTAAACAAGAAATTCCACGTTAGGGAATATGCCCTACAGAATTGAAAGCAGAGACTCAATCAGATATTTGTACATTCTTATTTATAGCAACATTATTCATAATAGCCAAAATGTGGAATCAATTCAAGTATCCATTGATAGATGAGTGGATAAACAAACATGGCATACACATACATACATACATACACACACACACACACACGTGTGCAATGGGACATCACTCAGAAGGAAGGAAATTCTGACTCATGCTACAACATGGATGAACCTTGAAGACACTGCACAAAGTGAAATAAGCCAGAAACAAAGGAACAGATATTGTATGATTCCGCTTATATGTGAAGGTGGCCTTAGAGAATATGTAGTCGAATTCATAGGGACAGAAAGTAGAATGGTGACTGCCAGGGAGTGGTGATGAGGGTAATGGGAGTTTATATTTAATGAGTACAAAGTATCAGTTTGAGGAAATAAAAAAGTTCTAGAGATGGATGGTGGTTATGACTGCAGCATGATGAAAATGCGCTCACTGCCACTGAACTCTACACTTAAACATGGTTAAAATGGTAAAGTTCATGTTATATATGTTTTACAATATAGTAAACAAATACCTTATAAGCAAGCAGACTCATTTCAGACCAGTTCAAACCTCTGGAATCATCCAATTAAACACTGATCTTCTGTCACTAAGTGAAACTCAAACTTAGGTTCCTGGAGTGGGGGCAGGTGCAGGGAAGCAGGCACGTCGTGTTTGACGGTGACAGATTTTGTTCTGAGTCTCCTCCTACTCTCTTCTAGGTCTAGCTGTCCTGGGTCAAAGTCTAGAAGGAGGGAAGAGGGACGCCGGGGTTGATTTTAATGAATCAAACCAGTTGATTCTGGTAAGGGGGATGCTTCACGATGGTTTCTCTTGCTCTGGTCTGCCCGCTGCCAGGGCTTCTGCAGGTCTGTGATTTCATGTGTGTTGTGCTCTCCCAGGACCTTCCCCTCTCTGCGTGGCTCTGCTCCCACTGCAGCCCTGTGACAAAACTGGTGATTCTGTAACGCAGCAAGTATCCAGACAGAGAGTGAGACACCAACCTCTTCTTTAGAGTCGCCTGCGATTTACTTTAAAATACTTCGGTACAGACAGTGGGCTATGATGGCCTGTGCACTGAATTCACTCTCTTGGAAACATTAGTTTGCATTTGATCTACTCTCCTCAGAAACGCAGAGCCCAGTGAAAGCTAGAGAGCATGGATGATGTCAATCAGGGATCTAGAGATGCCGAAGACAAGTATTTTAAATATACCTGTCTTAATCTTCACTGGAGGGTTTGCTAACTAGGATGAAGTGTATGAAAATAATTTCTCATTTAAGGAAGAGTGACGTTTAAGATATGGGGGTGGCTAAAACATCTGCCCTTGCATAAACAGTGGAGAACAGAATGAATGGCTAACAGACTGACATTCTTAGAGGAAAACCTTTTGAGTCCGTGACATCCATCGTTCTCTCCTGTCCTTCCCCCTCTTTCAAACTTATTGAGAAAGATTCCATTCCTTGATTCAGTTAGAAAATTAAGTGATGATGCCATAGGAATGGTGCTGCAAACTTTCGTGCAACCACTTGTTAAGGTACCTAATAGCCAGAATTCCTCGGGACTTCCTTGACCTTACAGAAAGACGTTAAATGATTCGATTGCCTGTGTTTCTATTTGCTAATAAATGTTTGCCTGAGTTGCAAAATTTGTTCCGGGTACATAATAGATGTTCAACAATGTTTGTGGAATAAACGATCACACAGGAAGCTGAAAACCTACTATTTTTCATTTACAAAAGATGAAGTGAGGCTGGACTGGGAATTAAGCAATCTGGAAAATTTATAAAGTGGGAATCTAATATAAAGGGGAAACTGGCTGTGTACAGAAGCTAGAGGGATAAGTAGATAAATGGTCTCACTGTTGCTGATGTCAGTTCATGATGGTTATAGGGCTTATCTAGCATTCTCTTTATATTCTTAACCTCTTCTTGAAATTGGGACTAACGCACCCTCTTGTAGTACATTCCAGGGGACACCAAGTTAAGTATCTCCCTTGAGCCCAATTACACCCTCTTCCAAATAGGAGCCCTGTTGCTCTCATGAAGTCATAGACTCTCAAAGGAACAGCAGCTGCAGCAGCAGCTGTAATGCTGAATAGAACCTTAAGTGAGTAGCCTAGAAGGCCAGTGAACAATGAATTATAATAAACCAACGATAATTAGTAATAAAAGCCTTAAAATAACTGTGCTCATGAGATAGTATTGGCCATATCCTTGCTGTGTTCTGGAAATAATAGAATCGTTTTTTCACCAATGTAACTACAATGGCAATTAAAAGCTGATTTAGGATCAAAGGCAACCTCAAGGTTATAAATGTAAGTAGCTTTCTCTGAAAGTATAAATATCTTGCTCATTTTTCATCTTCACTTTAAAAAAAAAGTAGGAAGGGGCTTTTGAATTCTGTTCAAAAAAATAAAAAGTAGGCAAAATCAGTTGATAAGTACATCATTCAAGAAATATAAAAATTTTTTTTTTATGGTCTAAAACCTTTGGGAGAGAGAGGGTATAAAGCAACATGAGAAACAAAAATGTCTGTTTACACTGTGTTTTCTATCTGAACGGGAAAACTTTTAAGATGCGGAAGAAATTTGGAAATGGCGGTGAATAAGACAGGCAAAAGTAGTCGGATGGCTCGGAATGGAAGAGGTGAGATTTGGTTGGGCCCAAAAAGTTTCTTCCTGTTGCTATGTCATATAAGTACCCATGGATTGTTGAAGCTTCACTGTTTTGTAATCATTTGTCATAGATTTAAAAAAGGTTTACTTGTTGAAATCATCATCTCTAGATACAAGCACAAAACCATTGAGAAGGCATCAAAATCATTAAGGGCGATGTTAAAAAATTACAGCTTTACCAGAGGGGAAGGGAGTAAGGGAGGCTGAAGAGGGTAAAGGGGGGTCAAATATATGGTGATGGAAGGAGACAAGACTTTGTGTGGTGAGCACACAATGCAACATACAGATGACGTATTATAGAATTGTACAACTGAAAATTAGATAATGTTATTACTCAATAGCACCCCGATCAATTTAAATAAATAAATAAATAAATAAATAAATAAATATGTCATATTAGTGTCAGTGATTCGGAATTAGGATAATATTATAATAGCAGCAAGTTTCCAAGGGGAACACTGTGTAATCCCATGTAGTTGGTATTGCAAATAGAATTTAGATTGTCTCCTGAGACCAAGGGGAAGTGGATTAAGAGTATTACACAGGGGAATGACACTTTTGGATGTATATTTTACAAATATCCTTCTGAAATTTTGGTGGAGAACTACACGGCAGAGCGGCACCCAACACCAATGATCATGTGGCTCTGTAAATAAACTTGTATTTCTGCCCTGGCTGCAAGGGGAAAATGAAATAAAGCAGAACAAACGTGTCCACATACTAAGATGAAAATGAAACATTTGTCAGAAAAAGATTCTAACATGATCATGTTACTTACCAGAAACAAAATAAAAGGTAAATCAAAAGTGAATGAATAAGTGAACCTGAACATGAACTAAGGCATTTATACAAGGCCTACCAGCATCATGGGTGGACCAAAGGATACCTAGCCTCAACCAAGATCTTTTCATTTGAACTGTAACCTGTAACATGATCCTATCCCTAATTCCTACTCCATCAGACAAATGTTTTTATGTTATACGGGCCTATCTCTTTGAAAGCAATATTTTTCTATTATCCAGCATCCAAAAAAATCTTATGCCTCAGATTATTTTTTTGCCTGAATGCCAAAGGAAGCTCTTCTAATGCTATTCTGATTGATGTCGAAAAATGCGCCATTTTAATTCATTCCAGCTCTGTCAGTTTGTGCTCCTTTCTCTTCTCCATGAATGCACCTTCTGCACGTGGCCACCTGATTCTCAACATGGGTTATCCACTGTCATGAGCTGACCTGGATCCCTGATTTTCTGACCTTTGCCTTTTGACCTCTCCTATTTCTTACACTGAGAGTGTACTTTCTTTAGCTTCTGACCTAAGATTTCCTCATTAGCAGGCACTAATGAGTACTCAGGTCAAAGCAGAAAGAAGACCTTGTCACACTTTTACCTCTTGGAGCTTATGTATTGCCAGGCCTGATTTCCAACTCAAAGAATAATGGGATCGAAATATATCTACAGACTTGCCATCACACAAATAAAAGGTTCTGCTTTGGATATATCTTCCTACCTGAGCAAATGCTCACAGCATTTGAGTCAAGTTTCTACCCTTTTTCACTGTACCCTCCAGAGGGTTACTGGAATACTATAAATAGCCATCATTTAAATAATTTATTGTTTCACTTGTACATGTTTTCCATGTGTTTTTCTGATTTAACCTTTATAACAAGCTCCTAAGATGACTTCTATTATTATTTCCATTTTACAAGTTGGGAAACTATAACATGAAGATGTTAAATAGCTTGCCAAAATTATACAGTCAGAAAAATTCACCTCAGTTACAAAGAATTCATCTCAAGCCTGTATTGTTCTAAAACCCTCACACTTAGCTACTAGCTAGAATGTGATCCAGGAAAGAAGAAAGTAAAATACTTATGTCTTATGCTATCTATTATGCTTTATTCTTAGGTTTAAGAATAAAAAAGATATAATTCACGTCATAATATGAAAATAAAATGTTATAAGAAAAAAGTTTCATGGATGAGTTTAAATATTATACCAGCTATTTAAAATATTAGTAACATTAATTTTCCTCACAAGTTACTTTGGTATTGACATAATATCAACCAGCAGGCCAGCTGTTCAAATTCAAAATCACCAATTCTGAAGATCAATGTCTAAAACCCAAGTTATGCCTTAATCCATTCTACTGAATTTTAGTGTCACAGCTAACTTTTCTCACTCCTGAGTGAAGTATCTTTCTTTCTGTCTCTAAACATGAGGGGGAAATGTCTATTTCCAAACAAGCTGTTGTAAAATTTGCAGAATATTGAAAATTCTCCTTCAAGGCTAGAAAACTCAGTTTCTTTAATAATTCAAACCTCTGTCTTCCTAGGTGGGCTTCACAATTGCAATGAGAAGTGAGGAAGCCTGAGATTGCCTGCCTTCCCCAGGAAGCAAACTCTTCTTAGCATACCAATCAGGATGTTTCCCTCTTTGTCTCCCATAGATCAATAACACCACTGCTGCCACAGTATCTATCCAACAGAGGACTCCATTCCAGAATTCACCCGTGAAACATCTTCAAATACAGTAGCGAATATTATCTGCAACTCATCAATTTCTCAGCTCCTCTGGCCTTAGCTTACATGTATCTAATATCAAGAGTTCGTATACCGAGTCTTTAACATTATAGCAATTTCATTTGGGATTTTATTTCGGTAAGTAAAATATTCTTTGGGAACTATATAATTTTTCTTCAGCTTGTTCCTTTTCCTAGGAACCATCTCCCCCAAATCCCACAGACTTGTCATTTTTACAGTTGAAGTCTCAGCTTTATCATAAAGTTTATTCTCTGTAGGCATGAACGAGCACAACCAAAGTGAAAGGAATGAACTGAAAAACAAAACAAATAAACAAAAAAACCCTGGAAATCTCTAGAAAGTATACACAAGCAACCTATCTTGTATTAAAAACAAAAAGACAAAAAAGCCCATCAAAAAAACCCCACAAAAAAATACAAAAATTCCTCACGTCACAGGTTCAAGTCACACATTCCCATGTTGATTAAAAAGCAAAGTGAATGATAATAGAAAATGATAAATTCATTTTAGTTGTAGGATTTTTTTATAGGTTTCCCGGTGCTGTTACACATGCTATCTCATTGCTTGTTTAAAACCTTTGGACAAATCTAATGCAACGTGCAATTTGCCTTGCTACTATGTTGTGTTCTAGTTTACAGAACAAAACTGTAAATGAGGTTAGATGTGCAAATAAGCAAAAGAAACTACTAAGTAGAGAAAAAAACACCCTTGAAGACAGCAAAGAACTCAAGTTTTAAAAAAGCACATAATTAACTATAGCCTGGATCTCTTTCAAAATCTCATTCACCAACAGGCTAATGCTTAGGAAGAAACACACTGGGTTACAGAAGGACTCTAAGGATGAGAATGGCCAGCTCTGGGACAGTCAGCCTCAATAGAACATATCAGTTCTCCCTCCAATATGAACCATCTCACTCTAGTCCGAAGGCGTAATATATACAACGAAGAAAAAGAACACATCGTTACGTGCTCATAGAACAAAATAGCCAAGTCAGATTTTGGAAAGCAAGATTACACTGTTAGGTATCTAGTCAGACATAAGCGACAGGGGGAACAAAGGAATAGGGGCCCAGCCCAGAGACCACCCAAAGAACACCCCAGTCATAGTAGAATTCTGAGTACGCACATGCACACTAGGCAAAGAGTTATAGAGCAGCCAGGTGTCAATCAAAATGACCTCACTTGCCAATCACCTAGGAATGCCTTTGGAACCACCCATCACGGCCCCAATATAAGGCAGATGTTCCCACTTCTGGACCCGTCTTTTGCCCTCTTGTTGTTGTTGTGGTTGTTATTACTATACCCTTTTGCAGCTCTCACCGCTGGGACCACTTGCCACTTTGGGGCATACTTTGTCTTTATCCATATGCCTCCTTGGGGCATTCTTTGTCTAAAATATACTTTTGATAAAACTTAAATCTCAATGACCTATGATTCATTACTGCGTCATTTGAGAAAGAACCGAGGGAAAATGCTAACGACAGTTCTGGGCCACTGTTATCCCTCTCTCTCCCCGCTGCCATTGGGGTGACACCCAACTCCCAGATTTGCCCCTACAGTGACAGCACCAGTAAAAAAAGGTGAACACATAAAATCAAACCTTGACACAGTGGAAGAGGCTAGATTTCATATCTAGGTCTATGTATGGATATTAATATAATTTTTTTTAAGTTTTCTGTTATCATTAGTTCATTTAAACAAATTTCTTTAGCCCTTACACGTCAGGCATGGCGGGGGTTAAATGATTAAGACACTGTCTTTATTAGCAAATAACCCCTGGTCTAGAGATAAAATCTGAGAAGAATTATGATAAGTGATAAACCGAGAACGTAAGGAGGTCCCCTGATAACTCACTTCTCCTGGGAGGAGGGAAGAGAAGCTATTTGTTTTTTTGATAAACACATGCATTTTTCTTTCTTTCTTTCTTTTTTTTTCATGCAGGGAGCAGCAAGAAAGGTTAGCATCCTAAGGACAAGAAAAATACCAAATGAGGCAACTGTTGATTTGCATATTCGCTTAGGAACAAGAATTCACCCACGCTCTGAATGAGTGAACGCAGGAGCAACTCCTTTTGGTTTACGACGCACACGTGTACTGTCATTCCAGAGGATTACCTTTAGAAGAGCTTCACCAGGCGCTGCTCTTGAACACGCCACACAGACACACCACGCGGAGCCCGCTGGATGTCTTCGTTGAATCTGGAAGGCAAGAAAAGCACTGGTTAAAGCTATCCACTTATGACACAAAGGTAGTGTTGAGAATAAATGATAGGAAATATCCACACCCTAAAAAGATCTGCCCCCCAAACACAGAGAATGCCAAGGGCAGAGGTGGATTAGTGGGTTTATCTCAGAAGTGGCAGGTTTCTGCATTTTAGAAGCATCATGCTGGAGTGGGTGATTCAAGAGCTTTATGTGAATAAAACCAAGATCTTCATTCACTGGGAAGTCTTGGGTTTCTTTTTTTGATGTACACCCAGTGTGAAATCCTAGATTAACCCGACAGAGCCAGTTTTTCTCGTCTTAGTTGCTGCTGCCATGAGGATTCGAGATGATTGTAAAACACACGGTTTGTCATTATAACCATTAACAAACATGATACAGAAAGTAAAGAAAAAAAAGTTTAAAAAAAGAAAGAGCCAACTAAAAGAAAAACCCACCTCTAACTTTTAACAGTTTTGCTTTCCTCCCAAAGGTCACACAAGCTATTTATTTGTCTCTCTGTTGGGTGACTGTATGCATTTCATTTCATCAATTATAGAGAGATAATCAGAAAGTCATTATTTGTCTTAGGTTTGAACTTAATTCAGTTCAGTGCATAGGAAAGTGGGCAAGCACGATGAAAGCTGCAAAACAAGGCACCATATAATGTGTCAGTATCTCATGAGCACGACTTCACACTTGGTGCAGCCTTCCATGAGACTATCACAGAATTTACAACAAATAACAGTAACACACTTGTGAATCTCCTTTAATGTTGGTAGCACAAGTTAAAAACGACGACGACAAAATTACATTTGGGCCCTCTCCAAGATTAACAGGAGAATGAGGGTGACAAGGCAATATTTAGGAATATGTGCAAATTTAGGGAAACTTGATGATTTTAACAGGTTTCTGCATTGCTTTAGGCCTTTTCTGTGAGTTCCGATTGGCAATCAGATAAAAACTGTCAATTGAGATAATCGGAAAAAACTTACTTAGTGAAATCCAATATCGGAGCCCTAAAACTTTTTTCACTACATAAGAATTTCTGGAACTATGATCCTAAGATAAACACAACGGAAATGTAAAGGCAGATGTTTTGGCCTCTATTTCCAAGGTAACTGTACTCACTGCTAACTTTTAATGAATGTCAGCCATAGAGAGCTTTATTTCTTGGGCCTACTTTTTTTTTTTAAGGAAGGAACCTAAAATTCTGCATAGAAATGGACATGATCATATTCTTGCATTTGAAAGGAAAATTACAATAATTAAGTGCTTAAAAGTTTCACAAATAAGATTTTTTTGTCCTATTTAAAAAAAAAAATCTGGCTTTTTGTAAACAGGACTGAATTCATATGACCAGTTTCATAATAATCAACCTTACGGGACAAATTTTGTACTTCTGATGTACAATCTACACAGAATCTCCTAAATCTTAACTATGGAGAAAATTTCTAGTCACTGGAGTTTACCAAATGGTACTGTAAAGAAACAGTAAATGCACCAGAATGACAGGTTTCATTTACCAGAAGATGGTAAAATCCTGTCAATGTCATTTCCATCCAGAAGGTTTTTGCTGAAATAATAAAAAATGAATGAAGGAAATCAAATGTAGTCATCTAGTTAAATATTCATTTTCTAATCTTAAGGGAGCTGTTTATTATCCTGTGAACACCTGGCCTTTAGTAGAACACTGTGGGGTTTTAAACTTGCTATCGTGCCACAGCAAATTCCAAGAGGGCTGTAAGTTAAATCTATTATTGGGGGTGGGGGGGGGAGTTAAAATAATCAATTGTCCTTCTCAATCTAGGAATAATCTAAAGAAACTGTGATTCCAAGAGAAAAAAAAACAAAAAAGAAACAAAAAAAAAACCCTGGGTAGTCCTTTCAGGGCCTGAGCAAGGGAAGCTTGTGTGGTATAAAACTTGGGGCATCCTTTCAGAGGTGCTGACTCAGCACTTGCAAGAAGCAAGAAGAAGGGCTTCCTTACATTTTGCACCCCAGGCACCTCCTTTACTTTACCTTGGTCCTGGCCCTGAGTTCTCTGTCACTTGTGATAACGATATTTAAGAAGTTTCATTGATAAACATTAATAGGATAAAAAATATTTTTGATATGTTTGGTAGAATTGTGAGACAATATGTTTGCCACGATCGCAACTTAAATAAGAAAAACATGTATTTTGACCCATAACTGAGAAAATGAATGCAAATCTCAAATAGGCAGGAAGGGTAAGAAATGAGGCAAGGCATAAAAAGGAAATGCTTGGCAGGTTATTTCCTAACCTCATTCCCCTTCGCCAGGATGTGCACTGGAGAAAAGCAAAGTCAGGGGCACTAGGAGAAAAAAACAAAAACAAAAAACAAGTGGGATAGGAGGAAAAAAGAAACAAACATAGCATGCATTGGGCAAATAAGGAGGTACATGACTCAGCAAAACACACAAAACATCAAAATACCTAGGTGGAAAGTGGAAAGAAAATGGTTACATAAATTAGGCTATGTAAACCGATTCAAATCTGAGCCTTGTCATATTAGGTAAGTTTTTGAAGCAAGTTAATTCCTGTGAAACACATTTCTCATCTATCAAGGAAGAACGATAAAAATAAGAATAAGTCAAACTGTCTTTATGGGAATCAACAAACTTCTTAGGAGTCTGTGAGCTGACTGATAGAAATAAAGTCCCTCAGAAGTCCCTTAGTGGTTGTGCAACACAGATATCTTAGCCTATAGGTAATACTTTTGTATTACAGGAGTTTGAGGTTCCATTATGTCTCCAGACAAATACTGTTTAGAAAGGTTTTCTCTTCATTTGACATCCCCACCCCCGCCTCCCCATTTAGCTTTGCTAAACAAAGAAAGATGATTTGTCTATTCAAAAGAAAACCTTATAGCCACAAAAATGTTATCTACACATCAGGCCAGAAAGATTGAGAAATGGTTTTGTTTTGTTTTGTTTTGTTTTTAAAAAAAGAAAGAAAAAAAAAAAACAGGACATCATCAATATGGTCGAGCAATTTCAACTTGAACCTCTCTTTCTGGGAACATGTTGGAGTAAAACCATTACCTCCATTTGCTGAGCTGACTCTTGTCAGGAAGCAGGATGCCAAGAGGACATGGTTAATTAGAAATTATATGTCTATATTTTTCATTAGCAATCATTTCAGAAGACAAATAACATAACTAAAGCCAAGATTCCAGAGCAAGTATAAGATTACCCCATTCTCATTACCAGTATGCAAGTGTTACTGCATTAGGAAATTCAAATGGGGAAGTCTAAAGAACCTGGAAGATACTTATTAGGGTCGAGAGATTTTGCCCTTGATGGGAGTGAATCTCCCAACTGCAGCTCTGGGCTCCCTGATGGAAGCTACTGCCTTTTCTTGTTCTCTGTAGTGAGAATATACGTGGGCCCGTCCCATATACATTCTCACTACAAAGAGCATGGTACACCTGAACCTCACCAATCACAGCCAAGAAGGCAGACAGCTGTGAACCTGAAGACAATGAGGGGACACGGTCCCATGAAACCTGAAGTCTCCTGACTCCAAGGCTCTGTCTGGGGGCAGAAGAGACTGTAGCTGTCTATGTGCTGGCAGAAGGGCTGTATGGGAGAGGCTGCCACTGACTTTAGATATAGATCACCTTTCCTGGAAGAGGAACAGGAGCGAGAAGATTGGGAAAATATTTTGAAGAGCTGATCAACTTCACTCTAGGAATCACTGAAAACTAAAGCCTTCTACTAACACCCTAACTAGTATTGAAGGCTAAACTCAGTCACCTCTGTCACATGGCCCTGATGCTCTCTCTTCTCAAGCCTTTATCAGTTATGAAAATATCTTGTTTACTTATTTATTGTCTCTTCCACTAGACTGTTACCTCTTAGCTAAGAGAATTCTGGATTCTGGACCCTGTGTCTCTGGCACCAAAGAATAATGCTTGGCACTATAAAACAATAAACAAAATGGAGAAACAATGTAGAAATGACTCTCTCTTAAATGGTATTTCCGTACAAAGTTTACTACAATACATGTTAAATAAGCATACACTAATAAATCTGCATTTTAATATATTCTACATAAAAATGTAGAATGTAATATACATAAACCATTTGAATAATAATAAAACGAAAACTCCCATGGCTATCGGTGTCTTAGCATTGCTGTTTTCTTTGAATGCAGGCCCAGACCATGTAAGGAACATAGATCCCCTTTTCCAAGAATAATCTTTCCTTTTTCTTCACTTTTTTTCTTGATTGACCAGATTTTTCAAAAGAAAAAAAAGTATTAAACAACATGGTACACTGGCCAGAGTATCAACTTTTTTGATTTATATGACCCATCCATAAATCTATTTGTGATATGCATTGATTATATAAATATTTATGAAGTGTATATATTTACTATGGTACATTGTATTTTATACATTCTAAAACCTATAAGATAATACAATGTACAATGTACCCTTTTAGAAAAGAATGAAATTAAAATATGTCATAAATTATATTTATATATTAATTGTGCAAAATTGATTTTTTTCATTTTTCTCATTACAGATATCATTATATATTATCATTATTATTAGTGCTATATTCCATTCAACATAAGATGTACTATTATTTTATGTACCACTGAGGAAGAAAAAATACTGCTGATTTAGCTATCACATGCTACTCCTCAATTGTAAGGTACATCTATAATTTCAGATGTTAAAATATACACTTTGTAACAATGAAATGCAGTAATTTTTAAAGGAAAAATGCAATCGAATGTAGTTCATTAGTGTTAAAGATTATATTTTAAAACTGTAATACAATATTTTAATGGCCTAGTTATGTTATGGTATTAATAATCTTGGGTTCAAGGGGAAAAGACAGTTTACTATATATATCCAAGTGTAATAAAGAATTAGATCTTTTTTCAATAAAAACTTTTTAATCCAATTAACTATCTTTGTGACAGGTTTTACTCTTGTACTTGCAAATGCTCGGGAAGAGGTACATTTTAAATTTTTACAAATGACTTAAAATGCACTGAAGCTTTATATTTGGAAGATTGTAGTACAGATCCAACAATTCTGCATCCAAGTTTGTGTTTGTGTGTATAAGAGGAAAGAGATACAGGTTGAGACATTTTTCTTCTCAAAGCTGACATGATTTCAGAATAAAACAATGGAAGCATTTTTAAGCATTCATTTTCAAATGTTTTCTTCATAGCACATTCACTTTCATACTCAATGTTAAAATGTCACCATTACCTTGAAAAATTCATTTTTAGTGGACAACTTATCAGAAATGATCAGATCGTGAGTTTTAGCTCATAATGAGGCTGCTGAAGACTGTGCTAGCAGTACAGCCAGCTCTGTCATGTTCATTGGGCTCATACCATCAACGTCATTTATTACCTCTATTTCTTTACCAGTATCTTTTAATATCAGCTGCCCGTCCTCTGAGAGTTTATCATATAATCATTTTTAACTAAACTATAACATCGTAGCATGTTGAAAGTGATCTAAAAACGACGGTGTGACTGTCAACTAATTGTTGCACAGTGTGGAAAGCTTACTGTTCTTCACATAGCCCATGGACCAAAGAAGACACATCGTTGTCTGACACATGCAATGAATGTGGGCACCTTGTCAATGGATGTATTAAATCTTAGCAAAGCACAATTTCTTTCTCATTTTAATATAACGATAATTGTAAGCAGAAGTTCTAATTTTGCCTTCTGCACCCTACCTTGTCAAAGGTCTTATGTGTCTTCAGGCTGAGCATACCCTTTGATGAGTGCCACTGGACCAACATTGGATTTTGAAATGAGTCCTAGAGGTTGTAAACTTAAAAGCCTGCGGGTGCCAGTTTAACAGTGTAAATGAAAAAAAGTGGGCTAGATTTTGGCAAACTAGAAAGTGTGTGACTCATCTAAGGAGATAATTCCCATAAGACTAGTACTCCTAGAACTGAATTCTAGTGAGGAACTGGATAGCTGCATGCTTAGATGAAATCTGTTCATTTTGAAATGCTGAAAACAAATTCAAAGTTTCTTCTAAAATGCTAGTCGGTAAATCAAAAGCATTTGTGGGCTGGATTTATCCATGGCTCTGCCAGTTCATTTCTTATAACTAGAAATAAAAGAGAGCATATCAAAAAATAAAAAAGGGCCAAAAAACATGAAGGAGTAGGAAGAGGAGGAAAAAAAATAAGGAGAAGAAAAATATTCTGAGGAGAGTACTAAATCAATTAACTTAAGATATTTATATGGAAATAAATATATATAAAGATTTTTTTTTTCATCTTAATTAAGAAATTTACCTAGCAAAATTAAGGGAAAATTTCAAGAGGTTCTTAGAAGAGGTGCTCTTCTTTAACTTGGGCAGCATTTTATTGAAATCTGATCCAGGATATATATCATGCAAAATGTTTTCTAAATCAGTCACTTAAGCACCAATCGTGCAATATTAATCATATGTTAGACAGATTAGGTAACAGAATTCCTTCCCCCATCCCTCCCTCCTTCCTTCCATAGTTCCTTCTCTCCTTACTTACCTGAGTATCCTCTTTATCTTTCAAGGTGAGTGGTAAGGTTATCTCTTAAAAGTTACTACATCCAATGAGTTCCCCCATACAGTTTGCAAATTAGTATATTAAAGGCAAAATCATGTAAACAGATAATAAACTATTGTAGTCGTGCAAACTATTATTAATATATACCAAGCATACAATCAATTTTCAGAGCATGTACTCTTTTGAGGGGACTAATATTGTAAAAAGCACTCTTGCCAATAAATAATTTATTCATATTTTAATGTTGTCTTTGCAACACATTCATCTTAACAGATTTGTTTTTTTGCCAATGTATGTTGGAACATTGCCAACAAGAACTGTTTGTAAAAATACAACCTTCCTCATTTTTTTTCCAATGAGATGATGTAAAGAGAGAAACCCAAATAATCTAAACAATGTTTAACACCTTTAGCATCTGTTGGAAAGCAAAAATGAAGACGAATGTTCTCGTAGATAGCTCATTCAGTGTTTATCTTGATGACTAGAAAACAAGCAACCGAACAACCATTGAACTGCATTACAATAAAATATACGTTTTTCAGAGAGAGGAGCACAAAATCAGTTTTCATTTGGCATGCTAAGTATGCTATATTTGAACAGAATGTTACATATTCATTTCATTCATCATTTAAAGGCAGATAATCAGGAAGTCATTACGTGGCCTGCATTGGGCAGCTATTCGATTAGAGCATAATTGAGCACTCTGTAATTCAGCCAAAGCTGACAGGTTGGGAATGCATAATATCCACCCTAGGTATTTTGAATGTGGGGAGAAGTATGGGGCAAACTTATACTAGTCAGAATAGGTCGCTGGGATAAAAGACTTAAAAAAAATAAAAATTTGTTGGTTTACATTTCTTTCCCTCTTTTTAGTTTTTCATTGTTCTGTCCAGTTAATTTTGCAAATCAGCAATTTATCAATTTTAGTAACTTATTTGGAGAGTCATCCTCTCTGGCTTCAGAAGACTTGACATAACCTTTTGGGTCATGCTGGAATTTTTCTATGGTGCTTCAGACTGACTGTACATGGACTCGTAGAAATGAAGGTGGTAAATTATTTTTAAAGAGAGAGAGCGAGATTGAGAGAGAGAGAGAGAGAAAAGAAAAGAAAAGAAAAGAAAAGAAAAGAAAAGAAAAGGAAGGAAGGAAGGAAGGAAGGAAGGAAGGAAGGAAGGAAGGAAGAAAGAAAGAACGAACCTGATTTTATCCAGGATTTTGTAAAGTGGAGAGTTAAGATTGGAAGTTAGAGTACAGAAGTGGATAAGGCAGAGAAAAACTGGATAGTCAGGCAAACTAGATAGTCTTAGTACTGTTGCAATTGGTTAGGACATTTATATTATGACAAACAGACATTGTCAGCGTACCTACTTCTTTTAAGCATTGTCAATTCATAAAAGACATGGTTTTCCATTGGTCGACTCACTGTTCCCTGCTTGTCAACTTCCTCTTCCTATCTTTAGTCTTCCTGTCCAAATCCAAGGTGAGGTTTTAATCAGAAGGAAACCCATTATATTGCAGTAGAGAACTCTATTACGTTTGGAAATAAAATGTGTTTGGCTGAGAATTGGTAAATATTTACCAATTTTATTATTTCATTTTTGCGATATTAGTAACCAAATTAGCGATTTTAAGAGACAAAGCGGGGAGCTGTTTTATCATTAGTATTTGTATTAGTTTCCTAGTGCTGCCATAACGAAGTATCATGGCTGAAATTTATTGTCCTCCTCCCCGCCCCCAGCTCTGTTGAGAATTGTCAGAACATGGTAATAAAAAGCAACTGCCTTTTTGTTGGTCTTCTTGTTGTTGTTGTTGTTTTTTTTTTTTAAATTCTCGTTAGAAAATGCACTCCATTGCCTGCACCTGAGGAAGATCACGTCCACTGCTGCTCATGATACATACGGCCTTGACTTGGTCAAAAGACATATAAGTCACAGGAACTATACGAGGAGGAGACCATAAAGAAACTAAATTCTTGTGATCGTCAGAATAAAATCAGCCAAAGAAAAAGTGATAAAAGTCTCCACTTAGAAATAAGAGGTCTTCCCTGTTGTCCTGTATTAAAAGATTCCCTCCCCGTGCTATTGATAAGGCACATGTCCACGTGCAAATAAACACGAATAGATTCTGGTTCAAGATGGCAAGGTAAAGTAATCCTGATTTCACCTCCTCCCATGAACACATCGAATCTACAGCTACACATGGAACAACTTCCTCTGGGGGGGCGGGGGAAACTAAAAACTTGCTGAGTGACACACAAGGGGAGGAGGAGAGAAGGGCCCCATGGAAGCAGGCAGGAGAGGCTGGGATACAATCTCATGATGAACCTCACCTGTGGTCACCACCCCACCTGTAGCCACTACCCACCGGCATGGCGGAACACAAAACCCGGGGCTTCTCCCCGAGGAGCAAAGGGTTTGAACCTTACATCCGGCACCCTTATTTTTAAGACCTGATCCTGAAAGAGGTGCCCCCAATCATCTAGCCTTGAAAATGAACGAGGCTCCGGGCCACACGCCCACAGGCCCTGAGATCTGAGGCGAGGGCTGGGGGGAGCGCGAACTCACCGGCCTTCGGGCCCCAGCGCGAGAAGGGCCGTGGCGGGGGCTCCCTCCCCGACTTTGTTTCCTTGTCTTAAAGCCTGGGCCTTTGTTTCCGATATGCACATTTGGGGCCTGCGGGGTGCTCTCTGGGACCGAGCCTGGCAGCGCCATCTTTGCGCGGTCCCTGAGCCCGGAGGGACATGCGCTCTGGAGCAGGAGAGTGGGCGCGCGCGTGGGGAGGGGTTTGGTACTCAGCAAAGCACGAAATCACCTGCTGCAGCTGAGAAGCTTAAGAAAATGGAAATGCTGAGACTGCAGGCTCAAGCACTGCGTGGCCACTGCTCCTGTGTCTTTCTTCTCCCATCGATACAGTTTCCATAGCATAGTGTCTGCAACAGTGTAACAGGGTACTAAAGATGGACGTTTGAGCCAAGGAGAGAAGAAAATCAATAGCAAATTCCCAAGTGAGATGCTACCTGTAGATGCATATTTTTCAGAGTAAATTTGTGTGAATCTATGAGATCAACTTAAAGGCCCGTACCAGTATCAAGGATCTAAAAGTGCCTGGAGGGGAGGAGTATTTGTGACGAGTTATTGTCTGTGGTGAGTCCCATCCATACGAAGTAGAGCTCTGGGTGAAATGACTCTCACTTCAAGCTGAGTTGGGAGATACTTCAATAATATCATTTCAGGGAGCTTGATATGTGCTGTGAGGCCTGGGGTCAGCCTCGCCTCTGAGAAATAAAAAGATCAAGAAATGAATTGGCTGTAGCTGAACGATGGGCCAGGAAGAGGTGATGGCATAGGACAGCCTGCCCTCCAGGTCTTTTGGAATAAAGGATGTGTGGTTTGTCCTATAGATCAGAGGTGATACTCCAGTGTGACAGAACTAGCATGGGTGTTCTTATATCTTGTCCAAGGGACCATGTCGAGTGGCAAGTGTTGCTCAGTTGATAGAAACTGTAGGAAAAAAAGCTATAAAGAGAGGCTGGCCAAGAGGGCATTTCTAGCATCAAGAGATCTGAAGGCAAAAGACGACCGTGTGGGGCAGAGGAAAGGTTTCTATGAAGACTTCACAAAAGCATCTCATGAGAGAAAAAGACAAATTTAACTTTCTGCCAGGAAATGTGAAACCTCCTCCCAAATTTACCAGGAAAGTAAGAATTTTATCAGTAAAGTAAGAATTCTCTTGTCTTTATCTTCCCTCCTATTCCTTCCACATCCTCCTCAATACCCATGACTAAAGGTATTTCCACCCTTAAAAGACTCAACCTGGAAGAGGGGAGAGAAGATTTAACTTTAATTAATGAAGCGATTTTGTTATTATGGAATATGCATTCTAATTTCTGATTGAAAATTGCCTTTGTAACTTTGAGTGACTATAGGTTTTTCATTTTTTTTTTTCGTTTCTTTCATTTTATTAAGCCAGAATAAGCAGAAAAATCATGGTATCTGCCTGTTTGCATGGAGGAGTAGGAGAAGTAAACTCGGTGAGAAAATTTAAAGAGAAAGTGAGGCTCAAAAATAAAATTGCTACGTGATTACAAATCCTATTTGTTCAACAAACTGGTTACATTCATGTCTATGCATTTGTTTTACTTTATCTTTCCTACTTGTCATTATTCAATGGAAGAGGCTGTGTTCAAGGAGTTCATGTCACTCACTCCTCATCGCTTTTGCAAGTTGTGGCTGGTTGCTGGTAACTGAGGCCACTACAACAGGGATAACCGATGGGAAAGAGGCTCACTTTACCATCTTCTGACTTACTTTCTACTTAATTCCAGTAACACTCACTTGGCAGATAAGGGCGCTTACAAAGGGAATGACCAGAATTTGTGTAAATTTTGCTGAGTGTCCAGCTTAAAGAGTAGAAAGAAGATTTCAAAATCTATCTAGATTCTTTGTGTTCTAGCTACAGTCCTCCACGATCAGTAATACTTTCCCTAGGAGTTCCATTTTTTTTCTGTACATAACTTTTTGATGGACACTATCTCAAAGAAACATTTTTGCCATTTGACTTTTTACTTTGGATTTTAAAAGATGATCTTATGGATAAGACATACATTAACAGGAACTCTAACTCTGGGTGGCAAACACAGAATGCACTATATGTACAACTTTCTGTTGAATGATACAACGAAACTTGCTGGATTTTGTTAGCGTCGCTCCAATAATTTTTAATTAGAAAAAGACATACATTAAGTACAGATACATACACTATTTTTACCTCTCTTGTTATAACTTAATATTTTTATAAATGCATGCTGGTTCTGGAATAAGGACACTTTAAATTTTAGTGGCACAGGAAATGCCAAGGAAATAGTCTCTGGAGGAATGTGGAATATTTAAATTCCAGATTTAGGTTGGGAAAAATACCCTATTTTTGTATTTTATTATTTTGTATTTTATTATTACCTGTTTTTGTACATTTTGGTGCAATATTATATTTTTGTATTTTATTATTTTGTATTTTATTATTACCTGTTTTTGTACATTTTGGTGCAATATTATATTTTTCGGTCACACATGGTTAAATCTGTTTAGGCAGTTACAAACTCTCCAGTATGAAAAACTGACTTGGTGCTATTTTTTTAATCCACTGCATTTTAATCATCTTTGATTAACATTGCAAAAAGCTAAAGGAAAACAGGATCCACTTCTTCAGTTCTTTCTTTCTCCCGTTTTTTGTTTTTGTTTTTGTTTTTTTTGTTTTTTGTTTTTGTCAATATGAGGGGAATTTACATTCTCTAGTCTCTCTCGCATATCGCCAGCAGAATTAGGACCCAAGCAATTAATTCATTTGCAGCCATAAGAAATGACTCAGGGGATTGAAATGGCCAAAGAGTCTGTCACTTGTAATGGTTGGTTATGATAGGAAAATGAATTCCACAAAGCCTCCTAGAGTATGTATACCAAACTCACTGCTTCATTTATCATAAAAACAAAACACCAAAACGTTTAGTTCCCACATAATGAAACAAAAATTGCTGGTGATATCATGTAGAAAGCGGAAATGTTGGGCCAACTGACTGCAATGACAGTTACACACATGAAACAGAATGGGCTGTTCCAGCAAATCTTATTCAACCAGAGATAGTCCGTACAACGCCTGAAGATGCTTTGTAATTCTAGATATCGTCTGTTGGCTCTTGGCTTCACACTTACCTTTCTGATACAGGTAGTCCCTCTGCCCAAATCGGTGGTTTTGCTTTCTGTGATTTCAGTTACCCAAAGTCAGTTGCATCCCCAAAAATATTAAATAAAAATTTCCAGAAATAAACAATTCATAAATTTTAAATTACAATCTGTTCTGAGTAGCGTGATGAAAGATCGTACTGTCTAGCTCCTTCCCACCCCGTATGTGAATCATACGTTTGTCCAGAATCTCTGCAGTGTGCATGCTCCCTGCTCATTAGTCATTTAGTAGCTGTCTTGGTTATCAGGTCAATCATTGGGATAACACAGTTCTTGTGTTCAAGTAATGCTTATTTTAATTCATAATGACCTCGACGCTCAATAGTAGTGGTGCTGGCAATTTGGACATGCCAAAGAGAAGCCAAACAGTGCTTCTTTTAAGTGAAAAGTTGAGAGTTATTCATTTAATAAAGAAAACGATTAAATGCTAAGGTTGCTAAGATCTGCAGTAAGAGTCTTCTATGTGTGAAATTGTAAAGAAGGAAAAAGAAATCCATTCTAGTTTTGCTGCCACACTTCAAACTGCAAAAGTTACATCTACAGTGAGTGATAAGTGCTTAATTAAGATGGAAAAGGCATTAAATTTTTGGGTGAAAGCTATGAACAGAAAATGTGTTTCAATTCAGAGCAATGTGTTGCACCAGAAAGCACTGAGTCTATATGAAGATTTCAGCAAGGGATCCCCTGAAACAAGTGACACCAAGCCACTATGGCAAATAAGGGATTCACAGATTCAGGAATAGATTTGGACTGAAAAATCTAAAAATTCCTGGAGAGAGAGAAGTGAGAGAGAGAGAGAAAGACTATATTCATATAACTTTTATTATGATATAATATAAAAATTATTCTATTTTATTATTAGTTATCGTTGTTAATCTCTTACTGTGCCTAATTTATAAATTAAACTTTATCTCAGTGTGTATATATAGGAAAAGACATAGTATATATAGAGTTCAGTACTCTCTGCGGTTTCAGGCATCTGCTGGGGGTCTTGGACCACATCCCTCACGGATGAGGGGGAACTACTATACTATCCTTTTTATCCCTGGGTGGAAAATTCTGTTTTCAGATTCCCTTGCCAACTGGTTTCCTGTTAGTTTCTGCCAATGGGAGGTACCAGCTGGAGATTAGAAGTCTAGAACAGAAGAGAGGGTTTTTTTTTTTTCTTCCTTCCCTCCCTCCCTTCCTCCCTCCCTCCTCTCTCCCTTTTTCGTTTCTTCCTTCCTTCCTTCCTTTTTTTTTTTTTTTCCTTAAATACCTCTGGCAGTAAAACAGAAGCAATGAACGAAGGAGTGCGACCACAGGCAGCAGCACGGGTGGCAGGTTCGGCAGCTTCGTGGGGTGCAGGCTCTTAGCAGCAGTGGTGTGGCTCCAAAAGCACTCTGGGCAGCACCTTAGCACCCAGATATGGAGCAGCTTCTTGAACTTCAGGCAGAAACAACCTACTCCTTTGCTCCTCCAGCCCTCCTTTTTCTTCTCCGTTGCTTTTCTATCTCCTCAGCACGTCCAATTCTTTGTGTTAAACCTCTCCTTTTCTGAAGTATCTAAAATGTTTCTTTTTTTTCCTTACTGAACACTAATGAATACAGCATTAGAGCAACAATGTTCCCAGAAATAATAACAAAAAATCTGGAATTAGTTATGTATTCTGATTGGGTCTAAACATAGTCGTGATCTTATTGCTAGTAGAAAATGGGAAACCAGTAACCCTTGCTATGCAGTGACAACACAGTGACTAAAATTATTCCTTGTCATCACCTGGAATGATATGCTTATTAGCTCTGAGTTTGAAAATGCCAAGTGACTGCTTCATAGTGGACATGATTACAAGGACCGAGGGGCAGTTAGGTGGCTTCTGACTATGTTGGAGAGCTTAAAGAGAGAGAATAAAATCTCCTGGCTTTAGATTCTCTGCTCACAATATGGGCAGAGAGAGGTTGTGGCATGGCCTTCGTAGAGTCTCTTATGAAGTCAGAGAATTGGGCCACTGAAAAATCAGTCCCAATATTTGATCCTATATGTTGCAGAATAACGACATAAGTTGAATCTACAACTTTAGCATGCCTCTTATGTAAATGTCAGGACATTGGTTAAGAAGGAGTAGAATTCCAAAAAATTGTAATGAGGATCTGTGAGTAGATTCAGATTAATCCGAAAGCACTGAAACTCCAACTTCCTCTGAGCCTCCTTTTTCAGAGGAAGCAGTTCTTGTTCTCTAAGGAAGAAGAAACTGGCTTTCTCTTGCTTTAAGAACCTATAATAAGCTCATCTGAGGCAGTTAGTTTGTAAGATGATGCCAATTATTTTCAAGATACACCCTCATCCCAACTTACTGCCTTCATGCCCCAAACCAGAGTCAGATCCCTATAGGTCCAGGATTTTGAGAGCAAAGTTTGGCCTAGAAAGAGACAGCCTGTATACTGAAGGAAGTGCAAGACTCAGTTAATTTATTTAAGCAGAACCTGGGTAATATGTATAGGAAAGGATTCTGAGATCGTTAAGCCAAGGAAGAGAGAACACAGTGTACTAACGTGTTAGGATGACTAAGTAGAAGTGGCTCTTACAGTTTGCGTCCCTGGTTGCTGAAACATTGACTCTACAGTGATAGATACTTAATGACACTGTGATGTCATTAAGTATAAATATATTATACTTAATATATTTATCATATGCTATCCAGACCCTTCCCCACTGTCTTCCACGTCACCTGGCAGAGACCAGACAATTCTTCACTCACTGAGAAAGCCTGCGTGACAGGGCTACTGGAAAAGCTCTGTGGTGTCCGATCTCTGCAGGTGATTACCATAGGAGGCAACATCATTGAAGGAGCTCCCTGGTTTCAGTGAGAATAAGCAGGTGGCAAAAGTCAAATGGCAAGAATGCAGTTACAAATAGGCAACTCAGGGTTAGGAGACTTTTTTTTTTTTTTTTTAAGAAGGGGTTTTGGGAGGGGCTAAAAGATCAAAGGGTTTTTTTTTTTTTTTTTTTTTTTTTTTTGGAAGGAATTAGATTAGAGGTTGGAAACTGGCCCATGGACAAAACCAAGCATGCCAGCCATTTTGTAAATAGTTTTATTGGAATATACTTTCTTGCCTTTTCACATGTGTATTTTTCTATGGCTACTGTCACATGACAATGGCAACAGGGATCATTTAGCCTATGATGCCTAAAATAATTACCCTCTGAACCATTATAGAAAAATATTTGGTGACCCCGAATGAACTGGTAACCAACTTTTGTACTGATTTTTATATACTATCAGTCAAGCATACAGACCTGAGACATGAGGCTTTATTTGCGTCACCATCATGGAGACTAATGGCCTCTTACCCAGTGGCTAGACCTGAACAGGAGAGCCGATCTGAGACTCTTTGAATGAAGGGAGTCTGAGGTTTTACAGTAAGATACCCCCAACTCCAAGTGACCCTGCCATGGCATATACTGAAAATGTTCCTCTGTACCCTCTGTAAACTGGCCTCCATCTATTTGGCCAGATAACTGAGCACTGGTGAAAAGGAAACTCAGATCTCTGGGAATTATTGGAGATGAGCTCTGAGTTACTGCTAATCCTTGAGGGTTCAAAACTCTGTGGTGACCAATAAGAGGGGCGGTTAGATGATAGATGGAATTTGGCACGTTCCCATCTTGCAGTCAGCCTGGTGACCACCTTGGTAATTGTTTCCTCGCTTCTCGGGCCCCAGTTTGAACAGACGCACCAAAAAACCTGCCAAGTCCCACTTTGGCCTCTGATTCCTGGAAGGAGTATGTTGTTTTTGGCCTTGGAGTGACAGCGACTTCCTAACCATTTTTTAACAAGCGTCTTCACCTCTTGGCTCTTTTTAAATCTCTTTTCTTAGTCCTTTTACTCTCCCTGCTGTTCCTTTGTATTCAATGTCCTATATTTTTAATTCCTCTCTGTTGGAAATATATTATGGATACACTCGCTTATCATCAGCTTGGAGCCTAGACCCCAGGGGAAGATGTTAGGCTCAGATCATAATGGCACCTGTTCCTCAGATTCCTTGTGAGCAGTGTGAAGATGTTATACCCAGAGAGACCACACATACTCTTCAGGGTCATATATCTAGACAGTTGTCTAACACAAGTATTAAGAATTTCTGGCTCCTTGCCTGTTAGGCTGGAGATTCTAAACTTATATCTTAATTGCTCTTACATACTTTTTAAAAATGTATACAATCCCTTGGCCAAACCGAGATCTTTTAAAGCTAAATCTCTGAGGAAAGATCCCAGGGTTAAGACCTGTTAAAAAGTCCTACATTTCCTTGAGATGCATTTGGGAACAATAGCACTGTATGTAAGAAAATATGGAGAAATTGCACCACAAGTGCATTTATCCTATGAGAATTCAACTTCTGTGATTAAGGGACGTGGGGAAATAAAGAGAACATTAAAATGAATAAACAAAACAGGTGATTTTGTTTTGCATGCCTTCAGTGGTTGTATGTACCTCCGTACCCAAAGTAAGTATGCTACACATTGGATTTCTTTGGTCAGATTTAGTTTTTACACGACTCTCATAATGTGAATGCCTCTCCTGTTTTCACTAAGACCATAAAGATGTTTGATCCACAGAATCAGTCAAAAGATCTTGTAATTTCTTTAAAAGTTATGGAATTTACCAGACAGGAAGACTACTTCTGTGTAAGATTCCATTATTCCGAATGTACTTTTGCAACTATATAGACAAGTATTTCAAAATCTTAAGAGTCTAAAGGTGCAAATTGAATCAAGTAATGTGGTGGTTTGGATGGAATAGCAGATTTCCGTGAGATGGTTAAGTTAATTAGGCAATAATATTTCTCAAACTAAAGAAAGTAGAGTTTATGACCATTTTCTAGGTTATTGATTGAATGTATAGTAAGTGTAGGAATGGGCTCAGCCTGGCAATTGGGACAAAGAAAAATTACCCTGGATGTTTTCATATCTAGGCATCTCTATTGCTTAATATATTTTTCATTATTTGATTTTAATTGGCTGAGAAGATATCCTCAAAATTACATAAGAGGACATAATTATTTTCTTAGTGGATAAAATATTTATCTTTGGTGCATTTACAATGAAATAAAAAAAAATACTTAAGAGACTAAAACTATAGTATTAACATTTTCTGTTAAGGAAACAGACTGAATTAAAAAGCTTAAGGAAGAACCAGGTGTATGAATTTGTTATTAATGCACTGAATTTTAATTTAAGTAAAATAAACACCCGAAAAATCTTTGTGTAGTTGAAATCTGCACAGTAAGACAACAAAAAAAAATTGACATTTCTGGGCTGAATGTAAAAGGATTAGTAGTTTTCACACATGACCATATTACTTCAACTTGTGTTCAGCCATAGACAAAAAAAAAAATCTGACATAAAAAAAAAAAAAAAACCTGGCTGTGTTGAAATTATATAAAAATGATAGATGGAAAAAAGAACATGTAATTTTCATGGTTAATTTTTAATTTTGATCATAAGCCATTATTTGCTTCATGTAAAACTCCCCATGTATTAGTAACTATACTTGAAGAAAATTCATAATACTCACTCATAACATTTCAGTTTGAAAAGAATCTCAGCCCTCATCAGTTCCAGTGCCTCATTTTGTGACAAGAGGATGGAACCTCAGAGATGTAAAATACCTATAGGCACAGAGAGAGATCATGAAAGAACTGAGACAGGGAGCCAGGTCTCCTGGGTACCGGGGCCGGTTCTCATCTCTGATTCACAGCACTTCCCCGATCAAGCCTTTCAACATTTGACCCCTGAGCCAGGTCATCATTTTAGCCTTCAATTTTGAAATGGGGATCAGAAAATTAATGCCGCATTATACAGTGATATCATTATTAGAACCGAGCCAGCTGAGATCCTAGAGCTCTGTTTTTTTTTTTTTTTTTTTTCCACAAGGCCCTGTTGCTTTCATTTTTCAACCCAGCACCTTCTGTTTCCACTAAGTATTCACTTGGAGTTCTTTTAAAAGGAAAGTTTCACACACTTCCTATGGCCTCTACTCTCTCATAGAAGGAGTGACATTTGAGAATTCTGACACTAAGACATCTCTGACTTCAATCACAGAGTGCAAAAATGAATATTTTCCACATGAAACTTTGAAGGTTGGTGCTCTTTTAACATAGCCTTTCAGTTTTACTTGAGATTGACTGCAGGGGGATTGGATGGTAGTTCAAGCAGCACAACAGAGGGTGTTTGATAATCAGTGCCCAGTGTAAGAGGAAGGATGATGAGGCCTCTGTTGAGCCGAGGCAAGGCAAAGCCCATGGCTTGGGGAGAGATAATTGATCCAAAGAAATTTAGCACTTCCACAGAAAACTTCTGTAGCAAATTGTGTGTGCTCCAATTCTGTTCTTAGCTGGCGTTCATATTGCTTCCATATTTTTTCTCAAATTCCTGTTGACCAGAGAATTTTGTAAAGTTTTGGATGCTATCAGCTCATAAAATATATATGTGTCTGTATACATATATATTATTTTTTGAGGGGGGGCTTGATCAGAAGGACTTGAGCCCTTATATACTCTAATATATAGTATAATATAATATAAATGCTTATATATTATATAGAGAGCTTAAGAAAGAATAGACATTTCAAAAAGAAATAAAAAAGTGAAAAGTGAATACCTTTTTTCTTCTTGATTAATTTGAAAGAAGACATCCTCTCTTGATATATACTCAGTAGTACTTCATTTTTTGCAATAAAAATTGTCTTATAGAAACTATAATGGTTAGGTTTTGAAGACCTTAATCACCTTATTGTTAGATAACTCTTTTGTTTTGCTTGTTTCTACATATGTTATAAAATCCACAATTCGTTGTTATCATTTTTGCTTTAATCGCCAGTAATCTTTTAGACCTATTTACATATTTACTATTTCCGCTGGTTTTCATTTATTTCTACAGATTTGAGGCTCCATTTCCTATCATTTCACTGCAGCCTGGAGAATTTATTTTAACATTTCTTGTAGTGCAGTTTTCTGAAGACAAATTCTCCCATCTTTGGTACCTAGAAATGTTTTATTTCGCCTTCACTTTTTAAAGATAATTTTGCTGAATGTGTGATGCTAAGTGGACATTGCCCCCCACCCCATTAACATTTTGCTTCATTGTCTCCTGATCTTCTATTTGTGATGAGAATTTAACCATTATTGGTCACTCTTATAAAATGTTCCCTTTTATGCAATGTATCCCCGCCACACACACTTTATGGATGCTTTAAAATTTTTCTCTTTCTTTTGTTTTTAACAATTTGACTATGATGTGTCCAAGTATAATTTATCCAGCTTGGGGGTTCTCTGTACTTGGATCTTTATGTGACTATCTTTCAACAATTGTGGACAACTGTCCCCGTGATCTCTTCAACGATGTATCTGTACCACTGTCTCTCTCCATTTCTTCTAAGATTGTGATTTTACATATATCTATCTATCTATCTACCTATCTATCTATCTATCTATCTATCCACCCATCCATCCATCCATTATCTATCTATCTATCTATCTATCTATCTATCTATCTATCTATCTATCTAGATATATATAATCATTTGATATTTTTCTTTTGTGTCTGTTATGGGCAAACAGCATTCTTCCAAAATCCATATGTTGAAGTCTTAACACATAGTACCTCAGAAAGAGACTATATTTGTAGATAGTGTTTTAAAATGATAATTAATTTAAAATGGATCATTATGGCAGGCTCTAACCCAATATGACTGGTGTCTTCATAAGAAGAGGAACTTGCACATAGACATGTACAGAGGGAAGATCATGTTAAGACACAGGGAGAAGATGACCATCTACAAGCCAAGGAAAAGGATCTCAAGAGAAACCAACCCTGATAACACCTTGATATCGAACTTCTAGCTTCTAGAACTGTGAGAAACATTTCTGTTGTTTAAGCCACCCACTCTGTGGCACTTTGTCCTGACAGCCCCAGCAAACTAATATGGTGTCTCTATGTGTTTTCAGTTTGGATAACTTATATTGACCTGTCTACAAATTTACTGAATCTTTTTTCATTATGTGTACAGTCTAAGTTAATGAAAAAATATTTCCCATATTGTATTTCTCATTTGTAGCATTTCAATATTGTTCTTCATTAGAGTTTTCATCTGTTTGAAATCTCCCAGTTGCTAATACACATGATCTACTTTTTCCACTAAATCTTTTAACATATTTGTCATAGTTATTGTAAAACCCTGGAGTGATAATCCCAATATCTGGGCCATTTCTGGATATGCTTCTATTCATATTTCTTCTTTTGATGATCAGTCACATTTTCTTGCTTCTTCACGTTTTGTAGTTTTTGGTTTGTAAGCTATACGTTGTGTATGTATACACAATAGAAACTGAAGTACATAATATTTACCTGTAGAACATGGCATGCCTCTTCTTCTGTCAGGAGACAGCGTTGGGGAAGAGGAGGATTAATCAGTCTAAACATTAGTGGCACTGGGTCTAGGTTTTGTTGCAGCTTTAAACAGGTTATGTTCACTGTTGGTTTCAGATACTTTGAGGATCACCTGGGAGGGAGCACTCATTTCTCCCCAGTCCTACACCCAGACCCCTGCCCCAAGCTTTGAAGGATCTTGGAAGTACCTGTGCTGAATGCTTAGAGTGCTCAGTAGGGTTCCTCCATTCTCATGCCCCATCCCCAGTCTTTGGAAGTCATGGGATCACACTCAGTAGGCACCTGGAGATCCTAAGAAATCTCCTCTCAGCTCTCATGCCTGGCCCCAGTTTTCAATGATTCACTGTCTTGTACTCCAAGAAAACTTATGTACCTCTGGGATTTTGTGAGTTCTTCGGATTATAAGTTCTTCCTTCTAAGGAATGACTTGTGGCTATTTAGATTTTAGTTCAGATAGGCATCTTTCTGTCCTCTGCTCTCACATGTGCTTTTAAAACTCTATGATTTGTAGCTCATCTGAATAGTTTTCATTGTTAGGGTGAGTATGATGATATCTTGAAATTTACTACACACTACCTCAAGTGGCAGAGTCCTCTTCTTATTAATTATTAGGTAAGAAATTCAACCATGTTTGAAGAAAAAAAAATGGAACATGTATGAAGGGAAATAAACAGTGCACTCAGATGCCAAAATATGCAGCAGTTACGGAGAATGTTAACTAGCTCAGTTTGGTTAAAAGTATTTGATATGTGAAGGTGAATTGTAGACAATGAGTAGTTGTTGCTGAAGATGTCTATTGGTTTTGACAGCTTCATATCCCATCCTTCTAGAAAATTTCCTCTGCTTCTATCTAGGGAGTTGTCCCTTACATAATCCTTTTTTTTTTTTTTGATGGAGTTGTTAATAGAAAGATAAGCATGGGAACTTAGCCTAGATAACCGTAACACCCCATCTTTCAGTCAATGGCACAATTGCAAGGCCGGTGTGAGGCTAGGTGGTATTCGTCCTTAGAATTTGCATCCACTAAAGAGAAGAAAGATAAGAAAAGCCAAATCTCTCTATGGGTGGAAAAGCTCATCTGGAGCAGAAAGCTGGAGCAGAGATGACTTGGAGGACAGCTCCTCCCCATCTCCTGAGCTACATGCTTTTGTTTGCAATCTCGAGCCCTGACTATTACTAGGCTCTCTTTATAAATTGTAAAGATATATTTAAGTTTTAGTTACTCTGTTATAACCGTCAATATTGGCTCATGACAAATTGGCTCTTTTCAACCTATTATTTCTAAAACCAATGCAAAAGTAAAGGAGATAACCATATTTAGGGATTTTACAGTGCAGTTACAGGAACCACTTCATTTAATTGTACATTTGAAAGGCCTTTGATTCATTGGCATCACCCTCATTCTACTGATGAGGAAATTTTGACACAAAGGAATAAAGCAACATCGCCTAGGTTACATAAATGGTGCCAAAATATTAAAAATGTTTTCTTCATTAATTGATATAGTAATTTTGTTCTTTATTTACTCTGCAAATATATTTACTCATAGCTCATTCATCTACATTAGTTTGTTTGCTAAGAATGCTGACATGACTGTTCTGTACCTCTCTTTACAGATACCAAAATACATAAAACATTATTATATCAATACTGCCTTAGTAATTAAATTCTGAACAAAATAAAATATTTCTCTAGAACATAGAAATGGCCAAAAGATGGTTCTGATATTAAATTTCCATGTTGCCTTTACTCATTTTATTTTTTTCTTCTGCTGGAAAAAAAAAAAATGTTTTCCAGGATCTGAATACTGTTAATGTGTGTGGCCTATCCTTAAGTGGGGTATATCTTAATTTAGATAAATTAAATTAATTAATATAATAAAAAAATAAATGATAAACAATAGTAGCTACTATAAATTGAAATTACATCTTCATTTCTAAATGTATTTAATATGTCTCTCTTATGACAGCTTCATGAAGATAGGAGCCATGTCCATTTTCTTTACCATGGTTTTCGAGTCTCTACTTTAGAGTGTTATATGTAAATATAATTAGCATTCAATAAATACTTCGAAAGTGAATGCGTAAATGAGAGACACTCCTCAATTTTTAAGTAGAGTCATTTTACTTCTAGCTGGAATGATTAAGGAAGGCTTTTTATAGCAGACAGCATTCCACCTGGGCCTGCAAACCTGGTCAGGATTTCAATGCAATTGGATTTGAGTCAGGAGAGCAGCATAAACAAGAGCACACAAGTGCCAAAATATGCAGCATGTATGAAGAATGTCAAATAGCTCAGTTTGGTAGAAGTATTTGATATATGAAGGTACGTTATGGAAAATGAGGTTGGAAAGGTTTGGGACCAGAGGGCCTTTATTTCAATCTAAGAAGTTTTACTTTTATTTGTAGACAATGGGGAGTCAGTGAAGGATGGTGCCCTGGGAAATGAGCAGAGCTCTAGCACAGGATGATTAATCTGGGAGATGTCTGCAGACTGGATTAGAATGCAAAGAAATTGGAGGTAAGGGGACAAGTTAGCTATAAATTGCAAGTGAGTAACAATGAAGTCTGAAACCAGAGTAAAGAAAGTGAGAATGAAGATATAGAGACATGTAGTAATTATTCTCACTATTAACAATTATCACTTCCAGAATAATCATTTATTGTTCTAGGCACTATACTAAGAGAATGAATGCATCATTTTATTTCTTTACACAAAGCAACCCTATCAGTATATAATATTATTCCCATTTTACACTTGAAAACGTGAAGCGCCCAAGTCACACCTGGCAATTGATAGAATCAGAATTTGAACCAAGATCATATCAACTCTTAGTTATGTAGAAGTTAAATCTAAAGTCTTCAATAATTCTCTAGATGTAGAGTAAAAAGGATGGTTTCCTCCTATTTCACCTATAGGATTTCAAATTTACAATAATAATAAAAGATAAGTTTATATTTATACTTAGGACAAAATGGGTCCATGATGCCTCCAGTGTATTTAAATGAGGAGTTCTAGCAGCAACTTGAAATGTAAGACTAAAGTTCAAAAAACAGGTCTGAGAGTGGAGATTTAGAAAGTGTGAGCGTAGAGGAAATATGTGAAATCACACTCCTGCCAAGACAGAGAGTATAAAAAACCAGAACAGAGAGCTAGGGAACGATCCTTTGAGAATGCTTTCATAGACTAGGAGGAGAAAGGGCAAGCAGAGAATGAAACCAAGGAGTATCAAAGAGACAGAAGGTGTTATGGGTTGAATTGTGTCCCATAAAAAGGTATGTTAAAGTTCTAACTCCCAGTTCCTCAGAATGTGATTTTATTTTTAAATGGGTCTTTATAGATTTAACCAGGTTAAGACAACGTTATTAGGGTGAGTCCTAATTTAATATGACTGATGTCCTTATAAAAAAGGAGAGATTTGGGCACAAGACACATACAGAGGAAAAGATAATTCGAAGACACAGCGGGAAGGACAGCTGTGTGATTGGCATCTACAAGCCAAAGAATGCCAAAGATTGCCAGCAAATAACATAAGCTAGAAGAGGCAAGGAAGGATTCTCTCCTAGAGCTGTCAGAGAAAGCATGGTCCTGCTGATGCCTCGATGTCACACTTGTAGCCTTCAGAACTGTGAGAATAAATTTCCATTGTTTTAAGCCACTCAGTGTTTGGTACTTTGTTACAGCAGTTCTACGAAAGTAATACAGACGGCAAAACACCCATCTGAATAGATAAACACGCACGTTCGTGCGCACACACACGAGATCAGACTCTTTCAAACGAATGGATGGGAATGGTCAATAGTGCTAAATGCTATAGAGATATCCTTCAGTATAAAGACTGAGCAAATTCTATTCTATTTGATAATTAGGTGTTGATTAGTGATCACTGAGGGATTAGTTTCAGTGTAGTGGGGAGAGAAGACACATATTTAAATTCAAATACCTACAGATACCAGCCAGCAAACTAAAGCATGTGAAGCACGGGCTGTAAGATAAGCACAAGTGGAGAAGACTGTGACAAGCAGAAGATGGCTTGCTTCATAAAGGCATTCATTTTTTTTTTTTTTTCTAATTACTAGGATGGCAAAGAAAAACACATCTGCAATCCATGAATGCACATCCTTTGTTTCAATGAATAAGGGTGCTATCACTAATTTTCCAAGCCTAATGATACAAGAAAGAGCAGAGAGAGAAGTTTAAGGAGGCTACAGAAGCAAAAGAAAGAGGATTTATTTGAAAAGTGCTATAAAGAATATCTGAAGGTTGAAGCTAACCATTCAGTACAGAAATACAAAGAAAATGGTACATATTTTACGACTATAAAATTATCAATCATTTTTATAAAAATGTATACATACTAAGATCACCATACTGAAAAGCTATGATTATTCTTAGATGGTGCTATTGTTCAAAATATTTTTGAAACAATTTGGTTTCACTTAGAAATTACTAATCATTTTATGACTCATAAGAAATTTAACATACTTGTTTAATAGGTATCATACCACTTTGAGACATAATATTATTATTAAATTTAATAAATATTCTGATTCTTCTGACTTGCTTTTGGATAACGATCATAGATTATCTTAAAGATGAATATTAGTCATGTTTGAGGAGAATCTTGAATCAGTTTTGGTAAAGTGTGTGTTTAAAAAATTTGTCCATTACATCTACTTTGTCAAATTTATTGGAATTGAGTTGTTTATAATACTTCTTTATTTTCCTTTAACGTCTGCAGGATTTGTATTGAGATGCTCCATTTTATGACTGGTATTGGTTATTTGTGATTTTTGTCTTTTCTTGAAAACTTTTGCTAGGGACTTCTCAATTTTATTAATATTTTCAGAGAACCAACTTTTGGCTTTGTCAATTTCATCTATTGTTTGTTTGTATTTCACCAATATCTTGCTTTATCTTTTATTAGTTCTCAAATTTTACTTAGCTTGCTCTTCTTTTTCCTAACTTCTAAAGATGAAAACTTATTCAATGATTCTATACCTTTTTTATTTTCTAATATAAACATTTAAAGTTACATGTTTCCTTCGAAGCACTGATTTAGCTCTGTCCCACAAGTTTTGATATATTGTGTTTTTTATTGTCATTCAGTTAAAATAGTCTGTAATTGGCAATTTTTTCTGGGACCCACAGGTTATTTAAAAATAAATTCATTGATTTCCAAATATTTGGCTTTTTTTTTGTTGATATCTTACCATTACTTGGCAATTTTTTGTTGTTGTTGATTTAATTGTATTGTGGTACAAAAATGTATTTTGTAAAATTTCATTTACCTTTGAAATTTATTGGACTTATTTTACGACCCAGTAAGTAGTCAGTATTGGTGAAATTCTCTATATGAAGTCTTCCTATTAAAAATAGAGTCTGTAGTGTTGAGGTTAATATGGGTTTGGGGGATTATAAATTGTCAATTAGGTCCAGTTGATTGATATTGTTTTTGTATCTAGATTCCACTGATTTTTTTTGTCTGCTTATTTTACCAATTAATGAGAAATAAATATTATAACCTCTAAGTGCAATTTTTCTTCTATTTTTTTTATCGGCTCTGTTAGTTTTGCTTTTTGAATTTTAATACTCACTTATTAGGAGCACATATACTGAGAACTACTATGTCTTTCCGATGAAAGGCTTCTGTTATCATTGTTTAATCTCTCCTTTTATATCTTGTATTATTCTTTGGTTTGAAATTTACTTTGTTAGATATAAATTTAACTATGCCAAATGTCTTATGCTTATGGTTTACACAGCATAATTTTTTCATTATTTTACTTTCAATCAGTCTATTTCTTTGTATTTAAAATGCATGTATTATAAGACAGCATAAAATTGAATTTTGCTTTTTTATTATTCTGCTAATCCCTCCCTTTAAATGAGATATCTAGTTCATTTACCATTTCTGCAGATTTTCAAAAGGATGTTATAAAGACATCAGAATCAATTTTAAAAAATATATCTGATATGAGTGAGCAATAGTAACTTCACTGAAACAAACATTACTATTTTAAAGAAGACCACAGTGGTATCCTAAAAAGTTAATTTAAATGGACCAAATTACACGACTGTGATCCATTTAACGTGCAGTGTATCAATGAAATGTTTTGACCCTTGGCTTAGACTTTTGTTATTTTTTTCCTAACTTTTCATTTAACTCCATTTCTTCACTGTATTTTAAGGCTTTCCAGTTTTGGTTAGAGAACCCTCCCTACTTCTTATCACATATTTTATTATATCTAAGTTTTGAGAGATCAGATGGCAGCTTTTCGTTTATGAGAAGCCAAGAAAAGGCACATTTCTCATATTTTTATTCAATTAATTTTGGCAGGGTTGCTTTTTACCAGCTTATTCACTTCGCATGTGAACAAAAAAGAAAACAATAAATATTTTTAAAAATAACAGTCTCCATGGAGTCATATTACATTTGGCTTCTGTGGAATACATCTGATTGTAGATTTGACAGATGTAAATTAATATGGTCGTACCAATGAACTCATTTAACAACATATTTTCCTAAGTATTTTTATTTCAGAAGCATTTATTTTTAGTATACTGAAAGTTTTGTATAGTTGTACTTGCCACTCTATCATTAAATGGCTCTAATTGCTCTGCTATTCTACTATAGATTGAAATGGATAGGGCCATAATATTTGAGTTACTTGTTATAGTTTCTGTGTAGGAAATATAATAATTGTTCTCTAATTATTAGACCATAATAAGCAGGGGGAAATAGAATAAGAATTCATAAATTTGGCAGCCTAATGGATATTTACAAACTATTTCTTGTCCTTATACATTTGATCATAATCACATAGCTATCGCCAGAACCAGAAGTAAAAACCAAATCATCTGGCAATAATTTTAATGTCTTTCCCATTACAATAAATTCGATAAATATCACCCTTATACTATTTCCTCCTTCTTTATATTAGTACGTAGGTCAGCCTTTATCATTTTGGGCTAGAATAATGCAATGTGTTCTAATTTGCTTTCTTATCTGTAGTCCATATCTACTGTAATTAATCTTAAACAATTTTTTCAGAATGATTTTTCTTAAACCAAACTTGGATCATATCCTCCAATTAGTATAGAATGCTTTAAATGTTTCTATCATGTCGACATTGGAAACTGTAGGTATCAAAATTCATAACAAGTTAACAGCAGAATTCTGGTTTAGAATCCTTTCAGGCTTTGTCTTCTGGTTTATTCTCAATTGTGTCCTTTGTTAGTGTCACAATGAAATTCAAACATTAATCCCTGTCAAGTCTCATCCTTTTTGGCTTCTTGTCTTGAGTCTATCATCATTTTCACTGTTTGATTTTGAAAACTCAACTCTTTTCTAAAGTTGTGGTAAATTTTCCCTGTTGCTCTCTCACATAATAGTAAAGAGGCCCAGTGTCTACTCTAGTTTTAGAAAACTACAACAAAGCCTCATTATGACAGCAGAAACTTGAACTTCACCATGATATGATTCCTGTTACGACTGGCTTCAAAGTCAAGGTGCCAGGACCCAGGCTACAGGAGGATGTAATTTCTTTTTATTTTGAAACCTTGTATGTATTAGAAATATTTTGTGTGGGAGAGGGTTACAGATGACAGAAACCCAATTCAAACAGGGTCAAGTACAAAAGATAATTCATTGTTTCAAATATCTGGAAGTTCAGATTTAAAGCTGGCTTCAGGCCTAAATGTATTAAGAACTCAAATGAAGTCAATCTGACTCTCCCCTTCTCTTTATTTCCACCTCTTTTCATTGTCTGTTCTGCTCTATTCATAATAGGGTTAGGCAGAGAACTTATATAGCCAAATATTTTCCTTTAAAAAACCCAAGACTGACTCTTATTTGGAATATTTTGGACCAGAAGCTCATTACGGATGTGTGGTATGGAATGAAATTTATTTGATTTTTCATGCCCCACTTGTAGACACTGTTAGTTATTTAACTAAAATGTATTCCCTTTCTCTGCCCAACTCTTAGATGAACCTTGAATTTGCTAAAATATTCATCCTTTCTGCATGTGAGTCAGGCGACAATAATCCTACTTTTAGGTTAGGCCCAGGGGTAAATCCTAACATGACGAGGCCAAATATAAGAATCTCATTTCTTTTGGTAGTGAAGGGTTTAGGAATGGACACGTATACTAAGTTTGGCCAATGAGACATGAAGTGTAGCCATCTGTGAGTGAAAATGGGGCCCTAGAAAAGGTTTCCAGCTTCCAAGAAACATAAACAAGAGAAATGGACACTTTTATTCCCTTTGGACATTCTCATGTCCGAATATGCTTAATAGTACTGAGGAAATCACATAACTAATGACGTAAGCTTGAAGTCATCACAGGAAAGAGAATGAAGAACACCACAGAGGAGGAAAGCTTAACGCCTGAGGAACTATGCCTACTGCCAGCTCTGCCTCTCTCCTTCCACGTAGTCAGGCTATAAACATGTTTACTGTATAAGCCAGTATGAGTTGAGAATTTCTTTTCTTGCAAGCAAAAGCATCTTAATTGATATGTCTGTGATGCTTTAGGGGTGTGCGTGCATGTGTGTGTGTGTGTGTGTGTGCATATTCGTGGTGCTGTGGCTCAGAAAATTTAGCTGGAAGCAGGTGAGATTTCCAGATTAGTGACTTAAAGTTGACTCCAACAATTTCTTCTTTTAAGGGCAATAACTATGAGCTACCAGTAAAATATAGGCTTAGCTCAACTAATCATTTATTGGATATAAAACCATGATTATAAAAACTCTGAAAACCTGAATTTCATAAAACACTGAAATAGAAGAGGAAATATATTGTACAGGTATTATTTAACGATAACAAATACAAATTCTTGTTTGAGTTTCTTCTATTGGGAGTAAGAATAAATTGAGAGGAGTTGTTATTCAGTATTAATTAAAAAGAAAATGTGGTATTTTTATTGCATTCTCTCTTATGGATTAATAATTTAACTATAGCTTTAAGAGTCATAGTATCTTTTGAAAAAAGTGAAATAATTAAAACACGTTTTATATAATGTGGTAAAAAAAAAAAATACTCCTGAAGTAAAATGGTGAAAAAACCATTTTAAAATATCAAAGACCCCGAATAAAAATAAATATGACACTAAAATATCGAATATTTATACACTGTAGCTCATTTCAACTTAAGAGGCATGATGGAGTCAGAAAAGAGACCCATTAGGAAGACAGAAAAAAATGAAGAGAAATAAAGTAAATGAAAAATAAGAAAACAAATACATATGAGCTTATTTTCTGAAGTGCTTTTAAAGTGCAATTATCTTATCAGTTACTCACATTCAACACAATTAAGAGGCTTAATAATGGCAAGAAGATCTATAGAAAGGACAGACAAATGAATAGTTAGGTAGATAGAGAAATGATAGACAGACAGACAGACAGACAGTGATCTCTCTCCTTCCTGCGACCTCATAGAATTCCCCAAGACCCAAAGTTAATTTTTCTAAAGTTCACTAAGTGGAGAAACTGCCTGCGGTGGTGATTTGTTCATTTGGCAAAAGAGGAAGTCAGAAGCTGTGTTGAAAACTCTGGTGGTGTTTAGCAGCTTTCTCTGGCATGCCAGCGTTGGGCCAGGTAGTGATGTTTCCCTGTTAACTGCATCTCCAACCTCCTCCCTATTTCCCTTTTTGAATGGCATGCTCTGTCTTGAAATGTCAAGTCTCACTGTGCAATTATATAATTCAACCCACACTAATCAAGTGATTATGCAATTAGAGAAATCCTAAGGTTTTAGCTGTTTGTTCCTTAATCTTTCCTTGATGGCCCTGAAGGTGTAACTTTGCACAAAGATCTCATTTTAGAATTAGAGAGCCACTAAGTCATGGAGGTTCTCTTGTCCAGTCCATCATCCTAGGAATCTTTTTTTTGATCTTGTTTCTTCGGACTGTGAAGAACAATCCGTTATTACACTAACATGATGGCTTAATCATATGCTAATACAAGTTTTTTTTTTCCTATAGAGAGTTTCTTGGTCACTTTTGTCTCTCAGGAATGGCCTTTACATCATTCCCACTCAGATTATTTCAGGACTCTTACCTGGCACTATACACTGGTGTGAATTAGACAAATGAACTTTATTTACAGAGAAAAGATGGTGTGCCCTGTAGGAATTTACTGTCTTCAAAGGTTAATCCTTCAAGGGAAATGGGTGTGGTTGTCACACCTACAGGCCTTTAAAGGGTGACACCATTCACTTATCTTTGCTTTCACATATGTAAACCATTTTCCATTTCATTCTCTATTTTTAGTTTCAAACTAAAATATATGTTGCTTCTGTTATATAAACTAATTTCTACTCATTATGGACTTCCAAAATGGCTATCTGTGCCAGTATTGAAATTCAGAAAAAAAAAAAAAAATAGTGATGTTAGTACACTGAGTTAGTGTCTACAGCAGAAAGAGGTTAATATCATATTTGCTGATTTTGCGGGGGTGGGGTGGGGTGGGGAAACATGACCTCATTGTCATCTGATGATGCATACACTACTTCTACTCCAAGTATAGTCCATAACCAATGCCAATACCCAAGCTGTTTCCTATTGGTCTACAGAAGAGAAGTTAAGAAATCGAGAGTAAAGGTTTAGAGACTGATAGCAAAGGTTATAAACTAGGCAAAGTATGTGCACACTCTTATATCTCTTGCTAGTTTGTTTTTCTCCAAATCCCTGAGTTCCCACTTGTCTCATAAGAGAGACTTACTTGCTTTTAGCTCCTGGGCAAAGTACATAGGAACGTGACCATCAGCCTTTATTTTCCTCATGCCTTTTTTTTTATAGCCAGGATATTGATAGATGAACTTCAGAACATCCTGAGGGTCTTCAAGGTTTAAAGAGCCCAGGGACAGCATTCCAAATGAAAAGAACCCTCAAGAGTGGATTGCATAGCTAATACGACAAGACGAAGAGGGAAACTTTTATTTTGTTGGTGATAGGCCTCCCCAAACATTTCTCAAATCGCATCGCGTAATTGATTATTTTACATGTAGTTGTCTATAAATGTGGTCAATTAAGGGAATACTCTGGTCTTGTGGAAAATATTATATATATTTGGAAACAGAAGACTTGGATTGAGGTCCCTGCTTTACCAATTAATGCTATGGAAACTGGAACAATTATCCTAGTCTATCGGACTCAGTATGTTGATCTGGAAATGGGATTAGAGGTGTGCTGTCAAAGACATATAAAATGTTTGTAAATGTGCTGTCTAAACCATGAATATTTATATCAAAATGTAAAATATAGGCGTTGGGAGACAATTCTTCATGGATCCGTCATATTTTAGCATATTCTAGAGCACACTTTTGTTGTAATCTATCTTTTCAAGGATGTTTGTAAAGCAAGCATTCTTGGAATATAGAAACAATATTTTCTTTTGAAACATGAACAGTATTCCCTAGAACTTTGAAAGGTAAAGACAATGTCTCCCTTGGAGTAAAGGATAGGCATGCTTTCTTTTCATTATAGATGATCTGGGTTTCCTAAGACCAGGTTCTTCTCATGTAACAGAGCACTTTGCATGCAGGTGTCACCTGGTATCACCTTGTAAAACTTGGAGCTTTGATAACTGGCACAAGAAATGCTGATACTCTGTCTACTGCTATTTCTATGATATATAAAATTATTATTCTCTGACCCAGGAATTTTACTTGAAGAATAAATTGACATTTTTTGACAAAGGCAGATATCTTTCTAAAATAATTTGTGTATAGTCTAGTCAGATACAGAAAGCTAGAGTTTGCATGACCTTGGCTATTTTGTTGATATAATTAAATTATCTCCTAATATATTTGAGTCTTGTGACTAAAAGAAAAACATGCTCAAGACCCTAATTTTGATGTTTGTATTTATTTTCTAGTGAACAATAGATTGAGAAGCAGTGATGAGGATGCTTTCTAAAACTGTACTCTTTTAAAAACATACTCTAGATGCGGAAAAAAAGGAACCCTCATACACTGCTAGTGGGACTGCAAATTGGTAAAGCCACTATGCAAAACAGTATGGAGATTCCTCAAAAAACTAAAAGTCAATCTACCATATGATTCAGCAATCCCTCTGCTGGTTATTTACCCTGAAGATTCCAAAAAGATATTTGCACACCAATGTTCACAGCAGCATTATTCATGATGGCCAAGATATGGAAGCAACCGAAGTGCCCTACAATAGATGACTAGATAAAGAAGCTGTGGCACATATATACATATATACATATATTACTCAGCCATAAGAAGAGACAAAATACTGCCATTTGCAACAACATGGAAGGACCCTGAGATAAGTATGCTAAGTGAAATAAGCCAGACAGAAAGAGTTGAAAACCACATGATATCACTTATATGTGAGATATAAACCTAAAATCAATAAACTAATAGGACAATCAGAAACTCATGGACATGGACAATAGATAGTGGTTAACTGAGGGTAGAGAGGGCGGGGGAGGGGGAAGGAAGATGGGGTAAAAGGGGTTAAATATTTGGTGACAGGAGGAAATCTAACTATGTGAGGTAAACACCATACTGTTGAATTGCACCCCGAAACTATTGGATTTTGTTAACCAATGTCACTATAATAAAAATAACAAACAAGCAAGCAAATAAACAAATGAATAAATAAATAAAACATACTCTAAGCAAATTCTGTCTTTACAAAGTAAAAAGAAAATTAGACTTTCTTTCTACTATATCAGTTATGTAAATAAAAATCAGCACATCTTTCAAAATTGCATTTATTTTTAAATAAACAAATATAAAAATAAAACAATCAATGACCTTAAAACTAATTCATAGTTCCCTACAGGTTCTAATATGTCTCCATTTATATATTTCCCATTCTGGCTAGAAGCAAAAGGAAAAAAAATATTTATCTACCCTACCTAGTTTTATGAACTACATGCTTATAAGATTCTTGTTAAAGTGTCCAAATCAAGAATGCTGAGATGTATTTAATTAATTAGTGATCTCATTTAATCAGCGACCTTAGAGACAATTATTCCTTGTTTTTTACTTTACCAAAAAGGTCTCAAGACATTTAACCAATATTTAGTGGAGTCATTCTTTACAGTAAAAGACAGGAAGGCAGTTATAATCCTAGAAATGAGAGCATCTTATAGACATAGGCACATTTCTTCACCCTAAAATAGATTTAATTCTGTTGCAAATATAAACCAATAGGGAGGACGTCACCTCTCAAATTAGTCTTAGTGGTCATTGAGCCATTAATCCCTCACACCTGAAGTTATCAATTTGCCACAAGCACAAAGACTATGTCTTTGCTCCAATTAAATAAAATCTAAATAAATTTCATTTTGATCTCCGGGGTGAATTTCAGATCAGCTTCTCAAATACAAAAACTAATATATAAAAATAAATTAGAATTTTAGAAATTCTAATTCAGAAGACCTCATGTTTTCTGTAATTTCTTTACATAACTAAAGCACAGAGTGTAGCAGGAATCTGTTCCAGCTTATATAGCTATATAATGATAGGCCACCACGAGAACTTTCCAGATACCCAAACAACATTTTCTAAGTCTAATTGTGACATGAAAAATTAATACATTTATGTTTCTTCCTTGTTCGTATCTTCCAAAAGGCTTAATTACTATACAGGATTTAAAGAGTTGGAAAGGGGATTGAATTTTAAAAAGTATTTTATAACCAAAAGTCCAATGTGTTCTATTTAAGGGAATAGACTGAGAAGCTGTAATTTAAGTCAGATTTGTGAGTGCTCTATTACGAAGCTTTATTGGATTTTCAATTATAATTAACAGAATAATAACTAAAGATGTAAACAGAAACAGAAACGACTGTATTATCAAACACCTGCTTCATAATTATTTGAACAACAAAATGTTTTTGAGTCTCCCACTTATTTTATAATCCTGGCATGTTTTTTTTTAAATGCCTATGTATCAATGTGCTTAATTATTTTACAGCCCATCCTGAGACAAAAACAGCTCAAAAAATAATAGGATCCAGGTGACAAACGAGAAGCAAGACTATGACTGGGAGGTCAGTTTATATAAGTCAAGCCAACAGACGAGGCAAATGCAAAAGTATTTGAAAGTTCTTATGAATCAAATTCTTAATCAAAGGGTATTGCAATGACCCCAAAATGTCCATTTTGGACTTAGATTCAGTGGATTCATAGTAATCTTATAACTAAAACCTGTTGGAGTGATTGGGAAAACTCTCTTTAGGGAGCTATTGCTGAATAAAAGCAGGCCTCTGCCATTCTCACAGAAAGGAGGCTATGTACAATTTTCATTTGGCATCCTAACAATCTTATATTTGGTTTGAGCAGTGCATTTTTGTTTCATTCATCATTTAAAGACAGATAATCAGAAAGTCATTACACTGGCCGACACCAGACCCTTCGCTCGATTGTATCGTAATTGAGCACTGCAGAGCGTGTGCCAGATCTAATGGATAATGAATACATTATGTCAGTAGAACGCCTCAGTGAAGCTCCAGGGAACTAGACAGAGGGGGCTGTGGTGGTGACATATAGGGTCACAGATGCTGTGCTGATTTAGTGATGGAGTGAGTGTGTAATTAGGTAATCAATGATGGGTACTGCACTATGTGTGGGCATCTCACTCTGTAAATGTAAAAAGTATATGAGTGGACAAGTCACCATTTATACAACATAGTTTAAAAAGACCAGACTTGGCTTGGGACTGTGCATATAGTTATTGCTAAACATTGTAGTGCAAATGTCTTTGAATAGAAGGCTTAAGATGTAGACATGCACCTGGTTATGTTATAAAGAGAATATATAGGATAGCTCTTATACCACCTTTTCATCATAGCCTAGTCTGGAGTCCCTTTTCTTTCTTTAGAATAATGAAATCAATGCAGAAGTATATAAATACTAATTCCATAATGACCCATTTAGAAAATTCTCTTTCCTTTTATAATTAAGAAGTTATTTTTTAGGCCTAAGAAATACTTAGGTATATAATACTGAAAATAACGATACAATAGCAATATTATTACATAACATTGAGTTCTTTGAAGTACAGCATTTTCTAATTATATTGTATGAATCACCTCATATATTCAAAATAACCACAGTAGATATATAGTATTAATATTATCCCCATTATACAGATTTGGAAATTAAAGCACATATTAATCTAATAACTTGCCAAGACCACAGTGTAGTAGATGGCTGAATAAGCACTCAAAATTAATTTCATAAATCAAAAAGTCATTCTTGTAACAACACTGCTTTAATGTCTTCTTAGCGTGACTCAAATCCATTGATACATTGTTCTTATTTTCTTTTGTAGTTTCTCATACTAACATTTATGAAGGACATGTGATGTTATAGAATAATTAAAAAAAAAACTACGTCATATATTATGCTTAAAGAGACAAACCAAATCATGTTAGAGTATGACAAGGATACAGACCTTTTGATACATAACATTCTTTCTATTGCACGGGGTAATTTGATAATATATAACATCTAACATGTTGTACATTTTGCCATTACTAATACTTACAATAACTAAATGGTGCTCACTACTGTTTATATAAACCTCAGTTATATTCCATCTCTTATGCATTATTAGGATTTGGCATTTGATTCCATTTATCTAGATAATGATTGAAACACTTATGCCAATCTAGACATACTATGATTTTGGTTATTCAAAACTGGAAGATAAGTTTTACAAAACAGTGTGATTGTCAATATTAAAGGTGTCCATTTCTAATTTAAATATATGTGTAACGACAGTCTGAAGAAGCATTTTTTCATGAAAGACCAACAGTCAATAAAAATTATCAAGTATATCATGTTTAGAATCAAATGATCGAGTGGGGAGGTGGAGACAGATGAGAGAAACCGAACTAGAAGTGATCCAGATATTGGAGTTATCAGATATAGAGTTTTAAATTCGTAAGATTAATATATATCAAAAATAGATGAAAAATGGAGTTGTTTACTTGGTGAATAGGACCAATATTAAATAATCAAATAGCAATTGTAGAACTCTAACAAAATATCTAGCATTAGATAAAATATAGAAGAGAGAATTAGTAAACTGATAGATTAATAAAGAATATTTATATTAAAGAATATAGTAAAATTGAAAGAGATTAAAAAAGAAAAAGAAATATACAACATGCTTAAGGGGCATATCCTATATATAAGCAGAATTCCAAAAATAAAAGAAAGAGGGCATATTAGTTTTCTATTGTGATGTAACAACTAACTGTAAGACTTACTGGCTTAATACAATATTTATTATCTCACAATTTCTATGGGTCAGAAATCTGGGCAAGGATTAGCTTGATGCCTTTATTTCAAGATCCATAATTAGATTTTATTCATATTAACAAGTAGGATTGCAGTCTCAACTGAAAGTTTGACTGAAAGAAGATCTGCTTCCAAACATGGTTGTTGGCAGGATTCCATTATTTATGGGCTTTTAGACTAAAATGTTTAGTTATTTTCCAATTATTGGCTCCTTACGATATGGACCTCTTTATAAGCAACTCATACCTCACACCATGGCAACTGACTTCCTTAAAAAGGAAATGAGAGAGAGGGAGACAGATAGACAGACAGACAGACAAAGAGACAGAGAGAAAGAGAGAGACAAAGAAAGAGAGACAGAGCACACACACATGTGTAAAACTCAGGATCAGACATGAATTGTGATCTGATAGCTCTTCTACCTTCTTCTGGATCCTTACTGATAACCCTCGCAACATTTCCCCTAATAAATTTCTTGCATATAATCCTGTGTTGGGTTTGCTTCTTGGAAAACCTAGACTGACATAGATACTGGCTAAAATTATTCTAAAATTGACATACATAAAGCTATAATTTGAAGAAGTTCAATAAACCCAAAGCAGAACTTTAAAAAATTTCGAAATCTAATCCAAATAAAAAAAATTAAAGCTGCAGTAGGAAAGTTCCTAGCTTTTAAAGAAGTATTATGGGCATGTTTAAGTAGAAACTATAAAATCTAGCTGACATTAAAATTACTACTTAAAAATGATAGAGAACAATTTCTGTCCTGTTAGCATTCTATAACAAATAAAAATATTCTTCAACAATTATGGTAAAATACAAAATTTTCACATAAACAAAAATAGGAATTTGTCACCAACAGAACCATACTCAAAAAATACTAAAGTTATTTACACTGGCAGAAGGAACATGATACTTAAAAATACTGAAGTTATTTATAATGGCAGAAGGAACTTGATCCCAAAATTCAAGAGGAAATAAAAAGAACTCAGAGAATGGTATATATGTGTTAATCTAAATGAAAATTGACTTCTAAAAACAATAATAAATTCTTACATATTTAAAATATATGTATTATTAAAATACACACAGAAACAGCACAAAAGAAGGTGGGAATGTGAATGGAGATAAAGTGTTATAAGATTCTAAAAAAAAAGAGAATTATAAATGTATTACTTTAAAATAGATGCCAATAATTCAGGAATACATGTTGCAATCTCTAGAGTAATCACTATAAAAATTAAATAATGTGAATTAATAAAACGTTTGATTGTTCCAAAAGAAAAAAAAAGGGAGAAAAAATTAGGAAAAAAGTTGGAAAAAGTAGAAAACAAACAGCAAAATATTAGTTTGAAACACAAATGTATCAGCAATTACACTAAATATAAGTGACCTAAATATACTAATTAAAAACCAAGTTATTCAGATGGGAAAATAATAAAATATAGCTAATTGGTCTGGAGTATACTATACGATACACTTAATAAATATTCATAGAATGAATAAATTAATGACACAAACCCTGCTTTCTAGGTCTGCATTGAACCATAGCAGGAAATGGTTTAATACAACATGCCAACAGGCAAGAAACAAATGTTACCTGCTCCATCTAATGTGTTCTAGTGTGGGGGTAATCTTAACTTCTTATGGCAGAAGTAAATATTCTATGCTATTAAAGGGCAATAACAGCTTTATACTAGCTTGGTGATACAACACAGTGTCCCAGTTTATATTTCAAAATAGTGTCCTATTTTCATATTGTGAGAAGGAAATGATATTTAAGATTACCAAAATTTAGGCTATTCTATAGGAAGAATCACCAGAGAAAACCTGATTTAAATGAGAAAAAAAAATAATATTTTTGAAAATTCTAAAGAAAAATTTATAAGGGCAGAATGCAATAACTGAAAAAGAACTAGCCCAGATAAAAAAATTAATATTCTCTATTTTGGTTATTTCATAAAGTAGCATGAGACTGTTACATGATTTTCAAAATCCAATTTCCTCTTGAGTCAGGAAGTAAACTGAACTTCTTTTCTTCATCATCACTGTCTCCCTCATTTTAACCCTTAAATGCAATAACAAACAAACAAAAAAAGCCCTCCACTTTTACCTTCCTAATCCCCCCACAACCTTTTAAGAGGGTGGAGTTGGAGCAATTTTCTAATGTGACTCCACCCTAGGAGTCACACTATTTTAGTAAAATAAGTTAGAGGAGATATTCTAGTGTATTATGAACCTTTGTCATAAGGAAAATCTAATTGTCTTCACATTACACCATGATGGCTTCCAACCCTTCTCTTTACCCCATAGAATCAAAGGATCTTTTTCATCACATTCAAATGTTTTTTTTTATTTGTTTTTATTTTTTATGCCTCAACATTTATGTTACTATGTTTTGCAATCTGGCAGCTTCTAATAAGCTGATATCAGTTCAGTCAGTTTGTGGCTATCAACATATTCTGATTTTCCTAGATATCTATATTTGGATCCTCACTTTTTGTATTTGAGTATTCTGGTTCTAGTGAGAGATCACTGGCTGGGAAAATCTGATAAGACCTTAGTCATTCATTATTTATTTATTTATTTGTAAATGTGGCAGAGATAAAATGTTTACATTGCACACAAAAAAAGTATTTTCAAGGTAAGGATATGGAATAATTAAGTTTCTAAGTATAGTCAAGATACCGAAGATAAAGTAAAACAATTTTCCTAGATCATTCAACCAGAAATACAAGACATTTTAATTCTTCCAAGGGTAAATATTTTTATTATGTGGAACTTGTATTGAACTATTCCTTTCCTCATCTTTCCATTTTCTAAACAGCCTTGCCCCTAGTAGTCAAGCTAAATATACATTATGGCCAAATGTGTGAGAGGTGATTTTTTAATAATATCTTTCACTGCTAAGGAAGTAGTGACACCCCAGTTTCACACACAGCCTTATTCTCAGGATGAACTATCATTTCATTCATATCAGTCAGACTACTTTCTTATCCCTATACAGCAAAACTCTGTGTTCTCATAATTTGAGAACTAAAACACTGACAACAACAAAAGGCATCTGATACCTTTACTGTCTGTCATAAATCAATCTGGCAAGATCTGGTGACAAAATGTGAAATGTCAAATCTATACTTTTATCTGTTAAAATGATGGCATTCACTGTATATTTAATGCACCTATTCATTTTTCTCTAACCTACCAACGAGCAACATTACTTGCCTGCTTGATGGGGGAAAAAATCACATTACACACAGAAAGAGGATACACTTTAAAACATATGGTGTTACGACTTTTTCGGAAAATCAAGCAAGGGTTTTTTAATCATATCAGCATGTAGAATAATCACATTAAGCAATAGATCTGAATTTCACAAGTGTATTATGAAGTCCTGAATAAGGTGATCTGTATGAAATAGCCATTTTTTTCATTGAGATATAATTAAAATACAACATTCTATTAGTTCCAGGTAGACAACATAATGATTCAATATTTGTATATACTGTGAAATGATCACCACAATACGTCTAGTTCATATCTGTTACCATACATAGTGACAATTTTATTCTTGTGATAAGAACTTTTAAGACTGTTTATATTATTACTAAAATGAAGAAGATTAGGGAAAATGGGGATATGAATAAGAGAAGTGGATCTTTTATTTTTCGTTCTACAGCAGAGTACATTGGCAATTCTATGTCTAAGCACTGGCCTAGAACTTTGCTATTTTAACAGAAAAGAATGACTGCCTTTTTTTTCCTTTAAGGTCTTGGTTTAGGTGGACAAGATTTTACTTACTGATAATCCCCTGCTTTATTTTTCTCCTTAGTGCTTGTCACCCTTGACAAACAATATCTTATAATTCTTTCTGTGTTTATTGTCTAACATCACATTACATTGTAAGTTCTGAAGGAAGGCACTTTCACTGTTATTTTGCCAAAAACTAAAATAGTGTAACATTCACTTAGAATTTAGTAATAATTTTAAATGAATGATCAAATGAAAGAATGAATGAATTCAATAAAAAAAATAGAAAAAATAATTAAAAAGAAGGAAACATAGCATAACATGTGATGGTAAGAATAATTTAACCTTCATAAGAAATCACAATAACTATAAATGGAACTTAAATCACCTAAAATACAGATTGTCTAAATCAACTAAAATAAGCAATGTACACACATAAACCCTATAAATTATCTAATTTATAGATAATAACAATGATATGGGAAGATTGAAGAAAAATGAGAAAACACTCTTCAAAAAAAGTCAAAAGAAACTTAGTAGCTATTTTAATACCAGACTAATAAACCATAGGTTACGAGCATTAGAAATAAAGAGGATTACCATCCGATGAGAAAACAGTTCACTAAGAAGGTAAAATAATTTCAAATTGTATAAACCTAATAACATAGCCTCAAAATATAAACAAAAATGTACTGAATTTAACAAATCTGCAATCACACAAAGAGATTTTAATACATATCTATCATTAATTCATTTATCAAACATCCCCCTCCCCCGCCAGCAAGGACAGATAAGATTTCAACAGTCTATTTATTCAGCTCAATCAAGTGAACATATAATAAAATATTGTCCTCAACAATTGTACAGCAACCATTCTGCTTAAATATCCAGAGAATGTGTTGTTTACAAAGCAAATGCATTCTAAGATATAAAACAAATCTCAGCTAATTTATTTATTTGTTTGTTTATTTTTATTTTCTAATTAGAGTCGATACTCAATATTATGTTCTATTAGTTTCAGGTGTACAGCATAGTAGTTAGACATTTGTATAATTCATGAAGCGATCCCCCGATTAGTCTAGTACCCACCAGGCACTGTACATAGTTATTACAAACTTATTGACTTATTCCCTATGCTGTACTTCATATTCCCGTGACAATTTTGTAACTACCAATTTGTACTTAATCCCTTCACCTTTTTCATCTATCTCCCTACCCCGCTTCCCATCTGGCAATCGCCAATTTGTTTTCTGTATATATGAGTCTGTTTCCATTTTGTTTGTTAATTTATTTTGTTTTTTAGATTCCACATATATGTGAAATCATATTGTAGTTTTCTTTCTTTGTCTTACTTATTTCACTTAGAAGTCTTAGCTCATTTCAAAGAATCACAATCACACTGACATCATTCTATAATTTAATGAAATCAAGGTAGAAAAAAATAATTCAAGTCCCTCCCAAATTTGAAAATTTCAACACATTTTTATAAATGCATCATGAATTAAGAGGAAAATCAAAATGAGAATTATAAAATGGTTAGAAATGAACAATGTTGTAAAATAATTATGAAATGAAACTAAGTAGCAGTCACACATATACACACACATAAACAGAGCCTTAATGCTTATGTTAAGAATGAAGAAATGCTGAAATATAATGTTCTAAACATTTATCTAATTCAAGAAATTAGAAAACAATAATAGTAAGAATAAATCCAAAGGAAAATAAAGTCAATTATAAAGAAAACAGTAAAAAGTAATAAAAGATGAAAGAAAGATAGACTAGCAATGGTGAACCAAACCAAAAGTTGATTCCTTGTACAGACTGATAAACACACATCTGAGAGAGCTAGTTAAATAAATAATAAAAAAGAAAAAAGTAAATAATATTAGAGATGAGAGGCAACACAGAAGAAATTTAAAAAGATAATAAGAGAAGATTTTCCTATAATCTTTTAACTTACCAATACTTATTGTGGAGAATAGCATCAAAAGGCATTTAACTATTAAAAAAGATTTAATTAGTAAATTAAAAATACACACAGAAAAACACATAATAATATCTAACAAATACTCAAATGACAGCTCATAATTGAAACACAAACTCTTCCAGGGAATGGCAAAGGCATAGACTTTTCCAAGATGTTTCATATATCAAGCAAATATATTCAAATTAGCACTATTTTTTAAAGTAAGATAAAGAAGGATGTTTTGATGAAGAAAAAATGCAGGCCAATCTTATTTTTAGAAGTAGAAAAAAAAATCCTAAACAAAATTTTGACAACCAAATCCAGCAATATAACAATATAAATAATAATAAAAAGGCATAATAAGCGGGGTTTTTTTCAGGTATGCAATGACATTTTAATCAGAATGCTAATTATTGTTAACTAATTTACCACATTAATCGATATAATAAAAATGTTATAACAGATATTAAGAAGTAATTTGACAGAATTTAATAGCAATTTATAATTAAATAGAAGGGACAGTAAAACTGGGACTAGAAAAAAATTCTGAACCTTATTAAGTTATCCACTAAAATAATAAAAAAAGATTATGAAATTTTAGCACCACCATTCCCTATAAAATCTAGCTTACACAGTATTAGAAATCTCTGATTAAAGCAATAAAATAGGAAGAGGTTATAAAAATTGAAATAAAAGATATAATATTGACTTCATTTTAAAACATTAAGATTGTCTACATTGGAAGTTTAAGAGATTTTATTGAATGACAAAATAAGAATACAGTGATTAAAAAAAAAGAATTCAGTGAGGTTGCTGGATATAAGATCAATATATAAAAATTAATTGTATTAATACATACCAACAATACACAGGTGATATAAAAGAAAAATACAATTTACAATAGTAACAAAAACTTTAAGGCACTTACAATTAAAGCTATTCAAATTTACATGATCTATCTAGAAAAACTATAAGATTAAAAAAAAAATAAATCCTAAATTAACAGAAAAGTATACATTGTCCAAAGACTGGTAATTCAATAATATAAAGAAATAAATTATCCCCGGATTTCTGTATAAACTCAATAAAATTCCAGTCAAATTCCCTAAATATGATACTGAAAATTATGTAAAGAAACAAAAAGCCAAGAATAGAGAAGACACATTTGAAAAATTAGATCAAGGAAGAACGACTTGCCGCATGAAATATTAAGATTATATAGAAACACCATACTAATTTAAATGTTGTTGCACTGGGACATCGGATGGGGCAGGAGCAGAAAGAGGTGAAAAAATGATGATAGTCAGCCTCATTCTTTAATAGCACTGTATAATACATCTTTCTGCGATAATAAAAATGTTCCATATCTTCAAGATTCAGCAAAATAGTGATGAGTCACATAAGGCTAGTGAGTACTTGAAATGTGGCTAGTGTGACTGAGAAACTAATTTTATTTTTTTTACTTTGCTTATTTTTAATTAAAATTAAATGTAAATAACTATGGTAACTATTAGCTCTCATATGCTTCAGTGCAGCTCTAGAAGCATGCATCTATTGAAACTTAATATGTAGCATAGGGTCACTGTCATTCAACAGTATAGGTGCTAACAATATGAGTTAGCCATATGAAAAAGATGAGGATGCTTACTTCACAAAATACACAGCCCAAACTCCACATAGATTGAATTTGGAAATGAGAGAAAACAAACTTTATATAGAAGAAATTATAAGATAGTAATTTTATTATTTCCGAAAAGACTTTCTAAAATAAAAAACTATTACCTATTAAATTTTAAATCGTGTGTATGTGTCAAAAGTAACCGTAAGCCAAATGACAAAGATAAACTACAGAAGGATGGTATATGTAGTGTGTCCCAAATAAATGAAACCTACTAAAATCCATTAAAAAAATTAAAGAAACAACAAAATAGAAACAGGCAATTCACAGAAGCATCAATATGCATATGGAAGATGTGGACTCTCACTGACCATAAGAAAATACAAAATAAACCAAATTGGAATATACTATTACTCATCAAATGGACAAACTTAAAAATGATAATTTCAGATATTGGCAGGGATATAGACCTATAGGAATTCTTATGCATCACTGATAAGAAAGTAAATTAGTATGACCGCTTTGGAGAGAAATATAGCAAAATCTGGTCAAGCTGAAAGTGCAAATGATTTGTAGACTACCAATTCCATTCCTGAGTAGTCTAAAGAAACACTTTTACAGCCATAGATGAGAGAAGCATTGCTTATAATAGTGAAAAAGTGAAAACAACCTAAATGTCTACAACAGAAGAATAAAGTATAGACAGTCTTAACACATTATACAGCCATGAACATAAATTACTTATAGCTCCATTTATTAACACTGATATGCTGCAAGTATGTTGAGAGCCCCGCAGAAGAGCAATGCAGTGATGATTTCATTTTAGAGAGTTTTATTTTATTGTTTGGAGTTGTGTGTGCTTGTATGCATATATAATATTATATACCATATATTAAAAGCATAAAGAGATCTTTTGGAATGATGAACACACATTTCAGAATAGTTGTTACTTCTCAGGAGCAGAAAGAGTAATACATTTCCATAGTGGGGAATACAAAGGCACTCACAAAATAATAATATGGGGCTAAAGTTAGAGTGAGAATATAATTTCTGAATTTTGTCTTTTTTTAGCCTCCAAATTATACTAATCTTCCCTCTGTGCCAATTAATTTAGTCCCATGAATTAGAATTCAGTCATCTTTCTAAAGTATCTTCATTTAAATTTACAATGAACCATTAAAATGTAAAGGGAAGAAAGGAAGCTTCAGGGAGGGGAAGAAATAAAGGGAGGGAGGGAGAGAGGACTATAAGGTATTTTCTATAATCTCTTACCATATTATTATAATTTTTGTGTATTTTATATCTATTCATTTAATATTACTTATTGAGAAACAGGTGTATAGTTTTAGATGTATAACTGTTATCCCTCATTCGAATTTTACTGTCTGATCAAGTCTTCATTGTTTTTAATACAAAGTTTGATGTGAAGATGTATCACACATTCTTGAATTCATTATATCAGTCCAAGAAGGCAAAGATAAAGTATCATTTGATGAGTGGCAAGCCTACTACAGGCAAGGAGTCTTTAAAACATCTCTCACTATCCTTTTCAGGGGAGGAAAAAAAAAAAACACCATGGCTCCAATTGCTGCATTACATTCTTAATTTCAGTATTACATGGCCGTCTAAAAGCATTTCACAGGTGTTTGCTGGAACTCATTAGACTATTTGGAACTCCTTCATGCTCCCTAAAAGGCAATTAAAATGTGTCTGCAAATTACCTCATGTGGGCCAAAGCACAGCTGCCTCTTCCCCCAGTTACTACGCAGTGTTTCCAAACACCAGAAAACTGCTTGGAAACCATCAGTTTGCAAAGGCAAAAAGGGCCTTTGGGTGGCTTCCTTTCTTCTCATCCCCAGATAGGCCAATTCACTTGAGGTCTGTTGCCAAAACACAAAACAAGGCTGTTAAATGACAAAAGTGTCTGATTACAAAGAGAGCTTTAAAGGGTCTACAGAGACAATAAAGACTTAACTGATCCACTGTACTGGTGGAATCTTCTTTTAAAATCCTTTTCTTCTATAATAAGAGTCACACAGACTTCTGGGTTGGCCTTTAAGGTTACTGAATTGAAAATTCTGTGACTTGTTTAAGCGTGGAACACTAGCTTTCTCAGGCCGTGCATCTCATAGTGTCTAAGTATTATCTGCTTATTTCTCCAAGTAACAACCTCATCATGAGGACATATTACTAAGATACAGTCTGCACATGTAATCCTATAACAGAAAAAGAAAAAAAAAAGTCTTCCCTATTTTTGGAGAATTTTACTTCTGCAAACGTAAAAAGGACGTCCAGCAGTCATGACCATCCTCAAGGCAACCCTCTGCATTAACTACTCTATTGAATCCCATTTCACAGATCCTGATGCTGCGGTTTAAAAAAGGGCACAGCCAGAGAGTGAACTGGCACTTGGTAAAGTGGCATTCCATAAGGTGATTCTAAATCACAAGAACTTAATCAAAATGCATCCAAAGTAACACTAAATAAGTCTCTAATATTTCCATTTACAACAAACTTTTTCTTTGTCCAATTTTTAATTAGAATGATTTCTCCTGAACTGTAGATATATTAATTGATTTCTCTTTATAGCTGCATTTCTTGATTTCAATTAAATCACAGTAAATTGTGTATTTTTAAATGGTATAACTAGAAGTGGAAACAAAAATTAAGGATCAGGAGACTGCTATTTCTTTTCCCAAAATTTTGTCCCATAAAATCAGCATGTGTAGTTATACTGGTATCTAAATACTGAATGCTACAAAAATAAATTATTTTAATATGTTTAAATGTTCCATTTGTCAAGTCAAAAATTAAGCTACAAACTGGTATTTTGGCAGCAAGAAAATATGCACATTCAAAATAGATGTTAGGTATAAAACAAGTGAGTTGAGATACAGTTAAAAATATTGATTGAAAATGACAAAATAGTATGGAAGAAATTTATTATTTTTTCAGATAGCCGGCAAGGCATAGATTTCCAATAACTTAATTGGTATGCTGTTAGGAATAACTAAATGATGACTGCAAGCTATTTTGTAATTACAAAGTGCTAAATAATAAAAGTTGGCTAATTACCATTAAAAAAATACATGGATGATTATTGGAAAGAGAAGAATGAGGTGACAGTGATGGGTTTAATGTCTAAATTAGTAATCATCTTAACTACTTTATTGCTGACCAATTAATTAAGGAAATAAATGAAATTTTAAAGATGTTCTGGTACTTCACTATATCTTAGTTTTGGTATAACATTCCACCTGGTAGAGGTGGAGGCAGGCAAAAACATCTTGCTATAGCATAAAGCTTGAAAGATAGTAATACATAATGGTTAAAATTAAACAGTTCATGATATTTAGGTCTTATAACAGTGTAACTTAGCTTCCCATCTATTAGGTAAATAGAATTAATGTAGTTTTTTGTCTTTAGTTTATATCAGGCATCCTTCTTCAAGAATTCCTTCCTGACTACAGCAACTTTGATCATCTTTCTCTGTGCTGTGATACATATATGCTTTATTTATCTTGCTCTTTTTTTCTTTATTGCACTCATCACTACACGTGTGTGTGTGTGTGTGTGTGTGTGTGTGTTATTGTTGTTCATTGCCTTTGCTCCACTATTCACGGCACTAGAATACAAGCTCCTTGAAGACAGTGATCTGGTTTTCTGTCTCTCACTGTAGTCTCAGGACTGTCCCTAACAGGTGCTCAGTGACAGATTGCATTACTAAGGGAATCAGAGCATTCCTGTAGATGTACCAAATAATTACTACGAGTACTTGTTTAGGTCAACATATTATAAGATCAGTCTTTGTCCTTCGGCGAGACCAGCAATTCAGTCTTCTCGAAGGAGCCATAATTAATCAGGATCGAGGAGAAATGACTCGTGTTAATTAAAATTATAAGATACAGATGTATACACTGGCATTCTAAAGATCGAGATGGCTAGGTGGCACCTAAGTCAAAATATCAAAGAGGCACTTGGAGTTATAAGTCTAGGAATCAGACTGGACTGGAGATGGATATATAGGAGTAATCAGCTTATAGATGGTATTTAAGGCAACTATTGAACCCTTTCCTAAATATTTTATATTAATAAACCCTCCAACTATATTTCAAGTTCAGCTCTGGCCACACTGTCCTGTTTATCTTCTTTGGTTATTTTAGATTTGTCAAGTTTGCCTACATGTGGATCTCTGCATGGAAACAAGGTACCATGCTTTACTTCCTCTCTTCTTAACATTCCTCTATCTCAGGCAACCACACATTCCCTACCCTATCTCTTGATTCATCATAACACACTTTCTTTTTTATTTATTCCTGTATTTATTGCCTTCTTTCCATCTCACCTGCCCTGAAGGAATGTAAGCCCATGAGCTTAGGGATTCTTAACTTGCATATTAAATTCTGAAACTGTCCAGCACAAAAGAAAAGTTTGTGGAATGACTAAAGGAATGTTGTTTCAACATTAGTGTATTTTCTAAAATCAGAATAATAATATAGACTTCTAAAGAGAATTGAGTACGTCTAGCAAGATTTATATCAGATAAAACAGACTTTAAAACAAAAGCCGTAACGAGTGACAAAGAAGAACCCAGCAATTCCACTTCTGGGTGTTTATCCAAAGAAACCCAAAACACTAATTTAAAAAGATATTCGCATCCATATGTTTATTGCAGCATTATTTACCATAGCCAAGATATGGAAACAACCTAAGTGCCCATCGATGGACAATTGGATAAAGAAATGGTATGTATACACAATGGAATATTACTCAGCCATAAAAAAGAATGAAATCTTTCCATCTGCAACAACATGGATGGACCTAGAGGGTATTGTGGTAAATGAAACAAGTCAGAGAAACACAAATTCCATATTATTTTACTTATATGTGGAATCTAAATAATAAAATAAATGAACAAACAAAACAGAAATAAACTTATAGATACAGAGAACATTTTGATAGCTGCCATATAGGAGGGGGTTGGAAAGATGAATGAAAAGGGGAAGGGATTAAGAAGTAAAAATTGGTTGTTACAAAATAGTCATGAGGATATATAGCATAGCATAGGGAATATAGTCAACAATATTATAATGATATTATAAATATGATGTCAAATGAGTACTAGGTTTTTTGGGGTGATAATTTCATGTTACATAAATGCCTAAATGCTATGTTGTACATCGGAAATTAATAGTGTATGTAAACTATAATTATAAAATTAAAAATATATATTTAAAAATAAAAAAAATCAGGATAATAATAATAATAATAACAAAGCCTCGTAAAAAGAATTGCATAAGTCTAGATAAAGGGCCTCAGAAATACATTCTCCATAATGACAAGTATAATTATTATCATCAAATACTAAATTATTTTCATATATTTCTTCAGAACATTTTGATGAATATAACTGTAGCAAAAATTTTAAGTAAAGTGTTTTCCAAAACTCTATTGGAAATCTGCCACAGAAGCCCAAAATAAACATTGTTTTAAACATACAGAAAAACCTCCCTTCTGAGTTTTTCATTTTAAGTGGTGTTTTGTAAAATATATTCATCATTTTGAAATATTGATTAATTGCCCTGATTCCTTAACTTCCTAATTTAGTGTTTTGAAAAATGGTTTCCATTTTTGGCATTTATTTTACAATATTTTATCTTCAAGTGAACTTTACTTAGGTTGTTGTCAGAAGTTTTATGTGATGGACTTAGCGAGCAAAGTCAATATTTGGCAATAGTAGTATGCACTGCTTATAAATACACTTTCCAGCATCGTTTCAGTAATCCATAACAAAAGATGGATGGCGCCAAACTCTGCTGTTCTATTACGCTCACATAAGCATAGTGGTTTTCATAGAAGAAATATATACACATTTAATGCCTTAAACCAAAGTTAGAGTGAACATCTCTGATGAGCCCACTGTCATTCAGTATGTATCAAAGAATGATATAAAGGAAGAATTTAAAGCACTTTCAATAATCTCATTCACTCCCTGGATGAGATTTAAAATTGATTCTTTGTCAAGTGAAGCACCATGATCTGATGACATATACAAAGACAATTTGATATCCCTAACATGCTTTCTTGAGTTCTAAACCCAGAAATCTAAAATTATTGACCTCCCGTTCAGAGTTTCAGCAGTAGTTTCTGGCATCTAAGTTTAGGTTCTTATTACCTAATCCTACTGATTTGTCATTAATATGCAGATATCATGCAGACTATAAAAAGCTTATGGGTGTGGTTATTGTTCTTCAGTTGTCAACTTAATTTTGGTGGATCCTGAACTCACTAAATGTAAGGTAACTGAAATAATTTATAAGATTATGGCCTCAGATTTACAATGGTGAAATGAGATAGTATATTCAGAGCTGTGATGATGAATTTTAGGTGTCAACTTGACTGGGCTAAGGTGAAACTTTATTTCTGGGAGCCTCTGTGAAGCTGTATCTAGAAGAGATTAGCATTTTTATCAGCAGAATGGGTAAAATAAATTGTCCTTAACCACTATGGGTGGCATCATCCAACCCCTTGATGGCCTGAATAGAACAAAAAGGCAGAGGAAAGGCAAATTGCTCTTTTTGCTTGAGCTGGGAATTTACCTTCTGCTCTCTCTAGCGAGAGACAGAGAGAGAGAGAGAGAGAGAGAGAGAGTGAGTGAGTTGTGGGGGGAATCTCCTATCAGTCTAGACATCTAGAGAACTGACTAATACAGAGCCCTATACCGCATTTTAAATTAACTATGAAGTAGTGAAATGGACATTTTGGGCAAAAACCTACTTTGATGAGTATCTAAAAATCTGTGACCGTTAAAATGATTGATACACATTTAAAAGCAATCTTTCCTCATTATGGCAATTATCTATGAGATTTTTTTTTTTTATATATTTGCATCTCAGGGGTAATATTTTGAATGAATCCATTAAGGAATCATTCTCTTCCCTTTCCTTGAAAGCCAAGATCTGTGGTTCAAATGCCTGAATGGACATCAGTATCACTTTAGAGAGCTTTGCAATATATTGAGTCCCAAGACCCTTTCTAGTTCTACTGAATCAGAACTCTGAGGTTGAAGCACAGAAAATAGATATTTCAAAGAAACAAACAACAGTAATTTCCCATATGGACTGAGAATTAAAACTACTATACAATACTTATGTACTCACCACAGTGGCTTAAATGAAAGACATAGAAAAAAATGACGAGTGCTGACAAGGACGTGGAGCAAATAGCACACTCGCCCATGGCTAGAGGGAGATTTGATAGAATCACTTTGGAAAACTATTTGACTATGCCTGCTACAGCTGATCTAGTGCAGACCTCGAGACCCAGTAATTCTGCTCCTGGGTTCACAGTCAGCTGAAATGTGCACATATGTTTAGTAAAAGACATGCATTGGAATGTTCATAGTGGCACTCTTTATTAATAGTCTAAAATGAGGAACTACTAAAATAGTCATCCATACTCACCCATAGATGAATACATTGTGGCATATTTAACCGAAAAGATAGCATGCCAGAATGAGGATAAAAGAGCTACTACTACATCAACAATATGAATGCATCAAACATAATGTCCAGTGAAAAAAAGCCAATTACAAAAGAATCCATTCTATTTGATTACATTTTTAAAAAAAATGCAAAAACAACCTACAGTGTTAGAAGTCAGGATAGCGGTCACCCTGGGTCAGGGGGATGATTTTGACCAGAAGGAGTACATGGGGGCTTCTGGGATGCTAGAAATGCTCCGACTCTGTATCCGATTGCTTAATGAGTTAATATATTAGATGTGTGAAAATTCGTCAAACTGTACACTTATGATTTGTGTATTTTTCTGTATATATAAATTTCAATAAGAATCTTAATAAAGAAAAAAAAACCTTCCCATGTAATTCTGCTGATCATCAATATACTTGTCTAACTTAAATTTTTACCAGGTTCACCCCAACTATTGTATACTACTGTTCTACTATAGATTGGAAAACTTCTTGGCCATATACACAAAACTAAATGAAACAGAGATTTTTGTGAGGCAGGGGTCAAGGGAGCTGATATAACCTTTATCTTGAGAGTCAGGTTTAGGAATATTATCATTACCTGATTTTCTCAAACTTTAGTGTAAATATTAGGTTTGGAATAAGCTCCAAGAATCTGCATATTTACAAATACTTAAGATGATTCTGATGCAGATAATCTATGTATAGATCACACTTTCAGAAAAACTAACTTGAAGGGGAAAAAAATGAATCCTTAACGTGGGCTATCCAGGTGCTGTGGCCCAAGGATGCAGGGCACACTTTGACAATAATGCCTTTCATCTGGCATCCCTGAAATCCTTATGCTGCACGTGACTGCCTTTGCGTAAATGCAAGCCTGTGCCTTTCTCTGGTGTTTGAGAATAATGTTTACATAGTTTACACTTCTAAAATCATGGGGTAGGAGCTGGTAAGATTCCAACAGATTAGAAAGAATTGGTTTAGATGAAAACATTATTTAATTTTATTAACAATGAAAAGATTTACCAACATTCATTGCAAGCCTCCTATGTGCCAAGCACTTTTTATAAGTGTAAAACATGCATCATGTGTCATACATGGCCTCTGTCCCTGTAAATGTGTAAAGAAATCTCTTTCAGTCCATTTTATCTGAGTTATAACTATTTACTTGAGAGAGAAGGGAGGGAAGGATGTAGGGAGGGAAGATAGTCTTGGGCTAATAGTCAATCACATGTCATCTTCCCATGTACTCAGTTCTTGGTCCCTGATGTGTTTTCTTTCTTGCCAGTCTGACTCAGAGAATTAGAGGAAAGAAACTATAGTTAATGCTAAACTAGAAAACATTAAGAAAATACATGTCACGAAGTCACATCTGAATACATGTATTTACACATATACCCTTATTCCCAAATTTTCTCTTTTGGTACAGCTATGCTAATGATTACTTCACTTTTTTAGCACACATAAATCCATAATTAAAAACTCCTGGTTCTTTACAAAATCCAGATACACAAGAGGATAGCTGAAAAACAGAAAAGTCAACAGTAACCTGCTCAGCTTCATAAAGGCATTCCTACTAGATTATAAAGAGGTTTTTTTCCTTCTCTTTCTCCCTCCCTCCTTTTCTCTCTCCTTTCCTTCC
>NW_006431919.1:13124781-13139806 GCF_000325575.1 Pteropus alecto | reverse complement strand
GGAAGGAAGGAAGGAAGGAAGGAAGGAAGATCAATGGTATATGAATGGTAAAGATTTCGCTAAAATTCAGTAATTTTCAAAACAGCTCATTTGACTAATTCTAATTTTAAAGCACTTTTTTTTTTACATTGTATTGCAATGATTTGAAATTAGACCTTGTCTATAACATAGTCAATCTATCTCCAAAATAAATCAAAAGAGAGAAACTTCTTTTTGTTTTCTCTACAAATACAACTGAAAAATTGACATGGATATTGAACTGTCAAGGAGAAAATTCCAAGATTGTAGATCTCACAATAAAATGTTTGATGGTAAAAATATTGAATATTAAGAATAACTCTGTCAACCTATCTGGACTCTAATTTTACATTTTAAGTAGAAAATTATTTGATAGTCCTGGCATACTCAAAATTGGAAAAATGTTAATGTAGAGAATTCACAATTTCTTAACTTCCAGAGCAAATACTGACTTAAATTGGTGACTTTTCACAAACTTTCTTATTCATTCTTTGGTTTAAGAACATTTGTCTTCACTGATCACGACCACATAGTTGGACACCCATATTTAAATATTTATATAAGGTATATGTATATATGGTAAACTTAAAAATAATCTACAGATAATTTTTAGCTTTGGGGAAAGAATAGAGATTTCAAAAGCAAATTTATTATAGAGGTATCTACCAAATTCCATTTTTAAAGAAAGAATATGAATGGAAAAATGAATATATACAAAACAGTTTGTCAAGAGCAGTGACATTTCAACAACTAATGATTTAATCAAAGTACATACTCATATAACATTTGAATATGAATAACTATTTTAATGATAATGTTGCTGTTAATTTGAATTAAGAAAAAACGAATTTATAGATGGGGTTGTTTATGCCATAGTAAAAAGGTGTATAAAATAGCTACAAGTCAAACTGTCACTGTTTGCAGATGACATGATTCTCTATATAGGAGACCCTAAAGACTCCACGAGAACTCTGCTAGAAACAATAAGCAAATACAGTAAAGTCTCTGGATACAAAATCGATGTTCAAAAATCCATAGCGTTCCTATACTCTAATAATGAAATGTCAGAAAAAGAAGTGGAAAAATAGTTCCTTTTGCAATTGCAACAAAAAGAATAAAATATCTAGGAATAAATCTAATGAAACATGTGAAGGACCTAAATAATGAAAACTCTAAGACACTATTAAAAGAAATCAAAGAAGATACAAAGAAATGGAAAGATATTCCATGTTCTTGGATTGGAAGAATCAACATAGTTAAAATGACCTATATCCTATGATAGAAGATTGGATAAAGAAGCCATGGTACATATATACAATGGAATATTACTCAGCCATAAGAAGAGATGAAATACTACCATTTGCAACAACATGGATGGACCCTGAGATAATCATGCTAAGCGAAATAAGCCAGACAGAAAGAGTTGAAAACCACATGACATCACTTATATATGGGATATAAACCAAAAAGCAATAAATGAACAGGACAAATAAAAAGAGAGTCATGGACATGGACAATAGACTAGTGGTTACTAGAGAGGAGCAGGGGTGGGAGAGGGGGGTAACGGGTTAAAAAGGGTCAAATATGTGGAGACAGAAAGAAATCTAACCATGGGAGGTGAACACACAATGTAAATATATATAAGCCTTACTGTTAAAATATACAGCTGAAACTTACCAGATTTCGTTAACCAATGTCACCATAAAAAATAAAGTAAAATTAAATTAAATTAAAAAGTAAAGTTAAATAAAATAAAATAAAACCTTTTTTTCCCCCTAAAGAGTGTTTTCTTTCATCCATTTTACTTTGTTGGTTTTCTTCCCCTTTGAGGATGAAAACTTTTCAGATGTCTGCTAACCCTCCGTTGTCTGCTCCTGGTAAAATGTGGGGTAATAAAAAACAGGCTGGGCGTTCCAAGCATATGGGTGTGACATGTTAATAGTGATTTCGCTCTGGGTGAGATGGGAGGTAGATGGAATAAAGGGGGTCAAATATGTGGTGACAGAAAGACATCTTAACTCTGGACAGTGAACACACAGTGCAATATCTCTATATGCCTTACTGTCAAATTGTATATCTGAAACTTACTGGATTTCGTTAACCAATGTCACCATAAAAATAAATAAATAAACAAACAAACAAATAAATAAAAATAAAATAGCTTTTAACAAAAAGCTATATATTTACTTTGATTGGACTATAGTAATGTGTGTATGCATGCATGTATGGAATGTAAAGAATATGCAATGTAACAACTCATTTCATTATTATAAATTTATGACTTGAGGATAATGAACACAAGAAGTATGGTAGTATTGTCAGAATATGGACTATTCCTTTCTTTGTCCTACCAGTAAATCTTTTCTGAAATGCCTCAGCTGAGAAAACTCTTCCCACCCATTCTCATTCTATCTAATTCAATGAGTCTATCTTATTTCATTCACAACCAAATTAGTTTTCTTTTAAAAAAATTAAAGTACTGGGTATTCAGGACTTCATTATGAATATATGTTTAGCCAGTTTACAAAATGGAACACAGTATGTAACAGTATGAACACTGATTATTGGGATGTGTGTGTATGTGTGTGTGTGTATTTGTGTGTATTTTTTAAAAGTTGGATGATTGATAGGATCTAGAAACACAAAAGCAGATATGCGAGAACTAAGAATTAGTTGTTTCTGCCTCACACATGCATTTGATACCATCATAAGCTTCACGAAATGCATACTAAACAAATGCAATAAACACTTTATATGATATCAAAGCATTTAACAAATGTAGTCAGAATCTAAGCAGTCAAAATAGTCCTATGGTAATAAGTTACTGATTTTTTTATATTTTAAATATAAGGTGTAAGAACAGTTTTCTTAACTGAAAGTAGAAGATGTCATGCAATGAAATAAGTCACAATCTGGAGGAAATATTGAGGAGCAAATAGGAATCAGGAAAAAATAAGTAGGGGAAAAAGGAAAAACAGAAAGGCGAGGAAAACCTCATGAAGAATAAAAATAAAAATGAGTTTGATGGCTTTAATTGAATGTAAAGGAAATAGTGAGGACTGGAAAGGAAAACTTCAATACTGCAAAGCATAAGACTATTTCAGAAGGTGACAGAACTTAATCCTATCAACATCTCATTTGCATATCCATAGTAAAAATAACAATGGCATTTTTTGTGACCAAAAATATATGCAAAGCAGTCATTGTGATAGTTCAGTAGCTATTTTTGAAATGGAAATTTCCTTACAATTTAAAACAGCTCCTTCAAAACACCAAAAGGCATCAGCCTCTGCTTTAGACTACGGTCTTTTTTTTCAATGTGATATGCTGGATTTAACCATAGTATTCTCTTTAGAGGTAAAATTTACCCCTGTCTGTAAAAAATTGATAGATTTTTTTTTCTGTGTATTTGAGATTGCTATAAACATCTGAAATGACTGATAAAAAAAAAAAAACTCGTTTCAACATAGTGAAATGATACAACTATGCCACTGCTTCTTATGGCAATAAAATTTTTTTTTGCAAGCTCTGGAAAAAAAAATTATATCTCACACGGAAAAGCTAAGTAGTTTTATCATAAGTACCCCCAAAACACTCACGAAAAAACTCTGATTGTTTTTAGTTGTGACCCCTTCATTGATAGCTGTATAAACTCCTATTTCTGCCGCTGATTGTGTGCTTATATTGAGCACTAACATTTTAATAAGAAAAAAATGTTAAATATCAAAGTAATAGATGAGCATTCCTCTAAAAACCAATTTCATTAAATACCATCGGTATTAATCTTTCTAAACCTTAATTACAGCCTTTTGACATTACCCCCCATTTGACCTTTTCTGCTCAATTCCAGTAAAGAACTCTTGGATGGACAGGGATATCAGCCCATGAAAACCTACAGGAATGCATCATTTTAATGCTACTGAGAAAATGGGGATGGTGACCCAAATTATATTTTATTCAGGAGTCAATGAGACCACATTTTTCTAACTGGTCAACTAAGTTCAATCTCTTTCAAGATTAACACATTCAAAATGAGACACCCATAGTCTGAGCAGATAAAGTTCTAAACACTAGGGTCTTTTAAAAAAAAAAAAGTCTATTGCTGAAGAAGAAAACTTCTTGAACTAGATATTTCCAATGGAATTTAAAAACAATTAGTAATGGCAGCTTGTAATCGAACAACTTTAAGTTCAATTGAAAATAGTAGGGACTGGCAGTTCCGAGATTAAAAAAGTAATGATTCTGCTATTAAGCCACATTTGCACCAATCAATATCTCAAAAGCATCCTTATTTTGTTGGATCCACTGAATAAGCACAAGCAAAATCTCTGAGGAAAGAGGGCCTAAAGAAACTTTTTCCTGGGACCATGTAAAGGCTCTTTGCTACTAGACACCAGAAATTTCAATAGGAGTTTCTTTAGTACAGTTATCTTTTCCTTTGTTTTTTTTCCTTCTTTTTCTTGATATCTTTCTCTCTTTTATATCTCATACACTTTGATCTTTCCGCTGTTTTCCCTTTCCTTGTCCTTCTCCTACCCCATGCCCCCAATAGATCACCTTCATATCCTTAAATCTGCTGGTCTATCTCTTGCTTTTTTTTTTTTTTTTGGCAGCGGTAAGGTGATGAGAAGGTGGAAAGAATTTAAAAAGCTCAATAATTAAAAGTATAAATTATTTAGAAATTATCCTGCATGATGTTTCCCTTAAGATCTACCTTTAAAATTTAAATACAGGGTGGACAAACTAGAATAATAGATTGCCACTATTGTGGAGATGATCACAGTTTCACAATTTCTGAGCACATCAATAAAAATGTTTTAAAAATAATACATAGAATCTAGACCATCCGGGAGGAAGTCTATGATTCTGGATGTATACAATTGAGTATAAAATTGGGATATTTCAAAGATGCTTATGATAGTGTCTTTTAACTAAAAGTAGGATTAATAGTCTTTTTGCTTTCATATGCAAAATTGGTAGAAAAGAGCAAAAATCTATAGCTTCTGGAATTTGAAATTTACAAGGTTGTTTCTGCCAGCCTGCCCTAACAGGACCAAAGGTGGTAATAATTCCTTGTATTGAAGAAATGTTTTCTTCATTTGCAACATCAAATCAGGCTTTAATTCTGATCCACTGTAGACTTAGAAACTGACAAGGTAAGTAATATATATAGGGGAATGAGAAGGTAGTTCATAGTTTGCTTTCTGTAACCTAAAAAAATAACCCCCATCCTCAGTGTTGAAATTGGGTTGGTGTCCCCAGTGTATGAAATTCTGCCATTTTAGATTTGTTAGGCCTCTGTGTGTGTGTGTGTGTGTATGTGTGTGTGTGTGTGGTAAGTTTTCTTATTGTCCTTTTTAAAGGGAGATATTCTGTAGATAACACATTCTCATAAGCTTTAGCATACAATTTTATTATATTGTTAAATATAGTAATTAGCTATTGTTTATTGAGGCTTATTCTGTGTTACTCAAAGATTGTGCTAAATGCTTCACAAACATTATCTCATTTAATTTCATATATTCCTATAAGAAGTAGAAGGGAGAAATTTATTATTAATTTTTCTACTTATTTACATAATGGGACTTGAGGAGCATGTATTAATCCCCCATGTCACAAAGTTACTAAATGACAGAGTCAAAAGCTGGGCTGAGGTCTACAGGGTCCATGATCCCTGTAGTCAAGCTAACCTCTATACTTCACTAACTTTCCTGTTATTTTTTAGGTAGATTTCTTTCTGGCCTGGAGACCTAGTCCTCATAAAACATTTATTTGGGGTCATCGAACTGCTGAGCTGGTAGCCATGTCTGGTTGGTGTCTGGGATGTTTTAGAAGGAGGTCATTGCAGAGGGGATTGTTTTTAGGGAAAGGGATTGTTGAAGAAGCAGGCAGAGCCTGAAAATGAGTTTCGGAAAATTCAGAGATCCACTGAGATAAAAAGCACAGGAGGTAATTTTCCATGTGCACATGCAGTCCAAATTCTTCTTGTTATGTCTGACATGGAGCACAATTTCCATAATGCACATTAATAAGGCAATTTTCTTGGAAAAATAATGGGGATGCTTGAATGGCTCATTCGCCTCAATTTTCATGGGAATATAGCAGTTGAGTGCACTATGAAGAAGGACAGAACCCTTCCACAGCAGGACTCTTAACTTGGAGGTTTCCTGGTGACCTTTAACATGTATATTTTCATAAGTTCCCTTAAATCTACAGTGTGGAGAAAACAACCTTCCTGCTCTTTAGTTCTCTAGGGCTTATGTGCTCATGTTGCGCTAGTCATGTTGTATTAGATGTTGTAACGGAGGAACTTAGGTGGTGCATCATAATGAGATATGCTAGGAGGCAAATTGGGAAGGAAGAAATGAAATGACAGGTGGAATGCAAAAAACTCGGCACCCCGAGATGAGAGACAAATGATTCTCATGGAGATACCTTCCCATTATTACCTTATGACGCTGAGGGCACACAGTTTTGACTGATTCCATTCTAAACATGTTTACTGGGTACCTGGAAGGCAGTTTACTAAGCACGGAGTGTGTGTAAAGAGGAACTCAATATGATCCTTGCCTTCTGAGCACTGATAATCAAGAGGAGAAGAAGGGTGTGCACACAAAGGGACATAGTAATTATTATATAGTGTTTCAGAGCATGGATTTGGGTTCAGATTGACTTGGAACAGTATCCTGGCTCTGACACTTAGCTAAGAGACGTTGATCAAGTTATTCCTCCTCTCTAAGAATCAGCTTCCTTATCTGTACGTAATGATATTATTCGCAGGGTTGTTCTGACAATGACTGAACGGTGTCTGATTCATAGTCTTCACTCTGTAAACTTGTAATAATATTGTTATAAGTAATATCAGTAATGGTTAAAGAGACAATCTCAGTTAGCAGGTTAAAGGAAGGCATCGCAAGGTGCTGTGAGTGTAAAGAGTAACAAGGAGTGATTTTAAATTAGATTAGGGACATCTTTATGGATTAGATGGCGGTCCCCCAACCTTTTCAGCACCAGGGGCTGGTGCTCGTATTAGAATCGAATGCCTGATGATCTGAGGTGGAATGAGGAGTTGGGGACACTTGGATTAGAATGTAGCACGTGAAATAAGACCAAAAGAGTGGGGAGGACTTGAATAGACATAAATAATATTGATGATGAAATTCCAAAGGGGTAAAAAGTCATAGAAGTAGACACGAAGGTTGTGTTCATTAAAGAGTAAAATAATCTGATTTGAGCAGGCTCTAGGAATGCGGGTAAGGCTGGCAATTGAAGTGACCATATATGAAGGATCATATATAGGACATGAAATTGAAGTGACCATAATGAAGGATCATATATAGGACATGAAACACTGTATCTTTTTCTTAAAGTAGCTAGTGTTTGTAGAGTAGATTTTTTTGCAGGATATTAATAGCAATATGGTTAAAAATAGGACCTGTGACCAATTGAGGAAAGGCTGGATTAAATAAAGTTAGCAGATGTTTAGCTACAGGACTTTTCATAGCCTTTAAAAAGCTAATGTGCACTGGATTGAGGATGTACTACGCAAGGTCTTGTATTAATATACAATGAAACATTTTCTTGTGGTGTATCCATTTAGGAAAATAATTTGGAAAATACTGTTCTGAAGATAACGAAACTGTTTTAAGGGACTTTGAGAACACCGATGACATTTATTTGGTTTCATGTGTAACAAATTTACTGAGCAATCTTCAAATCATTGGTATGTAAAAATAAGATGGTTTTATTTCTCTGTAATTGCTAATTTCACCCTTGATTGTCAAGTCCTCCTATCTGGCTATTTAACAATATCTGACTATTTACCAACATTCTGAATAAATTCTGATATAACAACTTTGGGCTGTCCAATGTAATATACTAATCTTTTACCTGATTCAAAGCTTGATATTCTCTCCTCCCTCTTGTAGGCTCTGTAGCATTTAGTGTTTGAGGATGGGAAGACGAAGAAAGAAATAGCCAACTCTCTTCTTAATTCCTTGAGGCTAAGCCTGATGAACACTGCTCCTGTGAGGCAGGCATCCTTAACCTGGCTCTCATAAGTACACGCATGTAAATTCTTCAGAGGGCTCCATGCAATGTCCACATCTGCCTGATCCTTGGACAGAGGCGCTTCAGCTCCAAGTCATCTCTTCCACTCCTCCATTCCCCACACAACTCAAGTTGCTGCGGTCCTCCAGGATGGGGAGCCCACACTATATCTTAAGCCAGCGACTTCCCTGGTGCTTACTTGACCCACTGGAAATGCACATCCTTGTGAATTTCACCTGAAATAATCTTACCAGTGTTCTTTCCTTCTCTCAGATTGGCATGGGCACAGACCAGTAAGCATATTCTAAACAGAGTTCTAATGAGGGAACAGAAGGAATGCTACTTTCTCCTTCTCACTGACACTTCCAATATTTATGAGTGATTCACCTGGAGTCACCTTTTCCCACCTCAAGCACCTGCCTATTTGGCTTATCAAATAAGAAACACTCTGTGGCGAGGACAGGTATACACTGCACCACCAATTTCTCACTACAAACAATGCCTGTGACCCTAGTACTCCCCTTTCTTTCTCCTAATGACTTTTCATATCCACTGAGAGTAGGAAAGGGGCTGGGGAGGGGGTTATTGATAGGAAAAGTACAAGCTATTTTATGCTTGTTCAATGCTGGGTTTTCCAGCCTCATAGGTTAGAGGCTCCCTAGCAGCTATTTTTACTACACGAAATGCACAATTCTTTGAAATATCACTCGACTCTGTCCTCAGCCACAACTCTAAGATAACCGGGAGAATCACAGTCAACATTCTTCTACAAATGCTCAAAATTTTAATTTAAATTAATTTCATTTTATATTTGCATTATATATATATATATATATTATGCAAATATGTGTGTATATCATGCGTGTGTGTAAGTGTCCACGTAGAGCAGAGGTGTAGTGGGCTGTGATAGACATGTGGTGTGAGTGAGAAATAAGTTATTGTTGTTACAAGCCATTAAGATACTTGAGCTCATTTCTTACTGCAGCGCAGCCTAGCCTATCATGAGTGATGCAGACGTTAACTGCTTTGGATAAAAAAGAAAGTAGGAAAGAGGGATAGGGAGTGGGCAGTGGGAGAGGAGGTGGTACTTTAGGTTTTACTAGAGAAATCAGGGGAGCCCACACTGAAATGCTGTTTCATCCTAGACCCCAAGAAGGTGAGGGAACAAATATGCTTGAGTATTAGATAGTGGGGACTTCAATTTTTCTTCTCAGTCCCCAGTTTGTTCATCATGAGACCTCAGGAGCATGAGATGTGTTTGTGGCCTTCCAATAATTTCTCTCTTTGTGCTCAAGGTAATTTGAATGAGTTTTGTTTCCAGCACAATAATGTAGCCTATTTTTTCTTACAAATGAAGAACTATGACCAAGGCTAAATTGCATTACAGATATTTCAATATCTGCCATGTTGTTATCATGATTATATGTGTGTGGGGTGTGTGTGTGTGTGTGTGTGTCTGTATGTGTGTGTGTGTGTGTGTGTGTCTGTATGTGTGTGAATATATTATGTGTCTTGATACTCGTTACTGAAAAAACATACTGAAGCTAGGGCTGAAACTAAAGGCTTCTGTCTTTTGTGATTTATAGTCATCCGAACATAAATACTTACAAAAAATTTCAAATGAGAGAAGACAGATCTTCAACCAGAGGGAAAAACACTGTGGATGTAGATGTGGATATTAAGTCTGAATGTAAAATGACCACTAAAAGCTGAGGGTGTCTTTTCATAATGTATCTCTCATCGACAGGCAGCTGTGTGAAAGAAAAGCCTGTTTTAATGTGAGCAGAGTGTCTCACATTCTGCAAACACTCAATCAATAATTGTGGAATAAAAGTTGAAAGCCTATTTTTCTGCTCTTACTGGTAGACAAGTGTTCTTGTTTTTATTTTGTCCCTATTTATTTGGCGGTTGTTCATTTTTCCTGCCCAACATCCAATTCTGTGTCTTTCCGTTAAGAGTCTACAGACCCTCTAGGAGAAATTTTCTTGTGGGTGCTGCTGATCTTGACAGAAGGGTCCCACTCTTATTGGCCAGACGCAAATCACGCAGCCCAAGATCAGCCGCATTGTGTCTCCTGAACGTGTGGATTCTAAGTGGAGCAACACAAAAGAGGGAAACCACAGGATCTGATCTTCTCACGTGCCGTTGCTCTGTTGTCGCAATCCATCAATCCTGCCTTCTAGATACATCGGTGTCATCCTGGTTCCTGCATCTCCCAGCCCTCAATTACTGGGCCTTCCCCAGCTCTTTTAATTCTACCCTATTGTTACCAACAAAACAAAACAACCACAATGAAACCTCATCTTTATATTCTCATTTTTCTTGCAAACAAAAGAAGCTCAATGGATGTACTTTTGAAGAAGAGCTATTTGGAGACTGCAACAATTGGTGATGATATTCATGCTTTACCACTCAAGCCAGATTTCTACACTTCCCTCCTCAGGATTCCAAAAAGCTGTTATTTTAATCTTCTCGTAGACCACAGGCCACTCACTGCCCCTTAGCAGAGCTGGAGTCTGCCAGCAGCCCCCCACCTCTGCCTCTCTGTAACTTAGGTATTCTGTTACTGAGTGAGTGCCCATGGTACATCTTCAGTGGCAATATCTTCAATAAACCAATTAAAATAAAATTCTGATCATTAATTTATGAAGACACAGCACGGCTTCCTCTGATTAGAGAGTGATGCAGGGAAACTGCTAAATCCTGTTTCCATGATTCAGGGCTAAGTCAGGGGCAATTGCTTCAGCATCTCTTACAATGTGACAAACCTTTGCTCCTATCTTCTGTTGGACGTTTCTAAAAAGGGAGAATGAGATCTGGATCTCACTACAAAATGAAGCACTAATGGTTATTCTTAAAATAATTTCTGTTTTTTTTTTTCTTCTCTCTCTCTTTAGCTTTTCAGTAAAGAAAGTGGGAAAAGGCATATGGGCTGCTTTAAGGAAAAGGTGGCCACGGACATATCTTCGTTTATAACTTCAGCAAGTATTGTGAGCGGCAAGTTCAGGTAATACCTGAACATGCCTAGGTGTTCTCAGTCTGAAACCCACATTCTTGAGATAGTTACTGGACTCACGCAATCATAGCAGCATATGATTTAAGCAGCTTTAAAGTGTTTTGGTCCAAATTTCCACCAATGCACTCTATAGCCTGCCTATTAAAAATAGTCAGTATATCAGTCATCCCACCTGTCGTTGCTTATCTCCAATGGTGGGGATCATCTATCTACAGGAAGCAGCTCGTTTCACTTTGAAATGGGTCCATTTTATAATGTTCTAATTTCATTTATGAACGTGTCCGATTTCTATTCAGTGGTCTTGGATCTCTCAAGTAATACAGAACTCTTTGTATACTATGTAAACATATTTTAAGTTAGACTCAGACAAAACCTACTAGCTTCTCTTGAAAGCCTAAATGTAAGTTCCTAATAGCCCGAATAAACTAATTAAGAATTGCAATTTAATTACACATTAATTACACACCATTTTCTTTTTAATTAGTGTCACTTAAAGTGAACTGTGACTACAAATTTGTTTCTATTGATTGTGATGGTATAAAGCCTGACTTAGAGTAATATCTTTTTTCTTTTTTCATACATCGCTCAATGGATTAGTGGTTTTACATTTCTTACCTCTTTTCCTAGGGTATTGTACCAAGTGGATCAGAACTTCAAATGCTACAAAGCTACAAAAGAGCTTTACTGTAAAAATCCAAGACGCGGATAATTATCACCCAGGTTTTTCAATGATTTTTTTGATGTTTAGGTGGAGCTTTGAGCAATAATTTTTTTTTTTTAAAGAGAGAATAAAAAAAATATTTTCAGTGGATATATAATAGTCTTCAATGTCTCATCTATTGATTTTCTTCAAATGTTTAAAACCTCAGTGTGACTTAAATTTTATGAAATGGGGTCACTGACATCTTAAAAAGTACAACAAAAATATATACTGAATATCCTGTGAACTGAAACACATAATTGCCTAATGAAAAGGTTATCCACTGTGTTAAGTCCATCACTGGCAGAAAATTTCTATTACTTCTAAGAGAACAGATTTGGCTGTATCTTCAAAGAGCTCAAATTTTATGTTGACTGGAATTTGTCCATGGGTATTACTATCTTCTATTACCAGCTTATGGTATCTAATTTATAAAGTCAATTTACATGCAAAGCTTTTTGTATTCTTTGTACTACTTAAATTCATCACAATACATTTATATTTCCTTTGTGAAATTACTTCCTGGCTGCCAGCTATTCAACACATAACTTTTTAAACAAAAGGAGCTAATTTAAATGGTTTTTCCAATAAACCAATTCTAATTCAGCTACTAGGTCCATAAAACCTTAAAATATATATTCCTTTCTAGTAGAATATATTCATAGAGTGGGAAAGAACATTCATTCAAGACCACTATCAACACAGCAAATAATATTTTCTGGCATGGTTAATAGCTAATACCAAAGCTATCCAACAGTGAGGGACCTGAGAGAAATCAGAGCAAACTGACATAATTTTTTAAAAAGAAGAAAGTGGAGTGGGCATGAAATTAGTAGAATCTACAAAAAATTCTCACCCTTAACTCTGCTGCTGATTTCTAGAAGTAGTTTTTATGTCTTATGTGTTGAAGTATACTTATAATCTTGTTTCCTTCTAACTCCATTGCCTGTGGCTGGCATAATGACCTTCTTCTCCTTTATTTTGATAGTTAGTTAGTTAGTTAGTTAGTTTGTTTGTTTTGACCTTCTTAATTTCCACCTCACACCTCATTCCTCTTATTAGCAGTCTTTCTCAAAGGACGCTCGGTTTTCTCACCTGCATTAGTGTAAGCCTGATGTATTGGTATCTATCAAATCATCTTTCAATAAAGACAATTCTGGTTACTGTACAAAGCCCATGTATTTTAAAGAAATAAATTCATTAAATGTGATTTAAAGTAAAACCGTAATGAGAATAACTTTCAGAAGGCCCTGCAGAACATTTTGCAAGTTCTGATTTTCATCACCATGAATAACTGATGTTCTTATCTGGAAAGCATAAAGTTCAAATCTAAATAGTATATTGTGACAATGTAGTCAGTTTGACTGAGCAAGTAGAGTCATCTAACTTGCCAGACACTTTCTTCCTGTTGTAACAAATTACAGATAATACCAAATGCATTCTAATGTAGTTTAAATACCAAGATAACTCAGGAAGTAGAATCAATTCATTTCAATGTGTATTTTGTGGGGTGTGTGTGTGTGTGTGTGTGTGTGAGTGTGAGTGTGTGTGTGTGTGTGTGTGTGTGTGTTACTTTATTGAAAAGCCCCATTAATTCAAGGGCACTATTCCAGAATTCTTAGAAGAATCCTGCATCTTAGTGGAGGTTTCTCTTTCTCTTACCTAAGTTTCAGATGTTGCCAAGTAGATGGAATAGAATTGAGATGTTATGGGAGTAACAACCAATACACATGTTTTAATGTCAACTGAAAACTAAATTGTCAAACGGGAAGTTTTAAAATCCATTTCTTTAGACTATTTTTTGTTGGTAGAATATCAATTAAAAAAAAATCCAATTGGAAAAGAGTTTCTTGAAATTTCTGATGTTACAACTTTAGAACAAAAAAGTCTACATTTTAAAATGCTTTTCAATTATCTAATACTCCTCATAAACTCATAACAATTTTGAAAACCCAAACATGGTTAATATAAAAAAAGTTCTCATACGTGTTATATTTTCAGTTCAAAAAAATTTTTAGAACTCACACTAAAGGACAAGGTTTTCCAGCAATTAGATTTTATTTTAATTAAAGTCAAACCCATATTGATTTATTTGGTGAGTTCAGAAGCATAAGAAGGATGGGGAAGGCTAAAGAATGAATTGCTTCCTTTAAAGTGCACTGATGGTACAAAGATAGATGGTGATTTAAACTCTGAATATGCAATCTCTACAGGAATCATTTGAAGTTATTTCTGCTGCTTCTTTTGTTTAATGATCTGGAGTCTGAAAATGAGAATAAGGAATGCCAATTTGGTTTCTCTCTAAAAAAATCACATAACATGCCTGCAAAACAGGAAAACAACACTGTACTTTTAGATTGTTTGATAGGTCAGGTTTAGACCTAATCAAAATGAAATGGATGTGAAACTGAATAGAACTAAAATTAATTAGAAACCTAACTCTATCTTATGGTAAAACATGCATTCAGCTCTTTGAATCCTGAAATAATCCTTTAATGAACTTGAGATTTGGGGTTGTTTTAGAAAGGACAACTCTCCAAGGCAGTGTAGTCCTACAATCACACTTAAAACGCAGTGTCGTCCTACAATCATAAAGTAATGAAGGCTAAATATACTTGTAACTTGGTAGAAAATTAGGTAACAAGTCATTCTTTGCTTTTACATTGTATTAGAAAACATCTTTTACTTGTGTTGAGTAACATTGAATTAATAAGATAGAGAGAGTTGTCTGTAGTCACAGCACAAGGAAACACATCAGGAATTTATTAGATTTGGATTTATCAGTGCATAGAAATTCATGATATTTAACTTAAAGGCAAAAAGAGCAGAAGACTTTGAATAATAGCTCGAAGTGGATGATTAGCTAAGGGGATGCAACATTTAATAGCCAAAATAAATTACTATAATTATTTTATTACCTATGCTAACTGATTCCATTGTTTTTATTGAAATAACAGCTCCCTGAGGAAGGGAACAGAGATTCAAAAAATCTCAGCTGTAGGCTTGTGTGTTCTTCTACAGCAATCAAAAACAATGAAAAATAGCCTTCACTGATAAGACTTGTAATGTCTGCATTTTAGCACTTCGAGAAAATATCCCATCCAAGTGCAAAGACCTAGAAATATCTGGAAGCTTCTGGACAGAAGAGAAAGCCAATTAAAAACAATATGGTTAATGTTAGAGCTTTATTCCCCCATATTTGTATTCTTTTACTGGTTCATATAAGTCTTTTCTCTTTTCCA
>NW_006431919.1:13099002-13124756 GCF_000325575.1 Pteropus alecto | reverse complement strand
CTTGAGATTATGATATACCTTCCTTCTAGAAAAATATACACATGTACTTGCATTCTTACACACAAGTTTCTCAAAGCATTATAAAGAAGGTGGATGGGTCAAGGTGCCAGGGGGTGTGTGAAGCCATGGAATAAAATACTGCATATTCCTAGAAAGTAAGTTTAACTTGAAGATTTCAGAAATTATTTTTTTACAAAAGAAAAATGGATTTATATGAATTATACAGACAATCACCCATGTGAAAAGTCATTTCCAAAATAATTTGGGAGCTCGCAGCAGACCACATCCCTCCCAATTATCTCACCCTCGGCTTCCTCTCCTTTCCTTCTCACTCTCTTTGTCCTTTAGAGAGATTCCAGATTAATAAATGTTCCTAACACACTTCTTCAGTTCCTTCCAAGGGTCTACATTTTCAGATGAGGAAACAAAATACCTTTTGCCCATGTAAGATGAAAGATCCCAGAGATGAAACAGAAAATCAGAGAAGAGACAGAATCGACTTTAATTATATAATGTGAGGGGTAAATTACAGAGCAATACTTTCAACTCAAACTTGAAAGTTTCTAACCAAACTTTTCTCCATTAGCAAAGGAAGGTCAGTCTTTAAGTGTGTTTGTTTGTTTGTTTGTTTCAACTTAAATGTCATAGTGCTTATGTTGATATTTGATTTGATTTGATTTGATTTAGAAAAAGATTCTGAGATGCAGATTTTTAGAATGGTTTCCTTCAGGCCTTTGTCAAAGTCTCCTAGTTTAGCTTTCACTAATTTACTCATATAGTCATTTGTTAAACAGGCACTTATGGAATCCCACTGTAATGCAGACATCATGCTAGGCTTTGGGGACACATGGTTGACATTAGTGGCTGCCTGCAATAAGCTCACAGAAAATAGAGGAAGAAATAAGCAACCAGTGATACAATTAACAAGTCGATATTTCATAAACGACAATGTTAAATATGCCAGAGACTAGAGGTGTTCTTAATGCAATTGGTAGTTGCCTTTGTAGGGCTGTTTGAAAGAAGCTGGGATGCGTTATTTACATAAGAAACGACAAAGTAAAAACTGGATATCCAAGCAATGCTTCCCACCTGTTCGCCAAAGGGTCTACAGTTCACCCAAGAACCACTGTATTGAATAATTACATTAGAAGACAGGCCTTTATTAGGTAATTCACTGTAGCATCAATATAGTAAATAATGAATCTGTGAATCTCATAATAACCCCTAAGGCATCCAGCAAGGATTCGAGTCAACGGGACATAGTACAGCTTTGCTGGGAGCTTGAACTTTATAGATGCTTTTGTTTAATTGAAAATATTGTATACTTTCTTTTCATGCATCTCATCCCAAAACACACATACACACACACACACACCAGCATTAATTATCATCTATTTAGTGGAGCCTCTCCTGACAGCTCTATGCATACTCCTATTATTCTTTATTTCACTGTTTCCTTCACAGCATACATCTATTTAAAATGTATTTTATTTATTTACTTGCTTTTTTTATGACTCCCTCACTAGATTTTAAATGTCATAGTCACATAGTCATGCTTTAAAAAAAATATATATTGTACCCAGAATCCCTAGCTGCTCAATAAATAATTGTTGAATGAGTGATTGAATTCATCAATAGAAGGAAAAATAAATAAACAATTCAAGGTAGAGATCTGATGGCCCACACATTCAAAATGACAGAAGTTTTGAGGTGGTTTAAAATAAGAAATAATACATTAAACATTGGAAATGGCTTTTGGTCTCTTAAAGCAGTAAGTATGTGAATTTGAAGCTGTTCTAGTTCATATTTCTTCCAGATGCTCTTCTAGACTTTTGCATTTCCTTATGAATTGTATTGAGATATTTTGCACTTTTTTTCTTTCTTAGATCTCATTTTTCAGAATGGATGTACTTTTTCTGGTAGTTCCATTATTTAAATCTGCTAATTGTTAATCACTTCAAGACTCCCACAGACCAGAGCCACTAAAAGGAAGAGTGTCATCCTATCATTAAAGTAAACTACTTAATTTTAGATTGTAGTAGTCTGATATGAGTCAAGATGTTTTTAAAAGAGATCAAACATTCTATAAAAATGATAATATGTTAATTTGGAAGTTTCAGGACAATAGAGATTGAACTTTTAAAGGTAAATAAAAAACATGCCTTGGAAAAACTGTTTCTAAGTATTTTATTTTCTTTATGCAATGGTGATGATTTTTGGTGAACTTCATATTGCACAGTTAGAATTCATGATTGAAGCATGATGTATGTATGTGATACAACTTTCAATAAATAAACAGCTGCCATTTGTTAAACATGAGGCTAAGTATATATTACATGTATTGCTTGTTTTCACTCATGGGACAGCCCTATTTTACGAAAAAGATAACAGATTCAGAAACATTATTGAGTTATAGAAATAAACAGCTAGAAGAGAAACAAATGAGAAGAACTCAAATCTAGCTAATCGTCACATCTATTATCTTCCCTGTATAGTTTTTCTCTCTCTTTTTGTGACTTTAGTGGAGACTGCATTACACACCTTGAGCTCATTTTAATTCTTAGGGCAACAAATAAGGGTGAAGTGAATCAATAAATCATAATTTCTGTCAATTACACTACCCATCCAAAGGGATTCTTGTGAAGCTCTGAAAATCAGGCACTGACTGAAAGAGACAATCTACTGGTGTGTGTATCTGCCAGTAAAAGGTAATTTACTAAACTAGTTATGTTGATGGTACCAACGTCCAGAGAATGAGCCAGATCTATAGGCTGCCAAGGTGAGAGACCTTGGGCATACATGGAACACCTTCGGGGCATTAGGCTACCAAAGATAGAAGTGAGATAGAGACTTGGAAGGGAGGGATGGGGAACACCTTCGGGGCATTAGGCTACCAAAGATAGACGTGAGATAGAGGCTTGGAAGGGAGGGATGAATAATAATGATGATGATGATGATGATGATGATGATGATGATAATACATAATCCTGTCAAGAATTCTATAAGGTTGAAATTACTATTCTTATTTTATACCAGAGGGAACTAAGGCACAGAGGAGTTAACTGGCCTGTCCAAATGGAACATATTATTTACTAGACAAATTAGCATTTTAAAGCTGTTTTATCTACCTCCAAAGTCTGGGTGCTTTTCATTTTGCTCTCTGATAATTTTTGGCCTATTTTTGAGTGGGTTCAAATATTCAATTTGGTATCCTTAAATCACCATTTTATATTCTTTAGTGTATGTTGAAAAAAATAGGAAAGTGAGAAAATATTGAAAGGTTTCTTTCGATATTTTAATATTGAAAGAAATCAATTTCTTTCAATATTTCTTTCAAAGGGCTTTTCAATATTGGAATTACTGACATTTCAGATGGGATCGTTGTTGGGGAGGGGGCTGTTTTGTGGGCTGTAGGATGGTTAGCAGTATCTCTGGCCTCCACTGACTAGATAACACTGGTACCACATTCCAGGTTTTGACAATCACTAGTGTCTCCAGATATTGCCAAATGTCCCTTTATGAAGCAAAATATTCCCTTCCCAACCCCTGCCCCACCTTAAGAATCACTGCTCTGTAACAGCCAGGGGTTAAAGTTCAGGGCCTAGACTCAAGACAACCACACAACAGTCCTGTTTTGATCGTCTGCTACCTCTGTGAACTTCAGAAATTTTTGAACTTATCTGAGATTCAGAGGCCTCATCTAAAAAACTGAAAAAATTATGACCATTTTACTTATTTTATATAATAATTAGAATACCTCCAAATCTGAAACTTAGTGTGGAAATAATTTAGATATGTTAAAAGTACTATCTAATATAAAGGAGCGTTAATTTTTTGTGTGAAAAAAATAAAGAACAAAACAAAATAAAAATGAGAAAACAAAAATTTAGGTCATTTTAAGGAATACATTTGGTTCCTGAAAACTATCAGATATCATAGATATAGGAGGGCTAATTCATAACAATCAAGGAGATTGCTTAAAAATGCCATGCAAGAAAATCTAGTAACTTTAACAGAGGTTTTTTTGATAATCTAAAAGTTGTTTGTTTCTATCCAATACATGACACATGAGTGTCCATTCATAAAATCTGATATAGAACAACAGAGAAAGCCTTGTTCTTCTGGAATTGCAAAACAAACACCGGACTCAGTTGAGCTAATTTCTAATTTCAGATCTGTCAAGATTTAGCTTACTGACCCTAAACAAGTAACTTAATCTTTCTGAATTCCATTTTCTTTATCTGTTCAATGGTAAGTAAGTTAATTTAATTAATGTGCAATCTGGTTGGGAATAGTCAGTGAGATAGACAATGTATGTGAAATATAAGTGGTAACACTTCAAAGTATAAAGTGCAACAACAAACCAAGGCATATTACTAGAGATATTTTTCAACATACAAAAGCAGAAATGGCTGCTTCAAACAATGAGATACTTTTTATCTTTTCCCAAACTCTGAAACAGTATGTTCTACATGGGCTTAAAGAGACTAGCTTTAAAGAGAAAAATGATGAATTCGCTCAATTCAGAAAGTCATGTAAAACAATCCTCTTGTTACCAAAATCACATCTCAAAACATCTAAAATCTCCAGAAATCTACAGTACATATATTTTAATTTTCATTTCTCTACATTCCTTTGGCAAAGTGACAGTCATAAAGCAGAAAGAAATATCTGCACCCAACTGCCCTTTAAGTTTTAAAGGAGACTCTAAATAGTAGTTAGGTTTATAAGCTCCACAAGCATAAGCAGATTATCAATAGAGAAGAGCATACTTATTAAAATTACCAGAGAGAAAAACAACTGTAACAAGTAGAAATATGATAAAAAAGTCAAAAAGCACATGAAATTAATTGTGTGTAATTTGTAATATAAACAATTTTTTACTAGAGTTTGATGATGTTTTTCATCTATGAAAGAGGAAACAAAACCACTAGGAATATTCAACAGATCCTTCAATAGCAATATTTTTATGGCTAGAGAAAATATCTTTTTTTTCTGAACTCTAGAACTTTCTTTCCTGGTGATATTTTAAAATTATGTTAATTATTACACCCATTTTTGCCTTTCTTGAGCCACCTCAGTTTGACCAAAGTCAATAGTGGTTTGTTTCCCTGAGACTGAATGCTTGAATATCAGTTTAAAGAAAAAAAGTTTTTATCATTTTTTCTTCTCAAAAGTTGTGCCTTTCCAATGGCTTCATTCATTTGTCTCTTTCTTGACTTTCTCTCTTCCATATGCCTACTGTTTTTTGATTCATTTGGTTCAGAATTCTGGGGTTGTTGGGCATTCAGCTCTCGTGAGGGCCAAAGTTAGAAGAGTAAAATTGGACGCGGACTTTCAGGATGATGGTTCAGCACCGTGGACAGCAACCACAGATCTGTGTCTCTGCCTGAGCTGGCCCTGGCTTTGTATTTTATTACTTTAAGTCCACCAATAAGATTCTGCACGACCCACACATGCAATCAGCAGTTTATTTGACGATTTTGGCTGGATCATATTCCTTAATGCCCTTTGCTGGGGGTTCCTCATGCAATTCTAAAACAGAATGTAAGACTTCAAATAAATGGTGAAAATTTTGCTCTGTGAACCACAAAGGGGAAGTTAGAGCTGGTCAACAAAATGTAGTCTTGGCCAAGAAAGGGGATTCAGGCTCGGCCAGTGAAAATCACATAGCACCCTAGACTACAGTCAGATGGCTTTCACAAAGCCCTGGATTTCAAACGTTTGAGTACAGATACTATATATTTTCTAAATCATAATGTGATAATATCTCTTATTTCACTTCTTACATTTTTGTACTGTGAATCAGAAATCTCTTTGGGCTTCCTTTAAATTTGAAGAAGTATATTTGTCTTTTGCAAGAAATCTTTACCTGGATTTAGAAACTAAGAAACAAAGTATGCCAGTCATATTAGTTCTCTCCTGTAGGTTGTGGACTCAGCAATACTTCTGTCAGGTTTCTACCAGATCTGAAGAGCCTTCAATATAATCTTCTCAATGTTTATTGAAGGTTAGTACACACGCTTTTTTCCTTTTCATTGTAGAAAGGATAAAACCTGTAAAACAATTGTATTTTACAACAGCCCCTTCTCAACATCATAAAACTGAAGTTGTAATTTAGGATTGATAGCTACCAGAAAGAACAGGAGTTCAGAATTTTTCACATTTAAGACAAACACTTTGCACATGCACCAGTTAAACCTCCAGCACTTACAATTCTGTGAAGTAAATTCAGGCCCTGGGGCTTGATGGGATAAGCACTACAGGTACTTTATAACAGCAAGTGAAATCATCAATTTAACACATTTGATATATGTGCTGTTCAGTTTTTGAAAAGTAAAAAGAAAGCTGAAGGAAATGAACATGGCATATGACTCGATGCTAAGCATTTTGAAAATGCACATCTAGAATTGAAACATAATTTATCTTGCAGTTACATGAGCATTCTAGAGGCCTCTGTGCAGAGTCAGCAAAGTGCCATGCATTGGCAAGCAGCCTGGAGAGAGGTGAGGTCACCGACCAGCTTGTAAAGGGAGACCTTGCATTTTTGTAAATATTTTGATCAGTAATATGAAGCTGGTATATCCTACCTTGACTAAATTTTGACATTTAGAGAATTAGAATATTGTATAAACATAACTTTGTGCCCTGTGGGAAAAAAAACTGACTAATGTCTCATTTTCCTGGTGAGGACAGTATTTTCAGCTTAGCTGATTTTAAGAGCAAAGACACACCATACTCATTGCAAGATATCCTGGAATCTATCCAGGTTTAGATTTTTATATTAAATACAAGCAGCTGATTTGAATGTGCATGATATTTATAAGGAAAAATAAGATATAACCAACTCAGTGTCCAAATACTTGGGAATAGCAGCACACAAAAAACAAGTGTCAGTCAACATTGCTTTTAGCTTTATCCATGAGTATGTCAGTGTCAACTACTGTGCAAAGTAGTTGGAGTATAAAATGAAGATAGTCCTTGCTTACAATGTATATATTTAGTCTAATAGGGAAACCAAATCAATTTTATGATAGCATACATAGTAAGAAAAATGTATAAACTTAAAAATCAAAGAATAAAGAATGATTAATATCTATTGTACCCAACCTATGAGATAAGATACAGTGTTAAAGACAAGAAGGTATAAAGGAGCAAGCTGGAACCTATAAAGTATGATTGTATTGGGACGTCAATAGATTATAGACTACGTATGAGGGCAGAAACTTGATGAAAACATCTTAAATGTAATATAACATTGAAGATTTTGAAACAATAAAATTATGACTAAATTTTAATAAGCCTAACTCTTACTCAGCATTAATCATCAAACCCATGGTGAGATTATCAGTGGGGATTTGGTTGGGATGTCAGTGGCTCAAAGCAGTTGATCAGCTAAATAACTAATATGTAGTATAGGTGAGAGATAAGAGTCTGAACTAAAGGCAACGGAATAACAGGGAAGGAAAGGATTTGTGAGAAATAAAAGAGAAAAAAACTAGTGATTCTAACAACTGTAATAATCAATATTCAATGAAAAGTTAATAACTCATATACCAAATAATTCTTGGGTCAATCATCATTGTGAGTAATAATTTTAAGTCCCACTACAAAAAATACTGGCATTCCAAATAAATTTAAGGATCGATAAGAACAAAAATCACCGATTATAGAAATACAGCCAGGAGAAGAAAACATATTAAAATGACATCTGATTTCTACCAAAGTTGAAAGGAGCATTGCCTGTGTTCCTGAAATTTCATTTTAGGATATACATATCCAAAAAAAATCTAGAGTCATCAAATCACATGTACTAGAATATTCTTAGAAACTCTATTTATAATAGTGTCAAAATGGAAAAGTCCAAAATATTTCATCAGTAGAGGTGATAAATGTATATTTATTACATATACATTTGTATATTCCCACAGTGGAATGCTATGCATCAACAAGAATAAAAATGTATAATCTTACAGAAAAATGTAGATAAATTTTGTACACATATGCCGAATGAAAGAAACCAGGGGAAAAAAAGAATATATAAAGTAGAAAGACATGATGTTACAGATCAGGATAGATGTTATTTTGGCATGAGGTAGTGACTAGAAAGAGATATGAAGAGCTATGAAGAAGAATTGCAAGGTTCTGGTAATGTTCTATGACCTGTGTGTGAGTTATCTGAGTGTGATCCATCTGAAAAAAAATCCAGTTAGCTGTCCCTTTATGATACTTTTGTGATGCACTTTTTTTGTGTTTATAGTACAGCTTAACAAAAAAGTTTAAAAAAATTATACTTAGTGAAGAAGAGAAAACATAGTCACAGGGAAACGGGAGGATGCTGAGCAAATGCAAATGTGCCTCTCAAATAGTCTTATCCTTATACCTACCTATGGATAACATTATACATACTTAGACAAAGAAACGAGTTAGGCTCTCTTAGGGTTAGTTACTTCACTGGTTTTAAGTGATTCCTACATACTCTATTGACTCTGTAGTCACCTGCATGTTTTCAAGAGTTTAGGTTTACACAAATTGCACTGAAAAAATTGTTTACTGGTTGCTTTTTGTATGTGGATAATCATTCCAAGGTCTTCTGTGGGCTGTCCATGGAAACTCACAAGTGGTCATGGATTGGAACAATGTGCTACTTTATTCCCTGAAAATAATGGCTTCCAGCCAACTCATGGGAAGAATGAAACTGCTTTGTATCAGACTCCCTGCTGTGCATTAGAATTTCAGCTGCAGCTGCTACCTTGTTATGACACCCACATTGCTTCACTCACAAGACCAGCTTCACAGAAAAAATGCCCATATTTATTGTCTAATTATCAACTCCACGTACCTTGGAAACAGACTGTAGCTCAAACATATCTGTGATTCAAAACATTACTGTAAGAGTATTAAAATCTGGAGCAATAAAAAATTTCCAGTCACTGTTAATAGGCTTGTATAACAGAAAAATAATAATGACATAAAATTAGCGTTTTTTTTTTAAAGTTAACTTTTTAATGGACAGATTTATTTGTAGAAATATGAAGTGATTTAGATAAATGGAGGGGAAAAAAATTTAGCATGGATCAAGGTGGGCCAAGAACTTGTTCAGAACATTGGCAGCCTGCCGAGCATACCTCTGGAAGGGGACATGCAACTTTAATCTTTATTATGGAGTAATCATAAGTGGACTGATTCTGAACGCCATCTGCTCTCAATGAAGCATAGGAGTTAGAGGCTGCTCCCTCTGAGATGCCCTTCACCCTTGCTCTCCGATTTCACCCAAACTCCCATTATGAAAAGTTGAGTTTTAAAGTTTATTATAATTAATATTCTTTACAAGAACAATTTATTTTTCACAAATAGCGGAGTGGAGAGAGCTGAGGTTCCTTCTTCAACACTGAAAAGCAAGTCAATGGAAAGAAATATTATCTAATTAAGGTCTCTAAGGAGGTGGAGAACTTTTAGCTGGGTGCTCATATGTATCTTTGAAGGTTAGACATCAATTCTTGAGCCTTTTTTTTTGCAATGTAATACTCCGTTTAGATTAATAACAAAGGGATAGAGAGAGGTGTCTTGTCTTTAATATAAAAGAAAAAGAAAGTTATACATTATGGTTTCTAATATTATAATATCCTAAGTTAAACAAGGTCTCTAATTTTATTTCTTTTATTATGCCCTATTAGATATTGTGCTCTTTTGAATAGGGCACATCACCCCAAGTTCTTTGATCGTATGGGAGCCTAGTACAAACCAGTGACGCTTTATAAGACACATCTGGCCATAGATGAATATGACTGCATTTCAATACAGGAGGCTAGTGTGGATTGCATACTGTCCCCAAAAAATGTATATCTGAGCCTCAACCCGGTGAATGTGTCCTTATTTGGAACTGGAGTCTTTGCTGATATAATTAAGTTAGGGATATCAAGATGAAAACACTCTACGTTTAGGATGGTCTCTAAATCCAATGAATAGTGACTTTATAAAAGAATGAGGAAGTTTTAAGATACAGAGACACAGAGGGGAGGCAGAAGAGATTAGAGTGATGCATCTACAAGTCAATGAATGCCAGGGATTGCTGACAGCCATCAGAAAGTAGGAGAGAGGCATGGAATAGATTTTCCTTTTGAGAAGAACCAAGCCTGTAGACACCATAATTTTGGACTTCTGACCTCAGAACAAAAGACTGCATTTCCACTGTCCTAAGCCACCCAGTTTGTTTGTTATGGCAGCTGTAGGAAATGACTATGGACATAATTACTATTAATTCAATTTTGGGGGGAATCTTTTTGTGAGCTTAGGTAAAAGAGATTCATTGGTATTCAGAAGACAATAAGTGTGAGTAAACCTAAATGGCTTTGCCCTCCTCCCCTGGATGTTACATTTTTACTCACTTGCTCCTTCCCTTTTTTTGCCAAGACATGTTAGAAACAATGCTTACATACCATGAAGATAGCATGATAAAAAAGAAAGATTTCAGAATATTCATGGACGTTATTTTGGCAGAATCTTTAGAGAGTCTATGGACAACATGATACAAGATGTCACTTTATTTCACACACACCAAAACAACACAAGAGGTACAACTGTTCTCCTGTGGCTATGTTAGCACTATGCTTGACTCTTCTTATGGAAATGCAATACATTTTCCCCAAAGACAATGTACATTTACACATGAAATCAGTCCACTTTTGTATCTCCCCGATTAGTGTCACCACAGTGTCTGGTAACTTTCCTAAAGCAAGCTCCTACCACCCAAATAACATATGTTACTATTTCCTGTAACTTCCATTCCTAAGAACCCTCTCAAAGAATACCACTAAATAACTGTCCAAATGCATACTTATAGCTCAGCATAACTCAATTATCCTGACAGAATTTTTATATTTATCATTTACTACTTAAAGATTTATTGTCCTGTTCCTTAAAGAAAGCTGCAAAGCAAATATATATTTAAAAAAAAAAAAATTCCTAATTTGCAAAGGCAGTAACAAACAACCTGAACTCCTTAAAAATGAAATTACTAATGATAATATTTTAAGACTCTTTGTCATCAAACAGAATGTTTAAACAAAGTTATATTTTAAGATCGAAGCATTTCTCTTTTAAGAGTATTCCTTATCTTGTGAAGTTGTCCTTGGGAAAGATTCACAATGACAAAATATCAGAGTTTTAAGGTTTATAGGGCAGAAAGATTTCAATGTTAACAAATATTTTGAAGTTTTCTTTAGATAGGTTGTAATGACATGTGCAAAAAGAAAAATTAACAGAAATTGTTTTAAGGTAATAACTGGTGCATAGCAATGAAAGCTATAATTTAGATATAAGAAATAATTTCTTGAGCCGAAACAAACTGTGACCAAAAAAAAACAAAAAAACAAAAAAACATCTCTTTAGTATTTCTCACAGGAGTTAAAGGCATTTGAGAATCAGGAAGTCACATAGGAAGTCACAATACCTAGATAACAAATCTATGCTGAATATATTTTAACTGTTACCTGTCAACTTACTTTATTTTGCTCTACCTTTCATTCCTCACCCATAACATGCAGGACTGAGGGGAAAATGGTTTATATATGAGTTACTCAGGACTGCTATCACAAACAAGTTACCACAAATTTAATGGAGTTAAACAACGGAAATTTCTTTTTTCACAGTTCTAACAACTAGAAGTCCAAAATGAAAACATCGGCAGGGCCATGCTACTTCTGAAGCCTCGGTCCAGCCTTCGGCGGCTCTTGATGTGATGGGCCTGTTACTGGTCTCTAGATGCATCACTCCAGCCCTTGCCTCCATTGCTTTCTTTTCCATGTCTCTGTCTCCTCTCAATCGGTCAATGGATTTAGGGCCCACCCTAACTCAGAGCGACCTCATCTTAACTCATTACTTTTGCAAAGATCCTTTTTCCAAATAAGGAGGCTATCTGGGCGGACATGAATTTGAGGGGAAGGACACTTCAGGAATTCACAACCAACAGTAGTTTCCGATGCTGTAATCCTAAAAGAGCCCTCCTCATTCTTTTACTTTCTTACTAAAGAAAAGAAAAAAAGAAGCAATAAGATATCTTGATTCTTCATGAAGGCTTACATAAGGATGAACACAAAATAAAGTCAGTTATTTGGCCTTTTCCTATCTGAGAGTTTGCCTATCTGAAGCTGGTCGACTGAAGTAGTTAGACTCTAATGTTGGAAACCCAAACTGGCTCCGGTCTTTCACAATATCATGGACTCTGGGCAGCTACAGACAAAGTGTCAGCCCTTAGAAACAGTGGAAAATAAATAAATCCAAACTTATCACCACTAACTTAAAAATTAACCCAACAACATCTGCTATAGATGGGTAAATGAAGTTGTCTTTATAAACAACAGTAGCTCTTCCAGGTAACCAGGAACATATATTTTCTTTTTCATTTCCTAGTAATTATTGTTATTTAGAGTAAATATAAAAAACGATACCCCTATAGAGATTTGGTAGTCTTCTATTTATGATAGGTCACAAATATCCCTTCTTTCCAGGCAACTTTTTATTCATGAATTTTTGATTCTGCAGTCCAAGTATGGTGGTAAGAATATGTCATATGAATTACATTAGCTAACAGAATTACATTAGCTCAAAGAAACACACTGATTATGAAGAGCTAATGTAACCATTAAATATTTTACATGTATTACTTCACTTGATGGAAAGAGTCCATTGAATTATGGACTTTAATTCTCCCTGTTTTGAGGATGAGAAAATTGAAGGTAAGGAGATGAACTAAACTCTGCAAGGTCACAAACCTAGTGACTGAAGGAACTCAGAAACAGAGTCAAAGAATTTGAGTCCAGCCTCCACATATGTTACCATTATGTGATACTTTATCTTATACTCTCATACATCTCAGTTTGAACACAAAGAACCCTTAGGAACCTCCCTCGTCTTTAACTTTGCAGCATCCTTCTCTGCCCTCATCCTTTGGCCATGCTCCTCCATCCCCAACCATTTAACTAGATTTTTTATCTTTTCAAAGTCAGCTATTCTTTGTTCTCTCTCTTCCAGGACACCAGTCTTGGATCCAGCCCTAGTTTCCAAATCAACAATCATCTAAGCTTCCCCACTCCCCCAAGCTATTTCCATGCCAGCTGTCTTAGTCAGCTCAGGCTGTGACTACAGAATACCATAGACTAGGTGGCTTAAAAACAGACTTTCTCATATTCTGGAGGAAAGTCTAAGATTAAGGTGCTGGCAAATTCAGTTCTTGGTGAAGGCTCTCTGCCTAACTCGTAGACAGCCATCTTCTCACTGTATCTTCACATGGCAGAGAGGGAAAGCTCTGGTGTGTTTTCGTCTTATGAAGACACCAATGCTATCAAGGGGCTCTGCCCTCATGACCTCATCTAAACCTAACTATCTCTCGCAGGCTCCATCTGCTAATATCATCACGTTGGGGGTTAGGACTTCATCATATGAATTTTGGGGGTACACATACATCCAGTCCATAACATTATCCAAATGAAAAATACAGAAGTGCCTTAGTTGTTGTTGTCAGAGTTTTGTTACTAGTCTCAAAATGGGGAAATGAAATAGTAACAAATATGAGAAATTTACAACAATTTCATTAACACATCCCCCTTTTTTTTCAGGAATTTTCTTCATGGAAATCTTAAATAATATCTGAAAACCATTTAACTTAAAAGACTGCTTAAATTGGCTTGCCAGAATTGCAATGGTCAGAGCCTAAATTTATTTGAATAGGATTCCAATTCATCCATGTGTGAAGTATTTTAGCTTATTTTTTTTTTTCTTCCTTAGAGGCTCTGACTATTAAAATCCGTGGAATGCGCAAAGCCAGAGGATTGTTTTAGGATCCCCAGAGCAAGTCTTGGCCTCTCTCTGCCATTACACTTGCTTAAACCTGGGAAAAAAATGCACAGTCTGCATTTCCTCCTGCATCAGCGAAGCCATAGGTCAGTTCTCCGCCCATTAGGACCTCAAGAATTGTCCACCGCTGAGTTAGCTGCAGCTTTAGGCTTCTTTTATTCTACCTTCCTAAGTTTCACCCTTGTAACTCTACTCTCTTGAGGTCCTACTAAATTACTGGTATTCCTACTTTTATTTTATCCTTCTCAATCGTTTCTTTAGAGGAGGAAGAGCCCAAGGGAGGCTGGTGGCCCCAAACTGAAGAAATATTGGTATCTCAAAAATAGCCTGAAGAGAAATGCATCTTAGTACAATTCTTTCCAGTATAGTGTTTCTGAAAAGTGGTAAGCACAAAACCATCGACAGTATTTTAGGTAATGTATGAATGAACATACACAAATTTAAAAATCGCACATATAATGCAGTCATGTGCCACATAACAATGTTTTGCTCAACTGACAGACCACATATACAATGATGGTTCCATAAGATTGTAATAAAGCTGAAAAATTCCTATCATTCCTGTTCATTCACTTTTTATATTTATTGGACAATTGACATTCTCTCACCATCAACCAAGACTATTAAATATTTATATTGTTTGTACAACTAATAAAACATATTAATTTAGTATATTAGATGTTCCTAAATGTTTAACTGTTATTCGCAGACTTATTTAATCAAAATTTATTCTAAATATTTAGTTAAAATGAAAAGTCTAATATTGCCTTCTCGGTGTTTAATTTATTTTTTATTTTTACCTTCTCAATGTTTTAAATGCCATAAGTAGATGTAAAAAAAAAAAAAAAAAAAAAAGCAGATGCTAAACCCCAAATCATGATTCCAAAATTGACTACTATACTTAGGACTGAACTGTTTACAAAATTACTAATAACATGGGTTTAAATTTCTTTGTTATTTCTATTCTTGTTTCATAGGGTTGTAATAAATTTCTTAGATACTATTAAAAAATATATAATGCAAAAACAGAATTATTTGTATGCACAACAATGAGGATTAGGATACTAGATAAGGAAAGCAGTCTTCTGTCAAAAGGAGAGGATAAAGATTCTTTAAGTAGCTGACTTCAGGACCTGCCATCCTAACATTGTAGTGAAATGCATTGCTCATGTGTTTGTGGTGATGCTGGTGCAAACACACCTAGTGTGCTTCCAGACTTATAAAAGTATGCCACATGCAATTAAGTACAGTACATAATACTTGATAATGCTTATAAATGACTGTTACTGGCTTATGCATTTACTATACTATAATTTACTATACTATTGTATTTAGTATACTATAATTTTTATCATTTTTTTACTAATTATAAAAAAAAAACGAGTTTGCCATAAAACAGCATGCCATGTTATGTTGGCAGCAGCCTCATGCATTTCATGTTTACCATCTTATGATTGTATCATTTCCTCTTGTGCTTGATTTAAATTCATTTTGTATCACACAGTAACATGTTGTAAAGGCTCGTAGCCTAGGAGCGATAGCCTAAATGTAGAGAGGGTTATACCATCTAGGTTTGTGTAAGTGCACTCTATGATATTTGCACAATGACAAAATTAGCTGCAGACACATTTCTCAAAATGTATCCTCCACATTAAGTGGAGCATGACTATACATAACACATAAACCCAACCAGTCCATCGTACCTACATTCGGTCATTGCTTCTTAGAACAAGGCAAAGTTAACAAAGTGAGTAGATCCGAAGTCAATTTAAAGGAGAAAAAACCCCACTCAACAATTATATATGGTGCAAAGCAATGGCAAACATGCTATGGGACTATGTGGATGACAGAAGTCTAGAAAGTATTGTCTTAAAAGAGCATGATATTTATTAAAAGCAGGAAACAAACACACACACACATTCAGAATTTGGAGTGAGATGACTCACCAGATTGATCAGCTTGAACAGACTTACTTTAATTCCTGTGGCCTGACTCAGTTTTTTAATTTAAAAGTATGGAATGCTTTCTCAAAGTACACTTATGAGGATTAATATTATTAATATGTGATAAAGTCTATAATAGGTACCTAATAACTTGCGGTTCTCTTTTTTCCTCCTATGCCCATCTGATAAAATAATATAATAAGTGATGTTTATGGGTGGGCTCAGGTCTACAAATGTTTTCCTCTCTCTTCACGCTTACCTCTTCTTTTTTGACTGCACAGATGACCTCTATTAGTCCTTGAAAACAGGATTTATTCTCAGAAGATTTCGGTTTTATATTACGAAGGAAAAAAACCCATAAACTTCAAAATCTTTTAAAAATTTGTTCTATGCTGTTTTGTTTCTTTTGAAAGATGGGAATTGACCACTCTTATTTTCCAATGGCAGTTTAGAAGCTGGGTCAGAAGAGGTTAATTTCTTAAAGAAATAAAAAACATGTTGCCTTTTCCAGAAAAAAAGAAAATCTGACTGTCAGTGAGAATAAAGCAATGTTCCAGTAATACTGAATAGTTCTCCAGCAATTTTTCAGTACTCATCAGTGATACATTTTTTATAAGGGATGTAATTCAGTGGTTCTAAAATTTAAATACACTTTTTGAACTATCTGCATAAGTAAAAAATTGATTTTTATGGGAATATGGAATTATTTAGCTTAAAATTATATAATAATTGATTGAAGCAGCAATCATTTCAATAGAGAGATATTTGCATAGTTTTTAATGATTCCTTGCATAAAGTATGTAAATTTCTTGAAACTTTTATTTTTATATTTAACCAAAGGCTTATTTTCAAAACACTTTAAAAGAAGGTTAAGTAAGCTTTCTCATTTTAAAAAAGTCTGGTTAGTTACATATAGAAATTTCTATATACTGCAGGTTTTAAAGCACAGCCATTATGTAAAAAAAAAAAAAAATCTTATAGTTATGACCTTTTAAAAAGTTTTCAGTCTATCTTTTGGAGAGGATACCTATCTACTAGAACTGAAAAAAAAAAAAAAAGTCTAAGGTACTATGTAAATATTCAGGAGATAGGCACTAAGGAAGCTTAAAGAAGATTTTTCTTGGAGGAGATAACCTACTCACACTGGGACTTTGAGTTGAAAACTCTTTAGAGATATTGCAAGGCAGGGAATCTCTCAAAGGCAAATGTAAGTTGTTTGGGACTCACTGCAGGAAGGAGACCACGACTTCTTAATTTCTAGGAAGATGACATCACAATATTTTTATACATTGGCCTGACTGATTTATATCTTTATCAGTTTAGCCTCTAGAGAATAAACCAAAAGATATTTTCTCTTAAAAAAAATACAAATATATTACTGAACAACAAAAAAATCTATTAAGCATTCAAGGTGATCATCGGATCATGATAATTACTTAAATTTAGTTCTACAATCTTCAGGATAAACATAACCTTAAACAAGAAGAGTAAGTGAAATCATTTATTGCCATGAATATAGCCAACCAACTTCAATTTACATGTAAATGAGGAAAAATATCCAAAAGCCAGTAACTATCTATATCGGTAGATCTGAAGAGATAAATAATATTATCATTTCCCTATACTTAGAAAAGATAAATTCTTAAAATTAATTAATAGAAGGGGAATTTGTGGTGCTTCATTAACATAACATCTATATTTATGTGTGTAATCTATTTATATCATCAATCTATTAATCAATAATCTATCTATATTGATAAACAGATTAACAGATACTTTAGCCAAAAGCCAACATCTTAGTTAATGAGAAAACAATCGCTGATTTCTCACTAAAGACAAGAACACCACAAAGATGCCCACTATCCCCACTCTCGTTATTATTTGGTTGGAGATCAATGTAACCAGACCAAATAAAATAATTAAAGGAATAAAATTGAAAAGAATAAGTAAAACTATCTCTTGGTATAAATCATAAGATAATATCCCTGAAAACTTCAAAAGAATTGATTTAAAAAAGACTACATATAATAAGAAGTCAAGAAAATAGCAGAATATTGAATTAACATAAGGTATTGATAGACTTTCTGTATCTTCAAACAATAATGAATTAGAAGAGAGAGTAAAAGAAAAAAATAGCCATTTCAAGTGCAAATTTGAAGATTAAATAGGTAGAAATAAAGTTGACACAAAGGAGCAAAGCCTAATAAAGACCATTTTTAAATTTCCTGAAAGATCAAAAGTAGAATTGGACAAGCGAAAGACCAAACCATATTCTTAAAATTACTAGGTATCGAAAAAATGTCAATGATCTCGAAGTCAGTAAATTTACTATAATCACAAGAAATATAGTCATTTATTTTCTGGAGCTACACAAGTTATTACAATATGCTTGTTAAAAAATAATGAATAAAAATTATAAGAAAAAAAACCTGAAAAAGTTAAGCAGTTGGGAGTGGGGTATGACTGATCTATCAGAAATTGAAACAAACTAGAAACACTCTATAATGTACTTCCAGAACCCCTCAAAAAGTATAGGTATTGGTACATGAATGGTCAGATAGCAATGTTTTAAAATAGAAGAGCCCAGAATTTTGATGTATGTTTTCAGTGACAACTGAAATCACTAGGGAAAGTAAACTTTTTACTCAATAATGTCAGGAAAACTGGATAGTCATTTACAAAATGATAAAACTGAACCTAGATACTGCAGTTTACATCAGACTATTTCCAAATAAATTAGAGGTTTTAAAAACTACAAGTAGTAAATGAAAACATGAATAAATTACTTTATAATCAAGGAATGAAACAGACTTTTTAGTATTTAAAATTCAGAAGCAACAAAATATAAGAGTGATATATTAAGTTTTAAAAGAAAAATAAAATACTGTAAATTGCAAATAAAAGAATATTTGGAAATTATATTACAGGCAAACATTTTATTTTCCTAGCGTATAGGAAGCTCCTAATAATTAAGAAGAAAACAGTCAAAAAATTCTAACATAAAATTGGGCAAAATAGGTGATGGGAGCTCCAGAGAAAGCTAAGACAAATGACAAGTAATATGAAAAGAATGATCAGTATTATTCATAAGACACACATAAATTAAACTATAAAGAGATGGAATCTCACTTATTAAATTGACAAAAGTTTAAAATAGTTACAATATGCTGTGTTAGTAATGATGTAGAGAAAAAGATCCTCCATAATGTTGGCAGAGTGACTGAAACATGACACAATTCCTATGGAGGAGAATTTGGCACATCAAACAAAATCCCATAGCATTAACCCCTTGACTCAGCAATTGATTACAAGGATTTCATCGAGGAGAGAAAGAAAACCTTACAACGTATGAACTATCAAGGAAAATGGTAATTCTTGCAGAATTTTTTGAAACAACAAAAGGTTGGAAACAATTCAAGTGTTCAGCATTAAAGGATGGCTTTAATGAACTATTACTATGAAACGAGGACATTATGCAGCTGTAAAGAAAAATAAAGACCAGTATTTATGTACTGGTAACAAATGATCTCCAAGTTATAATAAATAAAATATTTAAAGAAGTAAAAATATGAATATACTTATAAATGTACTTGCTTATTTTTGTAAAAAATAAGCACCGGAAAAGAAAAAAAGAGAAAATGAAAAGATTTACTTATAAAGGGAACAGAAATTAGAATGAAAGTGAGATTTCTCTGATAATTTAAAATGCCTTTCTCTTTTAAGCCATGTAAATGATTTTATGTATTAAAACATAAATAAATCATAAGAAATAACTCTACAAAGTAAAATATATGAATACAATTATATTAAAATTTTGGTTTCATCATTACATAGAGTTTAAGTATATAACAAGTGTATAACAATACGTAAATAATAGTATATATTTTATGACAAAAAAGAACTACAAAAATGTCATAAACTTCCCTTAGTGATTTTATTTTTAGTGCATTGCTATATAATTATGAAATGTAGAATAAATCAAATAAGAACATAGGGTAATGTTAGGAACCAAGCATTTCAATGTACAAGAAAAAAGAACCATATGTAAAATTAAAGAACTTAAGAAAGAAACCCTATATTAAATTTGTGTAAGGGATATATTATATTGTCATGAACATATGGCTTTAAGAGTTAAGCAAATTCTTTAGAATTTAGTTAGCAACACAAGTATCCATACACACCTGATTAACACATACATAAGAATTTTCTAAAAATAATTATTAAATACAGAGAGTAAATCTTTCTTAGAAATCCATTTCTTAATGAGATGAACAATAAAGATGGACTGTCATTTTGATTCTTAATATCAATTATAAGTATGTTTTGAAATGTCCTTTGCTTGTTACCCCAGAGTTATCTTTGTTTTTGTCTTTGCCTTTGGAGCAATATAAATAGAAGATTTAAGATGTAAAATGGATAAGATATCTGACTTTCTTTTGTGACTTTAGGATAAGGTAATTATTATGGAGAAGGGCCATAGCAAGGCTCTCTTGGGCAGATGAATTTTAGGAAGGGATCCATAGAAAAGCTCGGGGTTAGGAATCAAATCCTTTTAAACTTTCCATGCTTGTGGACTCTTTGGGGAATCTTCATGTAGATCCAGTTTTCATGTACTCAGATTGAAGACTGTTACCTTAAATCACCTAAATATAATTCAGTCACAGGCATTCTCACCCCACCCCACACAGTATCTTCCCTCTTTCGTCCCTTTAGTTGTATTCCCTCTTCAGAATGCGGTTATTCACAATTAAACAACAATAACAAAAACACTTCACTGTCGAAAAAATTCTGGAATGTACCTACATGCGAGCAGATTACAAAAATTTCATTACGACCAAGTTTTCAAAATTTCACTTTGTTTTTCACTCTAATGTGATCTGATTTATTATATGTGGCAAGAGAACCATTGCTTCTTAAACAATAGTAATGTTAGCAAGAGGTATTTATTGATTGCCCACTATATGTAAGGCATTATACTAAGAAGATAGAATGTTTTGTCTTCAATCATTTTAATAATCTCAGCCTCACAGATCTTGAGGCTATCAAGGCCTGTCCAAGGTCACACAACTAGTAGAACAGGATTCTGTGTATCCGACTTCAAATTTTGTGTTTCTAATCATTACATTCTGCTGTTATTGTTGCTTGGTTTCAGTTGAAACTTTATTCTTCCATATTTTAAGTGGTCTGATTGTCCCTGTATTATATTCAATACCTCTTTATTTTGAGTTTGAATGAATCAGTTTTATATTGCGTTTCAAATTCCTCACCTCTAAAATAAGTGGTTTGGACAAGTCAATTCTGAGGTTCCCTTCCAGCGCTAAAACTCTGTGGTTCTACAACTTCTTGCTTTGTCTATAGCTTATTAGAAGCATTTCACATAACACGATTATTAGAACAACAAAACCAATCTGCTAATCTTTTCCTTTCTGGCTGATAAAAGCAGCTTCCCCAAACTAAATTCAGATATAATCTTATTCCGACTCTTCCTTCTTGCCATTCCTTTTTCCTCCCAACTTTGCCTTTTTCAAGCCACGTCTTTATTATTATTGTTCTTCTTTTTATCAATTTTTTTTTTTTAACATTCCTTCTCCTTTACTGGACACTAATTCGTAGAGTCAAGGAAGCACACAATTAATTATTCCAAAATTTGGCTTTAATATTTGTTAACCTTTTCGGGGAAAGAAGGTTCATACTATTAAAGAAGGCACTGGCTTCTTGAAGGAGCTATTTTCTTATGAAATGGTTTTAAAAGAGTGAAAAGCCCTCCAAAATATTTTCCTCCCTTTTCTGCCCTGATAGCTGAAATGTTTGCTACTGGAGTTATCCCTTTATACGAAGACACTGAGGTTCTCGTAGGCTTTCCCTAAAATGTATATATGTTAAGTGAATGCAGGGAGAGGTACTGGGATATGGAGGAACATATAATAAGCTAGAATCACTTATTAAGTCATTAAAATGATTTCACTTTAACTACTTTTCATAATCGTGAGGATCCTAGGGGAACAGGGCACCAACCAGGTGAATTTTGAGTGTTAAAACTGGAGAGATTGCTTGATAAAGTGAGGGGTAGAATAACTCTTGGGAGGCAGGGAACAGCTTGAGGGCATTCTGGTGAAATGACAAATGGAACTGGGAACTTTGCCTACTTTACAATTTCGCCCAAGGCCAGCCTACCTTTAGAGGTCATCTTCTTCAACCCCAGGCTTGCAGACTTGATTGCATCCGCATAGGACAGTTGCATTCCTATCCAATACCTAAATAGCTCCAGCAAAGGAGTTCCAATAACCTTGGTCCAGAGACAAATTATCACAAACTGTTTACCTCACATTTTTGAAAGTATAAATATCCAAAGCCTGGTAATAATGGCAACTCTTTATAAACTACACACTGCTACTCTCTGAGATGACTGGGGTGCTGCCCAGGCAATGAAAGCACAATGCATTTGCTCTCTTGCAAATTAAGCTGTGAAGATCTGCCTCAAACCTTCTACAGAGATTTCTCAGTGAAAGGTAAAGTGTCTGCATATTTAGCCCTGTAGCAAACTCATAGCACCGAGATTTCTTATTAAAAATCCTGTTCTCATAAAATAACCTTCCAGCACACACATCTGATTACTGGATTCCGACTCTTTTCAAAGGGCGAGACCTTGGAAGAGGCACTGGGTGACAGATACGAGTTTGGGGAAACTTTTCACAGGACTGTGCAGACATCTTTGTATCTATGAATTTTCGAATGGACACTCTGTCAGAATACCTAAGTCTTCAGCCGAAAATAGTTTACCAGAACAGAAATGAGAAAGGATTATGTTCACGCTCTCATCCTACCAAGGTGCATAAACTATTCCTAAAAGGCAGAATACAGTACAAAACACATCATTAAGAAATGTGTTCTGCCTTTGGCAAGGCTTGCTGGCTGGGGCTCACCTAATAGCGGTCTTGTTTATTAGAAGCTGCTTTATTCCTGCAGGAGGGGCAATAACTTTAACATTGGTGGCAAGATACTGAACTTAAAATATGCACCGGCATGCAGAATTAAAGCAGAGATGCAAGTCCTCATTGCTCTATTCACCTATGGAAAAAAATATTAGCACACTACTTTAATTGGCTTTTTCTATGATCAATTTTTGAAAATAAATCATAATATCACCATAGGAAGCCAAGTTATATGTGAATTGCATTAGAAATCCTTTAAAGCTCTTTTATAGTTACAGAGAGGGATACAGATTACTTGATTTTCATTTGTCAGATTTTTTTCTTTTTAAACAGATATGGAAGTCAATCATTCTAAGGTGATTCCCTTTTTAAACTCAATCCCACATTCATACAGCACGCCTTAATGAGTCTACTAGGAGTAAACAAATTAGTCTCCAGAATGTATTATGCATTAATTAATCAAACTAATAGTATTGTATAATGTGCTATAGATGAAAATTGGATTCTAAGTACAATACTCACATATAAGAAGAGAATTGGATAAAAAAAATATGATGTAATAAAAAAAATCAGTTTCTATAAATCTAAATAAAATAGCTCTGCCTTCCCTCCACCCATTTCAGGCCATTCAATGGCAAAGAGAATATTCAAAGATGGCCTTTACAGCTGAGATAGTTGTGTGATGAGGAAGAAAGCAGCTTTGGGTAACAATATCCGCAGGTTTAGAGGAGGGGTTAGCAAACTATGGACTGCCATGTTTTATATGACGTGGGAGCAAATAATTGTTTTTACATTTTTAAATGGTTGAAAGAAATCAAATGAACATTAATATCTGATGACATGTGAAGATTACATGAAATTCACATTTCATTGTCCATAAATAAAGCTTTATTGTAATGCAGTCACACATGTTCCTTGCATATTGCCTATGGTTACTTTTATACTACATCAGAAGGTTGAGTAGTTATGACAGACGCCTGGCCTACAAAGTCAAAAATATACTCTGTCTTTTTATGAAAAAAAAAAAATTGCCAACTCTAGTCTCAAGGAAAGATAAACCTTCTGCAATAGAACAAATACATCTATGGTATAGGAATATATCTTTAAAAAATGAGAGGCAAAGGCAGACACCATTTTCTATGATACACTAGAAAGAACAACATCACTTCTTGCTCTTCCTGCCAAATTCCTTAGTCTAATTTTGAGAAAAAAAATAGACAATTCAAACAGAGGGACAATATACACAAGCACCCACCTATACTTTCAAAAAAAAAAAAACCGACATGTTTATGAAAGAAAAAAAGAGATTGAAGAACTGGTCCAAAATAAAGGAGACTAGGGACACATGACAACCAAATTCAACATGTGACCTTGGATTGGAATGTGGACAAGACTTTTTTTTTTAACCTTGGTAATGTTTTGACCATAAAGGACATTACAGTAATAATTGGGTGAAAGTTAAATAAGTTTTGGAGATTAGATGATAGAATTGCATTAAAGCTAGTTTTCTATTTTGGATAATTGTAATGTAGTCATGTAAGAGGAGGTTCTTACTCTTAGGAAATATACACGAAAGTATTTGGGGATAATGGGTTCCAAGTATACCATTTAGTCTCAAATGTTTCAGGAAAAACATGTGTAAATGTTTACATGTGTCTGTCTGTCTGTCTGTATGTCTGTCTGTTGTCTGTCTGTCTACCTATCAAGGGATTGAGAAGAATATGCAAATTTTGCAAAATGGAGGAATCTCAGAAATGATATAATAGAGTTGTTTGGCCAACATGACTTTTCCATAAGTCTGAAATTAGTTAAAAGTAAAAAGCTAAAAAAATAAGATGAGGACGCTTCTGATTGATTCTCTCCCCTCATCAATGAGAACTACAAATGACCACTTTTTCAGGTCTTCTTATAAGTAGTACTTGGGTTCTGACTTGTTACTTGGTGTGATGGCTTTGTACTGTTTCACAGTAACTATTCTGGAACTGCATTTCCCAGATTGCCCTTCCTACATGGTTCAGAATCAGTGCTGTACACAAGGGGAATGTGCACAAGATTTTGAAGGTAGAAGGGAAACAACAGCCCTTATTTTTTTCCTTGAAAATTAGGGCTGTCTCCAGGCATTCAGGCAATTCACACATGCGGTCACTGATACAGCAGCTTACTTTGTTGCTGTGGGTCATCTACCAGACCAATAGGTCCTCCAGCTCCCATCAAATCTCCTCCTTCAGGATCTGCTAGTCCTGGATCAGATGTGTTACAGTTTGGTGGGGGAGACTAGAGCACAGCTCCTCCTGCATGTCACCTCGGTGGCAGCTGCAGGTGGTGAGAGATTGACATGGATTCCCATGTGCCCTTATTAACTTCCACACCTAGGTCTCTTTCGTGATTGTCTCCATCACCTCCCAGAGTCATGTAAGGTCTAATACTTACTTTTTAAAAAACCCTTATTCTATATTGTTTACAGTGGCTCTACACTTCCCATCAAAATTTGACTCATATCTTTGGTTTCCTGAAATGCAGCAAAGGTCATTTAGCAGCCACTTGATCTGTTCATCTCAATTCAAGTCCCATGTCATTACCCTATCCTTTGAAAACATATCCTTACCTAGAACTGCTAGGAGAGCATACTGAAAAGTTCATATTAATAAAAATGAATGAAATCGCCATTTATTCAGCGCCTACCATGTGAAAAATCTCATACTGCACATTATCTCTAAACTCACTAATACCCCATAAGCTAGTTATCATCGTTAACTTTTACAGATGAGAAATTGAGAGTCAGAGAGCTAAAGTCACTTGTTCAACATTGAGCATCTAAGTCATAGTAAAGCAAGAACTCAAATGCAGTTCTGTTCAAATCTCGAGTTTATATTTTTTTCATTGTACCAACCTGTCATCTTAGGAAAAAGAAATAGCTTTCTCACCCTCCAGAGGATATTGCTTTGTGACTTCCCAGAAATTTATTGAATCTCAATATTTCATTCTCACTTATTCATATCATAGAGTTATTATATATTCGAGGAAC
>NW_006431919.1:13098041-13098945 GCF_000325575.1 Pteropus alecto | reverse complement strand
CTTTCTTCAGTCCTTATGTCTTAGAAAAGAAAACACCAATAATTGCTGATGTGCGCAGTGAGAAATGTCACATAACACTCTACTAAAGAGCTATTTAGATAGTCTCAACATATAGTTTCATTTAATTTTTTTAAATCTGTAGACTTTTTCACCATACAACAAATTTTTTTCTTAACATTGCTTTTGATGAAATTCTACATCTATGATCTCATTAAAACTTTACAATAATGAGCCTAGAAAATGTACGGAGCTCATGTCATTAATGTTTTGTTTTACAGATGCAGAGATTAAATTCTAAGAGATTACATAAATCATATAAGTGGAATGTGTTTTTTTTTTTAAAATCTACCTCGTTTCCTTTCTCTCTTGATCTTATAAGAGCAGATTTGCTTAAGATTCTACTTCCTACACAATTTTTAGTCCTTATAGTTTGTCTGGAGTTTACTCCTCCATCATAACTAGTAGTGGGTATATTACACTGACCTGGAAAATCATCATATACCATGTACTCTATCATAATGATGTGTTCTAATGGCCACCCACGTCAATTTATTCAGGGCTAAGCTCAGAAGAAAGACCTTGAAGGAAGCACCTTCTTCCCCTGAACTTGGAGGTAAAAGAATGTGAGCCTCTATTTGCACAGGTTAACACAGAATAAAAAATGAGCTTGAAGTCAATGCAAAAGTAAGAAAAGGTGAGATACAGAGAGATAGTTTCATGTTGCTTGAGCACCTGGTTCCAGCTATACTTGAAGGCAACCACCTTAGAAATTTTTAGTTACATTTACAATAGATTCTCATTCTATTCTCATTCTTTCTCTCTCTCTCTCTTTCTCTTTCTCTCTCTCTCTCTCCCCTCTCTCCTTTCCTTTTTCCTCCTTCTCTTTCCCATTCTCTTCTCTTTC
>NW_006431919.1:13088114-13096555 GCF_000325575.1 Pteropus alecto | reverse complement strand
CCATGTCTACTAAACTCCAAGAGTTACACCTCTAGGGTCTCCATGGGGTATCTATCAATAGCCTTCCTAACTAGGTTGGAGGGGAAGTGAAAAACCATCAATCCATTCTCCATCATAAGCAACTATTTCAAGACATTTTTTATTTTTAATTTTCAACTTGTTGGCCCATCAAAATTAAAACTTTTTAGAAGACTGGCAAAACTAGTGTAAAACCACTTCTTTTTTTTTTTTTTTCTTTCTTTCTTTCTTTTTTTTTTAAAGTCCTGCTTGAATAGTCTAGCTCTTCCCTCTGGAATTTAGACACTTGGCACTGACTTTCTTAGAGCTTTGTGTAAATCCGAGTCCTTAAACAGCCCATTGATGTGAATCTCTTCCACTCAAAGCAGTTTCACCAAATATCAGAGTATTTTTTATTTGAAAAAAAAATCATAATCTATAGTTCAACCAATTGATAGCTGTCTACGTATGTGACAGTTAGGAATAACTAAGTAATTATTTTTACCCTGCTAGTATACATTTAATGTTTAGATTTAATTTTAATCAACCGATCTGCCTGTCATCTTCATGCTGAGTAGACTTACTCATCCTGAAAGGATAAATGTATTAACTAGTTGCAGAATGGGAGGAAATCTCCCAGGAGAATAGATCTGGGAAAGATTCATTTTGTTCTACTCTGACTAGACAAAAGCAAAGAAGTTGCTTAGATTTTAGTTTCAGGTACAAGCAAATCCAAGGGGACTCCTGGTTACTTTATCAAAGGAGGTCAGCAGACCTGGTTGTTATAGCATGGTGATTCTGGACCAGGGACAGTTTTGCCTCCTAGGGGACAATCTGGCAATATCTGCAGACATTTTTGATCATTAAGGCTGGGACAGGGGGTGCTGTTGGTATGCAGTGTGCAGAGGCCGGGGATGCTGATACATATGCTACTGTCATGGGACAGTTCCTTTCACAAAGAACTGTCGGGTCTAGAGTGTTGATTGTGTTGAGGTCGAGAAGTCCTGCTTAAATGAGGAAGAGCACCATAAACTACAAACGGGAGGCACTGAACACAAAATCTTGCACTTTTCAAAACTGTTAACCACTTTTATTTCTCCCATTTATTCACACACACCTTATAAAACTAGGAAAGAGTTTTATAAGGTGTGTGTTGATCTCCTCTTAAGCAAGAACATAAATTCAAGGAAAGCTTGAGCTCCCCGTTCTTTCCCTCCCACAATCAGGCTTAAAGTGGAAGAGCCCTAGCATAGTCAGCTTCAAAATCCTAGACTGGGTACTCTCCAAAAGACTTTTAGAAAATATCTTCACACTATTTAAAGTTGATATCTAAACTTTTAATTATCATATGTTGAGAGCTGTGAAGGAAATATTTTCCAGAAGTGAGATATATTGCACATGGGCTTTAAATATACCGTTGTCAAAAGTTTACGGCTTCAAGTTTAGTTCATTCAACTACATAAGCTAATTGGCAGTTAATTCTCATTGTCAAACCAGTCCTTCACAGCAAATGTATTTTCAATCAGAAAATGTCTGATTTTAGTTTTTAATAAAGTAAAATAATGTGCATCTCTGTGACAACTTTTCTCACTTTTTAATTCTCATCTAATAGACTATTAAAAAAAGGAGTTAGTTTATCACTAGAATGTGAACTCCAAAAGGGCAGAGAGTTTTGACTGTTGCTTAGTAATATACTCTCTGACATTAAGTACATAATAGGTGCTTTACAAGTATTTAATACTGGATGAAAGAAGAGATCACAGATAGTTAGATTAGATATATTGATAGATAGATAGACAAATGGATGATAGATAGATAGACAGAGGATAGATGATAAACAGAGGCACTGAACTCCACCATGAATTTATGGCCAGGATGGAATAAAATGCCTCAGTCACCTCAATGAATTTATATATTCGCAAATTATCACTGGGAGTCTTTATTACCTGGGGCACACATATTTGGACTGAGCAAGAGTTTACCTTGTACAGCAACAATGTGCACTGTGCAAGGGGATCAAGGAATGAACTGGCAGACCACAGACAGGTTTTTAGGAGGATAATTTTGGAAAGAAGAGTGCAGGAAAGGAATTGCTCTAAAGCCATCCACACCAATGTAACTGCTGGACAGTCTTCTTCTGCTCTGATTTGAAGAATGGACTGCTAACGATAAGAGAATGACATATTAATCATAAAAGCAAAGCAGGACAACATAAGCAAGGTTGAGCAAAAAGGGAGATGGAGTGAGAATACACGACAGGGCCGGACCAGTGACCTAATGATAGGACAATCGGGATTGCTCTAAAGGAACAAGGAAGATGTCCATAGAACAAGGATCCTAATATAATTTTGCAGAGCAGATAGAGTGAGGTGTAAAAGTAGCCCTCTGCATCATTTTATAGGCTTCATTTTTCCTTATAGAAATTGTCTTTCATTGACATGATATGAAATATTTATTTGCTTATTTGTTCTACAGCAGTAAATGATATAAATAACTTTTTTTTTTCCTTACAGTTATGTCCTCAATGCCCAGGATGGTGCCAAATTGAAGATACTCAACCAACATTTTTGGTTAACTGTTGAACATGGTACCTTGAACATATTTGTAGACCAGGCTTAATGAAGCAAAATGGGCCTCTGCCTATGCCATGAGTGACCTTGGTTTATTATTTAACCACCCTGGGGTTTCAATTTTTTCAAGATGAAGATGTGGGAGCTAAATTCACTAAGATCTCTTCCAGTTATATTATCTGATTCTACTATGAATAGTTAGCTGAAAGTGTCTATAGATGTTTGTGTTAGTATAGTGTAAGCATGTGTTTGCTGAAGAGCAAAATTCAGAAAAAAAGTACTACCATGTATTTTTAAAATGAGGAAAGTATCATAGGCTGAAGGGACAGAAGGCAGAAAAGAAATAGTGTAGGTAAAATATTTGACTTGGTTTAGTGGAAGAGTGAAGGTCTGCTAAAACAGCTAAAATAGGAGGAAATTACAATAAGAGACTTTGTAAAAATAGTACATTTTATGGAGTAGGAATATGGAGAACTTTCATATTTGATAGCTTTTATATTATTAGTGGTAATATTATTTTGAGCATATGATTATCTTCTAATAATAATACTTAAAATATTTAGGCCATGGTTTAGTGGAAGAGTGAAGGTCTGCTAAAACAGCTAAAATAGGAGGAAATTACAATAAGAGACTTTGTAAAAATAGTACATTTTATGGAGTAGGAATATGGAGAACTTTCATATTTGATAGCTTTTATATTATTAGTGGTAATATTATTTTGAGCATATGATTATCTTCTAATAATAATACTTAAAATATTTAGGCCAAGAAGTCTTGTTTTGGAAAATATATTTTTATATCTAGTAATTTATCTATTTTATCTATTTATCCATAGTAGTTTATCTATCTTGAAGTAATATCTAACATTATTTTTAGGAGCAGATAAACTGTTTTTTAGAAGTATCATCAAATATAAAAACATATTTATTTAAACTCATTTTAAATGTTAAAAAGAAATAAATGCCATTAATTAATCTTCGTGGGGATGATATTTCATAAGAACAGAAATGGTCAATGGATATAGTAATTCCAAAATTATCAGAATCCCAGCCATTTTACACAATCTCACACACACACACACACACACACACACACACACACACCCCAGATACATACATACATAACGAGAGAGAGAGAGAGAGAGAGAGAGAGCGCGCACTAGCGTGAGCGAGCCAGCTAGAGAGATTAAATGCCATACAAAAATGCTAATAATAAAGGTATTAAGTCTTGGTAATTATGTCTCAGTGATATGTAATCATTATTTCATTTAATTCTTTTACCAAATCTATGATATAGGCACCATTAGTTTCCCCATTCAGCTACTGAAGAAACTGAGGCTTGGGAAAGGAAAGGTCAGTAACTATCCCCAGGTCATACATCTAGTAAGATAAAGCTAGAGAACTTGAGTGATGTCTTTTATACAAAGTTGTATCTAAACACTTACCAGATTTACTATAATTTGCCCTAGGCTTTGCTGTCTAGACGTGACAAGCTTCCTCGTAGGAGAAGATCTTATTCAAGGTGCCAGAAAACTTAGAAAGGTTTAAGCCAGTCAAACTCTTTGATTGAAAGTAAATGACAACCATTGTTTGCCTGCTCACTTTTACTTTTAATGTACATTTGTGTGAGAGTGTAGAGATGAAAGCCTTGTCAGTCACAGGTTCACTTAAAAAAAAAAAAATCAATCCAAAAGCAAAAGGATCTCAAAAAAGATTCTACAGTGGCAACATGAACTAGTCCCAAATGCCTATTTTCCATTCAGTTGTTTTTCAAAGTTTGAAAGCTGCTTGTTAATTCTGTTTATATATACAAAAGATTTTAAGGTGTTTGTTTTTTCCAAGTAACATGATAGAGTCAAGTGGTTTTTTTTTTATTATTGAGATATCAGTAGGAAAAATATTTTAGATGTCAGTAGGAAATAATATAATTAATTATTATGGCATTTACTAACTTTTAGAGATTGTCATTTATTCTTTTTAATTGTGCTAACATTTAATTAGAAGACATACATAAGCACAATTGTTACAGAACTTTAATAGGTGAACATCATCGTTTTTGTTCTATGATTTTATCTTCTTTCTTCTAACATGAAGAAGAGGTTTCATTTGGATAGTCTTCTGTCTATGGTTAATGTAAATGTGAAACATCCTCTAAACATTACATAGGGAGGAATATGTAAAGATATTTTCTACAGAATTCTACCAATATACTAGGCTTCTATTCAGTGCCAACTTAATAAATGCTCACATGGCTCAATTTCTGTCTGCCAGAAAGTAGCTAAAAAGGAACTCTGACTTTTATTTGCATCTCTCAAAAAACACTAACATTCCCATACCAATATATCTAGAAATTTTTTCCCTCCAATGTCTAATATTTTCTTGCCTTGTGTCTGTTCAAAAGTCCTTCAAAGTCTGAAATCTCAAACCTTTTTCTCTCAACTCATCTGCTGGCACTTTTCCTACTCTTTCCTCCCATTTTTAGTTAGAATTCATCTTTCTAGATGCATTTTCTCCCTCTCTCCTAACACTTTGAAAGTCATTCCTACCTACCTCCATTCTCCTAGTTTTGTACCACAAAAGATTCTGGAACCATGCTGGCAAACTCTTTGCTTTAGGTGAAGGGGTAGGGGTAGGGGTGCAGCAAGAGGACGGGGGAAGACGCTTACTATTCAAACAATAACACATCCTATTCCATTGCATGAATAATAAGGGAAGGGGCACGATACTTTCCTGATAAGTTCCCCTTAGTCTGGCATTAACAGTTGGTTTCCAGCTTCCAGCTTCTTTTAAATTTCCATGAACCAGCCTCATCATATTCCCCAGAGGTACCAGTGCCATCTAAGTAGCATTCATTCCTCCTCGAAGGTCTGACCCTCAGCTCTAGATACACAGAGGAAATGGCACCAGGTGGGCGAAACTACATGTCTGAGTCCCAGAAGCTGAGCCTGCCTTGACATTGATGCACTTCTGATAACTCCAACTGCTTTCTCTGTTCTCTCAGCTCAGGAGGTGGTGGCCATATCCTGTAGTTATGATATCTAGATTACCCCAGGTGGTCCTTTGATGTTGATTCAGTTCTCTAACTTCTGCATACTCATTGCTTTTATGAAATTCCCCCTGTATAAATTCCTAGTATGGTTTCTGGTTTCCTCACTGGAGCTGGGTTGAGACAGGGCTGGAGGATGCTAAAAGCTTAGATCGCTGGACTGTTACTGAAAAAGAGTCACACTCTATATGTGGAGGAGAAACACTGTATGTTCTGATTTGAAACTGAAAATTATTGTTGAAAACAGTTACCTAATCCTGAAGTAAAATGATAGTAGTTTAAATTGTTGAGCAAAAATCTCAATTTGTTCTTTGTTTCTATGTTTTGAGTATTTTAAAAATATTGTACTGTTGTTCATGAAATGATTACATGTTCTTGAAATAGATCAAATTTTATGAAAAACCTTATAACTTATTTATAGATTCGTAAAATTGAGTGCCAGTGGCTCCCAAGAGAGACATCTAAGGTAAGACATTTTTTTCCCCCTACTTCTGCATCTCTTTCTGCATCTCATGGAGGACCAATAATTTTTGAGGCCTTCTGGAAATTTACTTATAAAATAAAAAAAACAGCTAAAACTATACTGTTGTGTTTTGCCTCCAGGAAAACAAATAATGTGTGGCAAATGACTCATTTTATAAGTGTTTTGTCAATATAATACTTACAATAGCACGTTGTGTTTGAATAGAATTTTACTATGTATGAAATACTTTTTTATCTCTTACCATCCATATTCTTATCCAAGACTATATATCAGGTATATTTTACATTTTTTTCCTTTAGAGAATCTTAAACTCAGAAGGATGCAGAAATTTACCCAAAGCTTTAGGAGTAAAAGGTAGCACCTGATCTTACACTTACATCTCAGCACTTTCTATCCAGGCAGTATTTTGCTTTGCCTCATTGTTGATTGACTCTCTCATAAAAAGTATGTTATCCAAAAAGGAGTATCTCATCATGGCCCAACAATGGTGAAAACTCCCAAATTAACAATGTTGGAAAAAACACATTATCACATTTATTGTGTAGCTTATGTAATTTTTTTTTTTTTTTTTTACTGTGTTTAACAGAAGGTTTATCAGAGACAGGGCTCTAAGAAACCACCTGGAAGGTATAATTACCTTCAGAAATATTTTATTATTAAAAAGTATAATGAGAGGTCCTATAAGAGTAGATTAAACTATTAGGCAACCTGCCATGAGTGACTTTGTAATTTGAAAGATCATTTATCATTTTCAATCATGACTTTCGTTCATTTTTTCTAGGTGATTTTTCAAATTACTCAAAAAAAAATCTCATTTTTTTTTGGATTGCTCAGTAGATAAATTGCTCTTCTTTTTTAGCACAGAAAATAAAGGTACCTTCGATAATTAATCTAGATATACATGTACCATTTAAATTTACAACAGCTTTAAAATTTATCTTTGTATAAAGTTGTTGGATACTCAGTAATTCTTACTTCAGAAATCCATTCTTGTGGCCTTAATTTCCTTTATCTCTCAGTCTTTTTAAACTTACCCAAATAGTTATAAACTATTGACAATTCTTCATCAGAAAGTAAACTAACAAAAAGCATATAATTTAGGCTTATTGATAAAGACTTAAATGTATATAAGTATATGCATATACAATGTTTTCACAGAAGCTGCTAATTTCCTACTCAATATCAATTTCCCTCTATTTCCTTACAAAGGAATGCCTATATTGCTGAAAGCAGCAGTATATCCAGCTAAAAATTACTTTTCCAACCATCCTGTACAGATAGGGGTGGCCAATGAAGTATAAACAACCATGTGATGTGGCTTCTTACAGATGTCAGGTTTTAACTATTTTATAAATATTTTTTCCTTTCATTTTGACTTACTGATGTGGATGGAGATATGATGGCTGGTACTACAGTATCTATATTGTGGGGGTTACACAGTCAAATATAAGAAACAAAACTGTATTCTAAAATGAGCAAAGCAGTTGACAGGAGGATCATGGGCAATTGATAATACAAGGAGCTGCCAAAGACCCCCGATCTGCCTGTCTGAATTTTGTTTGTTTGTTTGTTTGTTTGTAAGAGAAGCCACTGTATCTTCAGATCGTTTACTAACAGGCACATATAGTTCCCTAATTAACATACCTGCTTTTGAAGATATGGGATGTTCTTTACACAAGTCTGGTGGGACCATACACTGCTATACAGTTTGGAAGATAAACTGACATGCAATATCAAAAGTCTGTAAATGTAAATATATTTTTACTTAGCAATTTCACATCTAGTAAAATTTATCTAAAGGAAATAAAGTTGAGTATAATATGGACTTATAGTGACATTAAACTCAATATTGCTTACATCTGTTTGAATATTTGAACCAACATAAATGCACAATAAAAGTTATTATAGTAAAATCATACACAGCTCAACACTAAAAATAGTTTGTGCAATATTATAACATGAAAAAAAATTTATGACATTGTAAACTATCCTAAAGTGGCATCATATATTTAAAGTACATCAAATGTATAAGATATACATTACGATACAGGCAATGTCAGCTATAAAAAAAAAGTCACACATGTGCATAGAAAACTATCTATATGGTCATACAAGAAAAGTTGATGTAGATATCTTCAGGTTTTTCAGTATTGAGTAACTTATATCTGAGCTAATCTTTAATTTTTTTTTCATAATAAACACATGTCCTTTATATATTAAGAGAAAACTATATTGGAAAAAAATAGTTTGGTGTTACTGCTATTAAAGCATGGTTAGTACAGGTAGATTAGAGAATTGAAGTCATTATGATTCTTCTGAAGATTATATATATATATATGTGTGTA
>NW_006431919.1:13056148-13088088 GCF_000325575.1 Pteropus alecto | reverse complement strand
ATATATATATATATACATACACACACACACACACACACACACACACTACTTTAGTTTTTCTCAATATAACAGAAAATTTTGGAAAGTTTCCTAATGGAATTAAGACAAAATTTTTTGACTTCTTTTTGGAAGGGATTTATACAGTTCATCCACATTAATATCATTCTAGGTAAACAGCATGTGGAAGTGGTAGATATGTTCTTATTAAAATTTATGATACCTCAACTTGCCCATGATGCCCTTGAGAAAAATATTTGTGTCTCACCCAGTCTTTACCCCCAGTGTCTGATACACATTAGTCTTTGAGTACATGACTTTTGATTGTATATGCAATCCTATCCACCTTCCCTTGGTCCAGGATGTCGCTATAGTCTCTATTTGGTAGGTCCCTTTAAGTATTTTTTTTTTTTTTTCATTCTTGGTCTACCCTAGACCAAGACCTTTGGTAGATGAAACTTTAAAACTCAAACATAAAGAGAAAAATCATATATCTGAACTAGGTAGCCCACCTACACAGAAAATCATTGAGCTGTTGTGGAAGGCACAAGTGTAGTTTGACAAATATTTTCAGATCTTAACAGCTTTTAGAGGCATGATAGGAAAGCACCTACAGGAGCCCTTCCTGTCAGATAGGGCTATATTATTAGTACTGGCCAATGAGTTATGAGCTGAAGTGACTTGCTTTTTAAACATTTAGTTGCTATGCAAGGCTTTCCAAAGCTTTCTTTTTTCTTTTCCTCTTTGTGATGGTAACCGACAACTTTCAAGATACTGGTTGTTCATTCATCTTGGGTTCTTAAATGACTACAGAGAGCAGATCTTCAACAAATGTAAAGTGTGATCAAGAAAAATGTCATTGTTATTTTGAGACACTGATATTTTAGAGTTGCTTGACATTGCAGGATAACGCAGACTATTCTGATTATACGCAAAACATTTAGCCATATGACTATATACGAAAAATAAAAAGCAATTTTAAAATTTAAATTACACCTTTGAACTCAGCAATGAAATCAATGACATATGATTCTATTATATTCTTAAAAAAGATTTATTTTTGAAAGAAAATATATGTGTATATGGGTGTATATACACATATATGTATATATGTATATCTATATATATAAGAAATTCAGGCAATATCCAAAATTGCACACACACACACACACACTAAAATGTTTTTGAAAAATATCAGCTTGGATCACACTATGTCGATATAGCTTACACTAGTTTTATGCAAATGAAACTTGAAGTACCTCTTTATTTCTACTTACAAATGGAACGATAAATAGATAAGCAGACACACATAAACACAAATAATTTTTAAAATGATATTATACAAATCATTACATGAGTTTAATTGAATATAAAAAGAAAAAAGTAAAATTAGAAAAAAATTGAAATTAAAAAAATGGTTGACTTTTAGGAAAAAATGTTTTTGTTTCTTTTTTTTTTAATCAGAGATTCTAGTTTCCTTTTGAATGCATTGGATGCATTTTCAGATATTAAAGAGAGATTAATTTTTATGAATGGTATATATGGTTATACAAACAAAAAGTGTTTTCAGTTATGAATGGTATATATGGTTATACAAACAAAAAGTGTTTTCAGACTTCTATACTGAAATTATGTGTGGTTAAATAATGTATGGTTAAATTAAATAATGTCTGTTATCATTTGAATTAATTAGAAAAAGGATCAGGATGAAAAGTAGATGGGGTGGAATTCTCCATAGGTGGATGGCTTTGACATTGGATGGCAGGGATAGGTGGATTCATTATAATAGCCTATCTACTTTTTTTTTCCTGAGACTTTATTTTCTTTTTAGAGCAGTGTTAAGTTCACAGCAAAATTAAGAGGAAGGTACAGAGATGCCCTGCTCTCATACACACATAGTCTATCTACTTTTATATATATTTGCAATTCTCCATAACATAAAATTTTAAAAAAGAGATTCTAGATTCTAAAATAGAATTCTGTTTAAAACAACCTGGGCACCCTGCTAAAGGGTATCTCTTGAACACATGCCTGACAGACAGGCTGAAGTATAAGGTGAAGCCTTTGAGAAAGTGGACAGATGTCCATTAGAAATTAGTATAACAGAGCTAAAACCAGCATCACTTTTGACCCAGCTTTCCAAGTTTCCACAAGCAAGCAGTAATACTCCAAACTCAATTATCTGCCTTCTGTTCTGCTGGCCAACCATTGGATTGATGATAGAGCAAAGGTAACAAAATTAAACAAAACAGGGATTTTATGTAAAAGGAATTTCTTTCTGCCTTTGTGATAAGGTGGTATTATCATCATTATAAAAGGTTTAAAGTAAGTGAGGCATTTTATATTACCTGTAAAATACATTTTAAAGTGCTAACCTTGAGAAGAATAACCCTGATTAATTATAGTTCCCAATAATTAATTCACTCTTTTAAATTTTTTATCCAATTATAATTCTTCTTCCTAGCTAGTTTCCACTGTAATCACTCATGTTCTGTAAGAATAAAATACTCAGAAATGGATCTAATTCAGCAACCTGAATATAGCAGCACTAATTATAAAAGTAAACTGTATAAAATGTCAAAAATAATGTGACCAATTTTTATTTTTTTTTGTGACAACTTAAGGAATTAATAGGTTTAACTCAAAGGTATCCCTTCTAAAGTTCCACACTGACACTCTTATTTCTGCACAGCAGCTAAGAGACTCGCTCTTTGAAACGATTAGTACTATTTCCTATAACCTCCCAAATAATAAACATTAAAACCTCCACAGATATGAAGAACCAAAACATGTGAAATAATATATAATAGGAAATATATATCATATAATATATTAAAATAAGTATTATAATATATCATATATATGATAGAAAAAAATCTTTGCTAGTAGAGGATAGTCAATTCTTTTTCAAAGAATTCAAGGAGTTTTCTTATAGGGATACCAATGACCAAACTTTACCATTAAGATCTTTAGATGGTTAGATGAGAACAAACCCACAGGGAATAAAGAGAGAAAAAAAGCAACTCAGTCCAACACACTTGAACAGTTAAATTGTTATTGAGGTAGCAGAGACAAGGAAAGCTTTGAAAAAATTTTTCTCTATAGTGAAAACTATGAATTCAAGCTGAACAGGTTTTCATTAATATGATAAAGGATTTGCTTTTGAAGACTAGAAATTGTGTTAGAAATTACTTGTTATATAGTTCTGAGACTGAAGTGTCATATATTAAAGGGAATCATTACAGTAAAGGGATCTGGAGAAAAGTACCAAACCCTTTGGTGGCACACTAGAGAAACGATTCATCACCATGGGGGGTCTGAGAGATTGGTGGTATGGTGTGAATATCAGGAGCTAAAAAGTTAGATCCTTCATGTACTCAGTATCTATCCTGGAAGCTGCTCTGCAGAGGGATCACATTTGTCACCAAGAAGTCGGTAATGTGGACCAACACAGACTAGCTGAGCCCTCAAGGAATCCGATTCCCAGAGGCCATCCCTAAATGTAGGTGCTAGAAGGTACTAAGGAGCCAAATGGTTTTCCAGTTCTGAAAGTTGGTACAGCTGAAATTTATTTCAGCCTCACCCAGCAATTATCTCAGTTAGCAAACTATCTCACACGAGGTTGAAATAATGAGAAGTGACTACAAGTCAGAAACTCCATAAATGGAACCAAGCAAGGTAGTCTGCGATGAGACACCTGGGAAATTAGAGGACGGAATCTGGATTACATAAAATTATATATTTTTATCAGATGATATATATTTTTATCTGTCCTTAGTGTTGCAGCAATTATTCATTTGACAATACCATCTGGGTTTCTAAGAGCTAGAGGGGAATAGGTGAGTCCATACTTATTAAATTTAGGGAAAAAATGGAGATTGAATTATTTTTAATGTGATACCCTAGTTTGGTGACTTAGATGGAAACTAAAAAAGCCTGGTCAAAAAAGAAGGAATAAAAATTATGGATTTTAAAAAAAAGAGTAAAAATGAAACCTATTAGTTCCTTTCGATCAAGGCTATTTCTCTCACTAAATGATGCTTATAATAAGCAGATAAATCTTTATTCTTAAGTAATAATCTTTTGTTCAATTTACCTTGGAGAAGAGGGTATAAAGATTTGGGGCTACAAAGGAGACAAGAAGGATCTAGATATAGAGAAAGAATATTATAATGTACAAAGACCTCTCCCCTCAAGGGCAGAAGCCAACTCTATGTATTGCTTTCCCATCTAAAGTTTAACTTATTTGGAGATAGGCAATACACACACACACACACACACACTTCAATATCACATATATTGTATGCCTTTATATGCCTAAAGATATCAGGGTATTATAGCACTATGGGGCGGGGGATATGATCATGTAGTTGTATAATTTTTCTACCAATAAAAGTCTTATGATATGGCCATTATTATCTCCCATTTGTAGTTGTAGGATTTAATTCTTGCTGTTTGCTCTCTGATTTCACTGAACCTGCTAACAAATACTCTCTCTTTGGATCTCCTTGTCCTTTAGATCTCTCATACAACACAGGGAATCTCTTAATTGATCCCTTGTCTAAAAATACTGGAATCCTGATTGGGTTTTTTTTTTTTTTTAGACAAATCTGTATATGGATGTGCCTTCTTATTCGTGGCTTTGGTTAATTACTCTTGAAGTCTTTCTTCCTGTTCTGACAAGTCTTCATTCAGGACTAGGAATCTCTTCAGTTTCTGAATACTTACTCTCCGATGACTGACTGACTCCATTGCTATATGAGTTTTGTTCCACAGAAGAAAAGAGAAAAAGAGATAGACAGAGATAGAGATAGAGATAGAGATAGAGATAGAGATAGAGATAGAGATGATAGAAAGAAGAAGAAGAAGGAGAAGAAGGAAAAGAAGGAGAAAGAGGAAGAAAAGAAAGAGAAGAAGAAGGAGAAGAAGAAATGATTATCACATCCAGGTAAAAATTCTAGTAATACATCTTGAGATAAATCAATATCTAAGAAAAATAAGCACATGAGTGCCTAACCTCTCTCCACACACATGTTGGTTCTGAGTTGACTTTTGACCATCTGACAACAAGCCTATGTCTAGAGCATGGCTGAAACAATTCTTTGCACTTCAAATTGATGTTGCCATTCTCTGTGGTTCTTTTGCAAACAGAAAAGTGTGTTTTATATTTATTTCTCTACTTTGTAGTAAAGCAAAATGTATGAAGTATATATCTGACATGGTTTTGAATGATAACCTGAACTTTCACTGGTCAGCTGTCAAATTGTTAGAAATTAATAGAGATTCTAAACACCCTTTGTTTTTGTGTATTTGTGTGGTTGTATACATATTCTGTAATGGAAACTAATTTGAATTTTCAAACTCTGTATTTCAATGTCCATATCCTTTTTATTATCTTTCAAAGCAATAAAGCAATCTGAAGTAATTCCTCGTAGAAAGAATAATTAAATTTATGTAAGTGGCATTGTGATATATAAAACAAAACTATATCCTTTCAAATTACATATTTGGATGATTTCAAAAAATTTTTGCCATGCAAAAGATGTGGAATGGTCAAACTTAGTGCCTCAATGATGACAGATGGACTCAGGAAGTGTTACAGAAAAATTTTGCACTGAGTTTCTCTCTTAATCTGTGGGGAGACTGGACTAAACATTGATGTTATTCTTGGAGATGAGCATGGTACCTGAAACCAATGTTTGGATGGGAGTAATTTAAGACACAAACAGAAGCTATCAGAATGGAAAGGCCTATTGGCTGAATTATCAGCTGAAAGCACTCTTTGTGGAACACATATACAAAGTCCCTAACACAGTATTGATGGGCACAGGATGAACCACCACTCAGCAGGCACCAAATCCATTTCACTAATTCTCCTGGCCAGAAGAAAAGACACTAACCCAGAATGGAGTCAATCAGCAAAGCCAAGGTTTGCCATGCAAGCTGTACACGCTGGCAAATTTATAAATCTATTGTGATTGAGGTAGTCTATTTGGAGAAGAAGAAAATTTTTGAAAAGTTTCATTCTCTATTAAGGAACTGTAGAGATGAAAAGAAAGTTAATTATCTAGAACTAACCTATTTTAAGTGAAAGTATTTAAATTTTAAAGTTATTCCTACTAATAATAAATATTACTTATTGAGTATGTATTCATACTATTTGTATGACTGTAACATTTGCACTGTTTGTATGACTAGAACAACGGCCTACAGACTGGAAATATTCAGTATACATCCTAATCTTCAAGTGAGAAGATGCAAAGAAATACAGTAACTATAGGTCCATTGCTCTAATTTCCCAAGCAAGTAACGTGATGCTCAAGGTGATACAAACAAGGTTTCTACCTTAAATGAAACAAGAAATGCCAGATATTCAAGCTGGATGCAGGAAAGAAAGGTGTATTCAAGATCTAATAGTGAATATTCATTGAATAGTGGAGTGCTTAAAGAATATCAAACGAAGGTTAGTCCAAGCTTTTTAAACACAGTTAAATCTTTGAAAGTGGATCATGGAAGCTATGGGTTTCTTTAAAATAAATGGGTGTGCCTCAGCCCTCGATAAATTCAGATTCGTATTGAGGACAGGAAGCCAATGTGTAGAGAGAATGGGGAGAGGCAGAACGTTTTCCCTTATGGAAAGGTATCAGACAAGGTTACATTTTATCTCCCTATTTGTTTAATGTATGCGCAGAATATATCATACTAAAACCTGGGCTAGACTCAGAGGAAGGAGGAGTAAAAATCAGTGGAAGAATTCTCAGTAACTTAAGATATGCAGATGACACAGTCTTACTGGCAGAAAACAGCAATAATCTGAAACAACTTCTGATGAAAGTGAAAAGAAGGAAGTGCCAAAGCTTGAACACCAAGAAGACAAAAATCTTGACTACTGAAGAAAAAACATGACTTTAACATAGACAATAAAGATATTGGAAGTATTAAAGATTTTACCTATCTTGATTCAGTCATCGATTTGGATGGAGACCACAGCCAAGAAATCAAGAGAAAGCTGCAACTCAAAAGGGCAGCGATGGGAGAGTTAGAAAAGATCACCAAGAACAAAGATGTGTCATTAAAGACTAGGGGGAAGGTCATCCACACTCTCGTCTTCCCATTTACTGTGTACAGATGTGAACGTGGGACGGTGACGAGTAAAATCGATTCATTTGAAAGATGGTTTTGGAGGAGAGCTCTCTGGATACCCCAGACCACCAGAAAGACAACCGAGTGGGTCCTAGAGCAATTTAGCCTGTAACACCACTGGAGGCAAACATGACAAAACTGAACCTGTCCCATTTTAGGCCTATTGCGAGAAGGCAGAGTTCGTTAGAAAAGACAATAATGCTGAGAAAAATAGAAGCCAGTAGGAAAAAAGGAAGACCAAATATGAAATGGACTGACTCTAGAAAAGAAGTCATACACATGAGTCCACAGGAGCTCAGCAGGGCTGTTGCGGGCAGCACACCGGGAATCTCACTCAGGCATAGGGCTGTCAGGACTCACAGCTGACTCAGTAGCACAGAATACACATTCATAGTATTTACATAAATGCATTATTTAATTTAATTATATCTAACTCATACTAATTCTCTAAATTGGGTATAATTATCTCCATTTAATAAATGAAATAACTGAAGCTCAGGTAATACAGTTAACAGGCTGAGCTTCCCCCAGTGGGAAATACTGCAGTCAGATTCGGTTGGTCTAATAACAAAATCTTCCTTCTAAATTAGTGAGTATATGTATGAAGGAACCGAGACCCAGATTAATACTTGTTCCTTATATCTAATTCATAGGATAATTTAGGCATGTAAACTCTGTAAGTTAATACATGTTTTCTGATGATCCAACTATCACCTTTTACTTTTGAAAGTGAAATAATCATAACAACCAACCAGGAGGGCAAGTAGTAAAATATCTAAAGAGAAAAGCCAATTATTTCAATATTTATTCATTCATTCATTTATTCGAAAACTGTGCTCTACATCGTAAAGTATTGTGCTACTTAAGCAGGTTTTTTCTAAGAAATAACACAGGCATTGTATTTCTCCACCCACAAGAATAAGATATATTCACTGCAAAATTAACTCTGGTTTTCTTTTCCTTAAGTGAATTATGGGTATTGTGATAATCTAAATCGTATTCAGACTTTTAAGAGAGCCCAATACTGAAGGAAACAGAAAGACTCAATTTAGTATGAAAGGGAAATGGACAATTAGCCTATTAATTCTTTATTAGATTCATAGAAGGTTAATTGATAACTCAATAGTTTTAACCACAGCCATGATACCCTTGTTGGCTCAGAATACAGGAAGAAGAGGATCATTTGCTTAGAAAAACTCATAGATAAGTCACTTCTTAAAGTCACTAGTTGACATTTAAAAAAATCTACAGACATCCTGTTTTGAGAGCTTCTAGTCAACATATAAGACTGTGAAGCAATTTTCGATGCTTGCTCTCAACCAGGAGCATGAAATGAAGACCCAAATGAAAATCCTGCGAGACCAAAGTTTTCACTGTAGTGTGGTCATGAATAAGGCACCTAGAAGATGGACTGTTACTTTGAGTTGGAGATGACCTAACACATATATTCTCTTTATCTTCATAAAAACACAGTGATCCCTTAAGAAACATATTGTGCTATTTATTTTATGAAATATTTAAAAGAAATAATTATTCCATGCCAGAATAATGTTGTATTTCCAGATGTTGTACGGAGTTAGTTCTATAATAATCATGCTCTAACTTCACTTTCTTGGGGAATCTAAGGTATAATACAACTCTGGTGGGAGCCCACTGTGTATCATTAGAAGGCTCAGATGTATGTAAAGTCCTAGAAACAGAACACTGAGCAACAACTTGAAATTTAAACAAAAAGATTACACAATTCTTTGTCAGTTACTACATTAGAATCTGAGACCTTTAAAAAGGAAAGAGGAAAAAAATAACTTAAAGAAGATAAGATTTTTAACAAGGTCAGTCATACTGTTCTTATCCATGTAGTTAATTCATCAATCAATTCATTTGTTTATTATGGTAGTAATACGAGTATTAATCATCTTGTATGTGCCAAATATTGAGTTAGGTGATGTGTATATAATGATTAACAGGGTACAGTCTCTTTCCTCAGAGACTTTAAAGTGAAATGGGAAAGATACCTAAAGAAGCATATTATTACAACATAGTGATAGACATGCCATGTTAAGGGCACTTTTTGCTTAGGCAGGAAATGGGGTTAAATATTGCTGGTGATAGGAGCTGGATAATACCAATTTGAATTTACACAATTACATTTAGGGCTAAGATATTGCTCTGGGTAGAGGTGGTTATCTTTACTAATTTCTATTTTCATTGCTATGAACTTGATCTCTTCTGTAATTTAATCAATGATCATAGGGATGAGTGAAAAAAATGAAGATCTAAAACATTTCTGATTGAAAATTTTTCAAGATAAGACAAAAGGTCTGTAAAGGGAAATAGAATATAGAGGAATATGGAAACTGAATATGTTCTCCCATTGGAGCATCAAGGGGTCACAGACCAATGATAACTCTTGGCACAACGTGGAGACATTTGAATGTACCTGAGCCTTTTCAATTGGACCTTTTCTTACCATGGGGAAAATGACTGTGGGGTGTGTGTACCACTAAGAGAGGTAACATTCTGGAACCCAGGTAAGTGTTTTGAGGAGAATTTACGTCAAAGGGATTCTCCTACCTGGGAGAATTGCAGAGGCCCAAGAGTTCAGGCAGTTAGATCTGCAATGCTGATTATCTTCATAGATTTTCTGACTGCATAGGATTGTGGCCTGAATCCCATTGGCAGTGAAACATACACACACACACACACACACACACACACAGCATTTCAGAAATGTAAAAAAAAGATGTATTAGTTATTTAGTGCTATGTAACAAATTGCCTAAATTTAGCTTAATCTACATTTATTATCTCACACAGTTCACAGGAACCTGGAATCACCTTAGCTGTGTGGTTCTCCTTTAGGCTCTCTCAGGAGGTTGCAATCATAATGTTGACCAGAAATGTATTCAATCTGAAGGCTTGACTAGGGCTGGAGAATTCGTTTCCACAGTTTCTTACCCACACGCCTTGCAATGTAGTGCTGGTTGAGGCAAAGTAGCCTCAGTTCCTCACCATGTGGACCTCACTGTAAGGTTACCTGAGTGTCCTCATGACAATGTAGTTGGTTTCCCCCAAAGTAAGGGATCCAGGAGAACAAAGGGGACTCAGCCACGGAAGTCACACTCCATCACTTCTGAAATACCTGAGGGTCACAGAGGCTATTCAATGAGAGGAGACTGCAGAGGGGTATGAATACCAGGAGGCAAAAATCATTGGGGCATCTTGTAGGCTAACTACAATAAAGGAAAAACCAAAGCCATTTATTTACTGATAGTTCAGATGTGAGAAAAAATGGAGAAATCAAGTATGAAACTCAGGAGTCTGGCTTTTAACAGCATCATTGCTTTTGTTTAGAAGTGTTTTGCATTTGTACTTTCTTGGCGAGTATTTGTTAACATGTATACGTGACAACTATCATTTCTCTAGAGAAAGACACTGGTATGGAGGTTGCTAATTTGTATCATCTACTCTGGAAAGATAAGGAAAAGTATCCTAGAGACTGTTATAAACCAACTATTTCGCCAAATTAATGGAACTAGAATGTCTGTATCTCTAAGGTATATAAAAGGTATATAAATTAAGAATCAGTTAGTAGTACTTAGTACCAGAAAACAAAGATTAAGGTTGTATGATATGAGAACTGCTGCTTTTCTCTAAAGTAAACTTTCTTAAATTTTGCACTATAGACACCTGAGGCTGAACTATTTTGTTACTTTTTGTTATGGAGGGTTTTCTTCTGTGTTGTGCAATATTTAACAGCATCACTTACCTCTACCATCAGATGACAGTAGAACTTTCATTATAAAAGCGATATGATTTAGACATCAGTAAATGTCTAAAGGAGGTAAAATCATCCTTAGTTAAGAACTAACTATTAGTTTAAAACGTTTTGGATAGTTAAAAAAATTTTGGTTAGATCTTTGGGAAAAAAAAGTATGTTAAAATAAAAATTTTGATCCACTGAAATCTTGTGATTGACCCACCTGCTCAAAAGTCAGTGCCTGCCATGAAAAAATAAAATCTCTTTAATTCAACTGAAAATACGGGACAGAAATCCCATTTAGATAAAAATGAAAACAAAATTTTAGGTCAGTCTAGATTTCGAAAGTTGAATGCCTACAGTTTATGTCTTTTAATAAGTTGGACTTTTTGGATGGAAAAGGCAGCTTTTGATCTCCTTTATTACTGAAGTAAAGATGAAATTGTAACATGGGACAGAATAGAGATCCACATTGTGGGGAGCTTTGTCTAGGAGTAGCATAAAGGTAATATTTATGGGAAAAGTCAAGTGTCTTTCGTAAAAATGTTTTTATAAGGAAACCCAAGTTTGCATGTTGCTTCCATAAAAGTCCCATGGTTATTCTAGGTCAGGTGGAAATGCATGAAACTTGAGAAACCAGTAAGAGTATATCTCTGCTCCTACGTGTAGAAGGCATAACAAAGACACTACTTCCTTACATAATAAAGAAGGCAGATTGAACAATAGCAAGTTGATTGAATCCAAAATGTATAGCATTAAGATTATTTTGTACATTGTTAAAATTTATTATTGAAAAGTGTAAAATTAGTTTAAAAATGGGAGAGCAAGGAGCAACACAGAATATCTTCCCAGTAAAACAAACTTAACTGGTGAAAACTATTAAAAACAACCAGAAAAATTTATAATGCTGAATTTATAGAAATCTGGTACACACACACACACACACACACACACACACACACACACACACTAAACTTTATTAACAAGAATCTGTGGCATTTGAACTAAGAATGTCATCCCCACCCCAGCTCAGCATAGAAGTCCTACCTAGAATAGGTAAAGGTGTAGACAAGAACATAGGGCATGAGTTCTCAGCTCCTCATCTAGAACTTTGGCTTCCCTGTGAGAGGGCTCAATCATTAGCATTTTTTATAGTCCAGAGCTCTGTTTGCAGAGCTCTATTTTAAGCAAGAGTATCTGAGAAATCTGGGGCTCCCTTCTACCAAGCTCCCACACTTAGGGCAGAAACTCTGCTATTGAACTAGCAGACTGAGAATACTGTGGGCACCAGCCACTTTCACCACAGTGCACCAGTAAGATGGAGGTTCTATAAAAGAAGAAGCGAGCTGAGAAGATTTGTGGCTACCACTCCCACTTAGTGACCCACTCTTAGAGCTGCGGTATCATTCTGAGAAAAGAAACCCACTTTTCCCTTCCACAGCTAGAGAGCAATGTGCAGAGATTTTGCCTAGGGGAAGAAGCAGGGTGTCGGAACAGAGAATGTCGAGGAGCTCCCCAATAAAGCCATATTTAGAGTAGTGTGTGTGGAAGTTCAGGTTTAAGAGTGCCATCAAAAACGGTGGAGATTTTGGTGGTAAACAATTATGAAGAGGCTGATAACTCCAAGAGAGCAATGGCTAAATTGTAGATAATGTAGAAGTTTACTGGAAAGAACCAGGAAGAGATGTAGTTAAGATTTATCTTGGGGCTGGAGCAAGACTCAAAGTTTGATCCATAGACTACCCTGCAAGGGGACTGCAGTCAATTGGATCAGACACTGGGGCAAGTTATACCCTAAGGCACTGTTTTTTTTTTTTTTAAATAGAGCATTCCACTGACAGTTATTGGATGCTAAAGGCTGAGTGGGATGTCAACAAAAGCAGACAGCTTAATAAAGAACTCAAGGAAAAAGTCAGAGAGTCCAGCCACAATCACTGGTATCACAGAGAGACTGTGTCCACACCAAGGCTGTACCCCAGGAATGACCTCAAAGGCTGTGCATTATAAGGGGAATAAAATTCACTAAAATGGTCTAACCACATCACTAAAAAAAATAAATAAACAAGCATTTCTGCAACAGGTGAGGGTTATGTTTTTGTTCCTTCTCTTTCTGCCATCATCTTGGCTCTGCGTTCCCTGTTCAAAATGCCACAGAAATGGTCTCTGCTGCACAGCAGGGGCTGCCACAGCCCCAGACTGAGACAGGATCTAGAACAGTCCTTGACAGCGATAAATTACTACCACAGATCCCTGAACAAGATTCCACACAGGCAACCACAGAAGAAGCCTAGCTGGCAGCAGCAGCTGAAATCTTCGAAGAGCCTGTTAGTAAAGCAAAACAGAGCCAGATTGAAAAGAAGGTATAGAAGGCTACGTCCATACTGGGTCTCCAACAGCTTACAGGGGTTGCTAGAGTCACTATCTGGCAATCTATCAAAGAATATCCTCTCTTTCATCACAAAACTAGATGTCTACCAGAGCCCAGCTACAGGTACCTACGTAGTTTTGGGGGAAGCCAAGATTGAAGATTTATCTCAGCAAGCACAGCTAGCAACTGCTGATGAATTCAAAGTTCCAGGTGAAGCTGTCTCAAACATTGAAGAAAATGCACAAACTCCAACTGTACAAGAAGAGAATGAAGAGGAAGAGGTTGATTAAACAGCTCTGGAAGTTAAGGGCATAGAATTGGTTATGTCACAAGCAAATGTGTCAAGAGCAAAGGCAGTTCAAACCCTGAAGAGCAAAAGTAATGATACCGTAAGTGCTATTATGGAATTAAAGATGTAACCGTCTGAAAACGAGGACCTTTTTTTTTTAATGTTTCAAACGAGTAACAGCTTAGTTTGAAATTTGTACTGTTTCTACCACTAATAAAATTATGTCTTTTGTGAGAAAAAGAGAAAAAATAAACAAGCAAACAATGACAACAACAACAACAAAACAACACTTCAAAGGTAGGAGTTGAGATCCAGAATTTCTACGATATATTTTCTAAAATGCACAGTTTTGAACAAAAAACATTATTAGATATGCAAAGAAACAGGAATGCGAGACTCATACTCGGGGAAAAAAAAGATAGTTGAAACTGCTATTGATTGAGCTCAGATGGTAGACTTCACAGACAAAGACTTGAGTTTATTATAAATATGTTCAAAGAACTAAAGGAAATCATGCTTAAAATAGTACAGGAAGGTATGCTGACAATACCTCATTTAACAAAATAGACCAATAAAATCATAGAAACTCTAAAAAGGAACTGGTTGAAAATTCTGGAGTTTAATAGTACAAAAACTGAAATAAAAATTACATTAACTAGAAAGGCTCCGGACTAGATTTGAATTAATGAAAAAGAGAAAGAATGCACTATAGGTAAACAGAGATTATGCAATCTGAAACACAAAGACAAAAGAATGAGGAATAATGGACAGAGCCTCAGAGAACTGTAAGGTACTTTTACCATATGTATAAGAGTACCAAAAGGAGAGAAGATAGAAAAAAGAGAAAGAACAAATGTTTGAAGAAATAATGGCTGATGACTTTCCAAATTTGGTGCAAAACAATTATCCACACATTCAAGAAGCTCAACAAACTCCAAAGAGGAGAAATTCAAAGAGATCTATGCCAAGGCACATCATAGTAAAACTTCATCTACGTATTTAAAATGAACCATGTCAAAATCCCAGGTGACATATTTTGCAGATTGTGAGGTGGATTCTAAAATTCTTATGAAAATGTAAGAGACCCTGAATAGCTAAAACAATATCAAAAAAGAAAAAATGTTAGAAGGTACACACTTGCTTTTTCAAAACTTACTACAAAGCTACAGTATCAGTATAATATGATATTTGAGTAAAGATAGACATATAGATCAAGGGGATACAATTGAGAGACATATTATCTTCATACTCAAATTTAAAAAAAGTGAGGCAGAGGTTAACTTGACCAAGGTCACAAATAAATGCTTACGAAAAGCAGAATTTGGGTTATTATGTATTTGCATCAAGACATTTTTTACTTTCATAAAGAAATTTAACTTTGGTGTTTCTGAGGGTAAAGTGCAGTCATGTCCTAGTGATTAATTCAAAATATGCTTTGGTTTCACAATGATTTATTACTCTTTAGGAAACGTACTGTGCGTCATTGCTGGATCGAAGTGTCTGCCCTTATACTCCTGTTCTAGACTGAGAGTTCCTGGAAAGTGCAGCCAAGATCTTATATTTCATTTATTTCCCATCTCCTGTAAGTGGCATTGGAAAGAGTAGATAGTTGATAAATGCATGAGGAGTGAATTAAACCTGAAAACATCACAATGTGTAACGTTTCAGTTGATGGAGTTTATTGGGAACCTCTGTTTTCTTTATTTTGATCACTTTAAGCAGGACCTTTCAACCAACCATAGGCCTAACATGTTTCTAAATCTTCTTCGACTTGTGCTTCAAATTTCTTCTTCGAAGCAGAATCTGTATGTTGTAATTAATTATAACTAAAGAGTACACGGGGGATGTATGAGTTAAATCATGGTAATTTAACATGAAAAATATTATGCTGTAACAGAATTTCCAGAAAAAATTAATTTCTAAAATTCTAAAATTTTATCATTTTCTAAAAGAAGCAATTTCTTTCTCAGGAATGTAAATTCTCATTTCAATGTTTCTGGCATAAATATTATCGTAATAGTTTTAGGCTATTTTTGTCAGAAGGATAGTTTTTTATTGTATCCCAAAGCTGGGTTCACCTTCTTTAAAATATGTTAGAATGTGACTTTTTAACCATGAAGTTTAAATAATATCCAACATTTGTGCAAACATCTTGATTCAAATTGAAAATATAAATTGTCCTAATTGATCTTTTATCTTATTAGTTAAACAGTTTAATTTAAAATTGAGAATTTATTTAGCATACCTACTTGGTAGTGAGTAATATATATTTTTTTTTTTTCAGGGTAATTCTTGATGGCATTTGGATTTGTCTTATAACAGCTTTTGTCCCAGGCTATCTTTTCAAGAATGTTTACAGCACAACAGCGTTGGAAGATAGAGATAATGTCTTTCTCTGGGGCAAAGGGCACTTTTTTATTTTTTTCCCCTGAAGAAGATAACAATTTCTCTCTCTGGGGCAAAACAAAACAAAATAAAACAAAAAAACTGGGTAGTTTTGCTGGCAGCATCTTTTAAAATTTGGGGTTTCTGACGGTCAACATTCTTCAGTTTGGTACAGACCCACTGTGTGCATAGTATTTACCTGGGGCCATCTCAACACTGCCCCTTGGGACTTGGAGGTCAAGAGGAATTAACACAAACATAGTGTTATGCTGCCTCCAGTGCTGAGAGCAATCAAGTCATAGGTCTCTGAATTCTCATGTTCCTGCCAGCATCTATAAAACTGTGGCAAGCTACCTTGTTAATTGGAAAGTAAAATGGAATCATGAACCCTTCACAGTTATTGACAGAGATAAGCTTCTAAACATGGACTCACACAATGTGGACATTCTTAACAGAATATGCAAATACTGATAAAAATACACTGCAAAATCCACATATCTAACCTTTATGATCATAATAGACCGGCATGATCTAATATGAACCCTGGCCATCCATGATCACCATTTTTACACGATCATTTATAAATCATGAAGTTTTCTTACATGCTATCTATTAGTTTCAGTATATTTAAAACCATAGTTTTATTTTTATATTAAAATTTTAATATATATTCTCAGAGTTTATTATCATAGAAAAACATAAGCAAACAAAAACAAAAAGTAAAACATCATTGGTATAAATACTTTTACCAATGATTTCTTGTCAGACTTATTGGCCTCCCTCTGATTGTCAAGCCTTTTGTGTTGGCTAAAACCCACAAACAACACACTTTTGTCAACTTAAGTCCTAATATGAGAAAAATTGCAGTCTAAACAAAAACAAAAACAAAAACACTGTTTAAGCCAGGGTAGTGTCAAACATACTTTTTAATAAATAAATTTGATGGTGCTATAGAACAATGCAGTTGTGTGTGTGTGTTTGTGTGTGTACATTCATTTTTGTTCATTTTTCTAGTTTAAAGAGTTTAAATAGAATGAGGAAAGAAGGCAGGGCCCATCCTTCCTTGTGTTCTATGACACCAACAAATAGTGTCCACTATAATAAATATTAACTCAATGAATGAAGCAGGAAATAGATACATAAAAATTATAATCTCTATCTGCTATGTAAAATAACAATCTTAAAGCTTAGGTATAGAATAGTGGAGTGAAGAAAACTATGAAAAGTTGGTTAAGAAAGACTTCAACGGGGCAGCAACATTTAACGGGAGACCTGAAAAGGTGAGAAAGCAGCTCAGAAAATGATTAGTTTAAGGTAAGAGTAGGTAGAGGGGCAAAGGTTTGGGGAGAGAAAAAACTTGGTGTGTCCTATGAGCGAGGAAATTACAGGGGAAATGGCATGTAGGGATGGGAATTTAAAGAAGAGAAGTTAGAATAGTGTGTTGGAGTTCAAATAAGGAACTGAGAACAAAAGGTTGGGGTGTTACCACGGATACCTTTGACGTGACGCGGGGCTGACAGTGTGGCGGAATGACCAAGTTTGGATGGGGAACGCATCTTCTTTACGACAACGTGTTTACAATTCCCCTGAGGGAATACTGGCTACGCGTTCTGTCTTGCCTGTGTGACCTGGATTCCAAGTCAGGTTTTCATATTTATATTTCTTGACAAATATTTGCCCACTTCTGCACGGGAAACGTTGACTATGTCTAGAAGATCACGATAGCGGCTGGGATGGCAGCTTCTGGGTCTTGATTATTTCTGATGCTATCTACATAAGGTCAAATACGTTGGACGGATATTGCCGTTCGCACACCCACACTAGACTGCTGCAGTCATTCTCTTTTGTTAAGATAATGATGCAAGCTCTTTTTGCCCAACACGCCCGGCCACTTCATTACAAATGGCACCTGTTTAAATGCCTCGTAAGACATTGCAGGGGGAAATCTACAGAATTTTCAGAGCTGAGAGGGAGCACTGCGTATTTGCTCATTATTAAAAAGGGATAGTGTGTTTCACAAAATATGGTCCTGTAGGCTAAAGCTGTCTTTCTTTGTTCCTTGGAACAGCCAAGTGTGGCTTTACATCTCAAGCCAATTATCCTCCACCATTTTTCAGAAACTGACAAAACCTGTAAAATGAGCAATGATACAAGATAGCATATCATTCTGACTTTACTCTGCACCCTGTGTTTGCATCTGATTTGGGTCTATGTTTGCTGGGAGTGGTGGTGGAAATCTCACTACAGGAACAAAAGGTTTCGAATATGAGAATGATATGCAAAACAAAGAGCTTTTAATTCCGGCTCTCTCTCATCTCCTTGCTGGACAACTCTCCTCAAGAAGGCGGAGGGTGTGTGTGTGTGTGTGAGGGGGAGTTCTTCTGTCAAGATCTAGCATTATTTTTTCCCCCTGAGATAATAGAATGAGCCAGGAGTGAAGCTGTACATCCTGATACCCTTAAAGAGAGCCCTTGCTCTTGCCTGGGTTGGAGGGATGTAACCTTTGTGTTCCCTGAGAACTGCCAGAGCTTGATGTGCAGAACAAACCACAGGGGCATGTGGAGTGATTTCATACCGACTTGCTCTCACAGGAGAAGAGAAAAGATGCAGAGATAGAAATTAATCGTGACTCTCCATCAACAAGGCTCTGTGTTCCCTTCAGGTTAATGCTTGTTCTGACCCCCGGAAGCCCCAGGAAGCCCAGAGACACCATCAGACGGAATTTACCATGGAGAAGACAATACAGGAAGTGCAGTTTAAAAATAAAAATGGGACTACATAAAGGATATAGACATTTTCTGATTTTTTTTAAAAAAAAATTCTTCAACACATACAAAATTCGTTTAGAATATACCCCTGATAAAAAGAGAAATGATCAGAGGTAGGACCTGCTGAAAACTGATTTTCAGATGTTCAGTAATGTACTGCGAGAGAAAACATTGTGTCAAATGTGAATTAAATTTGAACAACAGCCTTTCAAATGCAAATCCTTCAGAAGGGATGTCATTGATATACAACCTCTAAAAACCTTCCAAAAGAAATAAAATGAATAAATGTGATAATTAAGATCTCTATTTATAGGAAAATGAACTGATAACATTTGTTCTGAAATGTTTTTGTACCTGCAACATGGAGGGCAGATATAAAAAATAACGATCGATTTTAAAGTTTGCCGGTGGAAGGTGAAAATGGAATGATGGCTCATCTGACAGAGGCGAGGGTTTTCCTCGAGGACGCTGAGACCCATTATTATGCACCCGTAATTGCCAAGGCCCCCACTGACCTCTAGTCACTCTTCCTCATGCAGTCTCATTTCATCTCTCCCTACAACACCCTCCTTTTCCTAATATAAGGTATAAGTTACTCCGCTGTCTGCAGCTGTATTCTGCTGAACATTGTATTGATGGGAAGCTGAACGGGCCTTGTTGAAAATGTAAGGAGAATCTACTGTTCTGCATTGAGTTTTGGGGCAACAGAGAGTTAGAGCCAGAAGGTTTATTAGGGAATGATCTCAGGAGCTGCATCTGTAAGGAAGGCGGAGTTGGACAGAGAGAGAGGAAGACTGACAACGTGGTTGTGACCGAATCCTCAGCTCATCCTAAAACAAAGGGGAGGTGAGGTTTGGAGCTGATCTGGCTCTTCAGAGTTATCACAGATTGAGATAAGTATATGTATGTGTATCTGCCAATCTTTGGCCGCATCTGTCTCTGCGAGAGGGTTTCCTTGGGCAAAGCCAATCTCTGAGGTCAAGGGCATTTCCCAGAGAGAGATGCAGTTGTGATCTCACATAGGTACATGGTCCCAGAATCTGGGGAATGGCTGTGAGGACCCCAGTGTGGTACGACAGTATCCAGTACAGTTGTATAGGTGATGAAATTTAAGGACCTCCTCCTCTTAGGATTCTCCATCTCCAGCTGGACATTACTACCTTCTTTTTTATTAACAAGCAATCCTCACTAAAGGGCCTTTACCTTAGAAGGGAAAACATATAAAGCCATTCTCTAAAATTGACACCCGACAACAAACTGCTTTATCATGTCCTTTCCAACTACAATGCTAACAGCATATTTATGGCCAAAACAGGAGAAAAGCCCAGGAGAGAGATGCTGAGAGAGATCCTTGGTTAAAAAGCCCAGAGTAGCCATAGCAGAGAAAGAGCACACCAAGAACCCAGGAGAGTCATATCGCAAACAACAAGGCAAGGATGCTAAGAGAAGAGACGAGCCATTCAGCTTTGCCCAGGGTCGGTTCTGTATCTTCACGGGAGAAGTAATGGGAATGGGGTGAACGGATGAAAGGGAGTAAGCTGCTCTGAAACTGGAGACTCACTCTGTCTTGTCCAAGTTCTCCAGCATTACCCTTTCTAAGCTTCTAGGAGTAGCAATGTTGGAAAACTTGGAAAATGAAATATGCTTTGGATGATAGTGTTGCTACACCAAACCTTAAGTGTTCTCTGGTTCTATAGTTTCCTAATCTCAGTCATCTGTGACTGCTAGCCCTTCTAGTTTTGTTTGTTTCTTGACCAGACTTATGTACAGCATTTGTGTCTCCATTCATACTCCCGTTTTCTTTGGGCAAATAAGAGCTAAAATCTGGAAAAGCTGCCCTGTAGGACATTTAAGGCACGATTTCCTTGTCATCTGCCTGGACTTGCCTAAATTGCTGATGGTATTTTTCTGGCCAGATTTGTTAGTGAAAAGCCAAAAGTTCCAAGGACCATTTTGCTCTTGTGAGATTTCTTTCAGCCGGTTCTCCGCATTGATGAGGTTCAGAGGGTTTAAAAAACCCTCTGAACTCTTGGGATTTTATTTGAACCAAAACCCAAACTTTGAACCTTTTATGGTTTTACACATCACAAGTAAATGTGTCTCCTGCCTTGATATTATTCCCTCTGGTTCCCTCCTGACTCTTTGTCCGTTGAATAAAACTGAACAGTTAGTTGGAGATCAAAACTTGATCCAAGGGTCACCTCCAACTGACGACCTTCTCTCTACAATAACCACTTTAATTAAAGACAACATCTACAAGCAACTACTTTTCCATGGGCCCTTGGATGTGTTCTCAAGACATTTTTCTGTTACACAGTAGCTGCATCCCCTTGCTCTGAAGAGTAGCAAGTCCCAGTGGATCATAGATCTTAACCCCATGACAGGTCAACCTATTTATGCTGGCTACTAATAATGACTTATGTTTATAATGGCGCTATTCATCCTAGAGGCTCGCTCACAGCACTCCACTGACCATATGTGTGCTCTTTATGTGGGCATGTGTCTATATACACCCACCTATCATGACTGCACAAAGGTCTTGACTGCTGTGGCTTTAATCAGCCCTTTCTTCCTATTGCTTAGCTTTGGGGCCTGATCCCTGGGATTATGGGAACTGGAGCACCCTCCTCTTTATCATTGGGTTAAAAAAAAAAAAGATTTGAACAATCGGGAGTCTCGCTTTGTTGCTTATTAGGGTCTGTGTATATCGGCCGTGATGCTGTGAGGCAAGTTGAGAGAAACCATGTGCAATACATCTTTAATAGTGGGAACTCTCCTCCCATTTTATCTCTTCTCCTTCTCTCCTTCCATTTAATGAACCAATTATTCTGACAAGGAGGAGAATGCTCCCTTCCTAGCTTGCTCTCTATGAGCCTTTATTCCCTGCTTCTCTAAAGTGCTGCCTAATTTGGCATAAGACCCTATTGTAGGTTATTTTTATATTCACCATGAATTGTGTAAAATTGTTTCAGCACTTTGGAATTTTTTTCTTTTAAAGCAGGAGATATTATTTCATCCCCATGTGAGTGACAGATAAGATGTGACGGTAAAAGAATGTCCAAGCCTGCATATATACCCAAATGCCTTCTTTTTATCTAACGATATTACAGTTTGTTTTCTATAAAAGATTAAGCACAAAGAAAAACCTGTAGACTACATATTAATGGATTTCCACTTCTGTTTTGGTTGAAATGCTTAAAATGTGGCAAATCTAGTTTTCTTATTGAAGATTTTGTAGCAATTCATTATTCATGATGAAACATAATAGAATTTTATTAATTTGCACATTTATTTACACACATAAAATTTGAAAAATTACTATGAATTACCAAATATTTTGAGGATAAAAATGGAAGCAGATCTCAATAGTGCTATGCACACAATTTTTCTTAAGCAGTTGATCCTCTCTATTTGGTAGATATCTTGATTACCGATCTATTTTGCATGGTGTAATCTGAATTAGATGATAGTTGTTCTTTGTCATATATAGTTTTGAAATGTTTGATTTGTTCCACAAATAAATTAAATGACACTAATGTGATATCTTTAATTAAAAGACTTGTGATCAGTTCAATTTATAATCAATAAGGAGTGCCAGGGACTCTGACAGATGATAGTTATGAGATTAACAAGAAACAGCCTCTGCCTTCAAGCGGCTTCTGGACTAGTTGGGAGATAGTCTTTCTGAACTCACAAATGTCAGTAGATTTTTTTTTTTTTTTTTTTGGTAGCCTCATCATTTCTTCTTTTGGTAACAACACTGAGGTTTATTTTTAAAGATTCACTTGATCCTCTAACGTCACTCTATGATGTTTGGGAGGTCTGGACTCTGTCCCCTTTTCTAAGAGTCATCATGTGTTCCAGCCCTGGCCAATCGGATCATTTTATCCTCCTAGTCACACAAATGGATAAATATCACAATGACCAATCAGAGTGTATCCTGAGAATTTCTCTAGAGCTAGTGGGAAGAAACATCCCTTTACGCTGAGTATGCCAGGCTGACAGAACATAACTCTGAAGCTCTTGGTGCCTACATTTCAAGATTAAGCCACTATGGCAAAAGCAGCATTAAGAGTTAGAAAGAATCCTAATGACATTTAGCCAGAAATTCTATGAAAATTTTATTAGGGCAGCTAATGCATGTTTGTGTGTATGTATGTCTATATGTGTGTATGAATGTGTGTGTGTATATATGTACATTCTTGTATACATGCCTGTATATATGCATGTGTTTTGTTTGATGTAGTTTGAATTGATACCCATAGATGGCAAACAAAAAATTTCAAGAACGTGGGCCCAAAGAAAAAGTAAAACACTCTTGGAAGAGATTTCAGATGAAATATTGATATCCTACCAAAGGCACAAGTGGAGATGTTGATTTCATTTACGTCTAGAGATCAAGGTTTAAAAAAAAATTAAGAACAAGTTTTACCATGAGCTCATATTTAAACTAAAGGTCATAGAAACTTTTTGTTGGAAAATGCGTGTGCAACGCTTCTGTTCATGCATGCCTGATTCCTATTTATTGAGTTGTTAATCATCAAATAACCTTATTTATAAGTGAGAATTTGATAAGCCCAGAGTTGCTAAATTACCTTTAATCGAGAGAAGAATAACTGCTGAATTCATTCTGTGTTTCCAACAGCCAGCACTGATACTCTATCCAAGAGAGTAAGTAAAACTTTGTTCTGAAAAGTAATTGTGCCAATTGACTATATTTAAATGTCAAGACAATAGAATATGTTGTGAATTAGTTGCTTTTGGGCAGCATATGGACTAAATGACATTTCGTGATCCCTTCTATCTCTGCAATCCCCAGGAGTCTGTAACACCGTGTTCCTTTCCCCACAATATTTCTAACTAACGTTAATCCATGAGCAATTAGTTTTGAGTTTAGATAGGTAAGTCATGCTCCAAATTTGAGACTGCCTGTTATTCTCTTCCTGTTATATATCATATACTTCTCTATCTATTAGAAATATGGAATGAAGAATAAAATTGGAGGGTGTAATAAGCCCTTGAAATGAACTTCTCTTATATTCCACTCCAAATCCTCTTGCATCTGTCTATTCTTGCTCCACAGTGATGAGCTCAGCAAGTTTGACCAGCTTTGGGCAGATGCAATCAGAGGGGTTTTGCTCTGAGCACTCACAATAGTATTTCTCTTGCTTCTTGTCCTGGGGTTTCTCTGAATGCAAAGTGTAGAGCCTGTGGGGACCTTCTCAGTGTTCAGGCTTGTACAAACATAAAGTGCAGAGAACTTGACAATAGGAGACAAATGCAGGTGAACAAATGCCTCCCTCTCCTTGCCCCAGGTGGATAGTTCTGAGACGCATTTCATATGGCTATTCAGAAGATCAAAGGGAAGTTTAAATTCTCCATAGCCATTGAGCTCTGTGGCAACTTGACAAGCATTCCAGCATTTTTTTTCCCCTCTCTGTGTTCTACTACTCCATTTTCACAACTCTGTTCTATTCCAAATAAACTACACACTCATAAATCTTTGCCTCATTTTCTGCTTTGGAAAATGGGGAGAACCCAGGCTAAACAGTACTAACAATATTTTGTTTTTCTTCAGAAGGCATCTAAAGACATCAATATTCTGATGTCTGGTCTTCGAAAGACAGCATTCTTATAACTCTTCTGCCATAGTACAATCAATGAAAGCTAAGCAAAAGGGAGAAATCGTGCCTTTGAAACACTATTTGAACAACAAACACCTCGATTTAAAAATTTTATTGGCAATGTGGATGTGGTTCTAACTAAAAATCCTACAGGAATTATTTTCAATCCTATACCCTAGTGAAATTCATTTCACACATACACGCACAAAAAAATCCCTAAAATTTATAGAATCTGAGAAGTTATATCCATACTATTCAACATTTGCATATATTTTTGAAAGATGACTCTCATCTCTACTGGAACATTTCCAGTGACCTGCTGATTATTGTCAGGTTCTTTGAGGTAAAAATATGGAGACATGAATAAAAGAGTGTCATTTACTGATATAACTTCTATTGAGAAAGAAATTGACTCTGGGAATCTTATATAGGATCATATTTTAAACATGATATCAAGTGTTCTATTGTTAGATTTCTTAGTTTTGAATCTCTGCTTTAACTCTTACTAGCTTTGTGACCCTGGGCAAGATACTTAATTTCTCTAAACCTCAGGTTTCTCTTCTGACAGATGGTTATAGCAAAACCTACTTCATGGGGTTCTGGAGTGTTCTAAATGAGAATATTTGGGGAAAACACTTAAACTATGCCTTATATACAGGCACGCAATAAGTGGGATCTGTTTTGCAAGTCAGAAGATAGGGATCAATTTTCCAATTTAAAGAATGATAAAGAAAACCCTGTATTTTTGCAAAATGGAATAAGAAGGAAAAACTAAGATAAAAAGATGTCAGGCAATTTTACTCTGTAACTGAAATGCGACAACTTTAGAAGGCTGGAATCTAAATAAAGTGAATTTCAATGTTCCAAATAACTCAAGCTCTTTTCTTCAACTCATCTATTACAAGCATTAAATTATCATAAATATATAGGGTTTAATCCCAGATTTCCTGGATATGTTACAACATTTTACCTTCCTTTTCATTGCATGTACATAAAACTAGAGAACTGGCTTTAAAAATGTTTTTCAGAGAGATACACATTCATCTCCTATTAGATAACATAAGCAATAGGTTTGGAAAAGTAGCTCATAGAAATAAAATCAAAACAAAGTTAAAAATGGACAAAGGAAAATATTTAAAACATAGTAGAGGGAATGCAGTAGAGAAATTGCAGTAGAAGATTCAATGGCTACTCTAAAGTCTGCCATGAATAATATGGGGAGCTTTCAGCAGGTTGCTTAATTTTTCTAGGGTTCAATTTTCTCCAGATCAAATTTAATCTAAAACAAATGGGGTGGGCCTGATTATCTCTGAGGACCTTTCTAATTCTAAAATATCATGATTCTATCATTTTAACTTCCCTTGTTACAGGATAGATCAAAGCATAAACAGACTGGTAAACTTTTCTTTGTTCACAAGCATGATTATATAACAAAATCATTTGTTCCTGACCTTGATCTTGACATAAATAAAAATTCCATCACAGAATTCACAGAAAATCAGAAGGAGTCCAGCTCACTATGAGGCATGCTGCGTTTCTTTTGAAAAAAACACATGACATTTGGTTTGGGTTTTCTGAAGCTGTAATAACATCAAAACCTGTAGTAGAACTTCACTAATAAGGCTTTAGGTTTGAGAAAGGAGGAAAGAAACCAGACAAGAAAGATTTAAAATTAGCACATCAATTATTTGTATATAAGTTGTTGCTCCTGAAGTGCTTTCAAAAGAGATTAAAAATGAATATTCCAACAATGTGTCAAGCACTTCTTTGCTACTGGCTTATATTCTTAAGACATACTAATATTACTTAAGAAAAAAAGGTTACTGTTTAAATTACTTAAGAAAAGGTTATTGATTAAAGACAAAAGTTTCTTCAAATCTTTTTCATTCTTTTTTATTTCAAGTTATGTAGAGATCTAAATAAATTAGTGTTAGCTATAGTCTTAAAATATTGTTCAATGATATGTTCATAATTTAAGAAACAGTGAGAAAAACTGAGTAAAAGATTTTTGTGTTTTAGAAAAATGCCCAAAGAATGATTTTTTTCTCTCTCAAAAACAAAAACAAAAAAACATTTTTGCAATAAAAGAGAGGCAATAAAATATCAGATGGCTTTCCCAACATCAAAATATCTTTTTACCACCCGTAGTAGAAAACTTATTCAACAGATTTTGGCAACTTCCCTACAAAGCTCTGGATCTGATTTCTAATTATTACCTGCCTGATTTTATCTAACATAACTGAAAATTTGGCCAAGTCTCTTATGGAATCATAACAGAAAATGAACACGGAGGTTATAGAAGGAACAAATGCCACCCATTGTTTGATTAACTGGACAAATTAAACATAATTTGCTGAAAAAAGAACTAAACTCTCACATCCCCACCCTCAGAAGTTGAGTTCTAGTATCATAATGAGGGAGATAATTAATTGGAAATTACTTAAGAAAATTTGATGATTTAGGAATAATGATTTTATAATGTCATAGTTGGTTACTTTACGTGTTGTGGAAAATTAAAGATAATAGCAACATAAACTGTCAACATTTTTAAAAGTTTTGCAATAAGAAGGTATTCGCAATACGAAAAGCATGTACAATGTTATCCACAAATGAAACTCTGATCTTGGCATACCATTATATAAGTGGAGATTCTTTTAAATAAAGACGTTTCCATTTAATATCGTCTCGATCTTACAATCAGCATTTCTTTAATAACATGAAAATAATCAACTCAAAGGCAATGGGTATTTTATGCAAAACCAAAAAACAGAATTTGCATTAAACTGAAAAGCGGCCCATGCCTCACCACACGGTGATTTGATCTAAAGAAAACATTCCTATTTCCGCAGCTACAAGATGTGAGTTCAGACAATGAAAACATTTAAGAAGCACTACAAGGAGTAGATTCTATAATGTAAAAATGCCTCCGTCAAGTTTCAGTGTAACAACATACAGACCTCCATGAGCTAGTGGTGTTAGAGTAGGTTCTCAGCAAAAGGACTGTGAAAATGGGAAGTGCAAACAGGAAAAAAAAAACTTAATAAATCAAGGTGTCTCCTTTCACTCGGTGCTTCATTTCTTGCTAAGTAATTTATGGCATTACTGAGTTTAAAAGAAAAGAGACTTCTGAATGAATCCCAGTACGTGGTGGTCTCACATGGCATTTCTTCCACTCCTGGGTTATATGCCATCATTGTTCAAAATGCATACTTAAGTGCTGGAGAACATTTTGCCTTTGCTAGTGGTGAGGAGAGGATGTAGCCCATTGAAGAGACAAGTGGTAACACTCCTTTTATGTTTTATGAGGAAAAGTGGAATCTGGAAGGTGTAGTGAAACACATGGAAAAGGAAAGAAATCAAAAGAAGTTCAATGAATTGAGTGTTTTTAAGAGAATCAGCACATAACAGAATTAGCTTTTATTTACATTCACTATACTAAAATCAAGTCCACAATGCTACCTTTGATTGCACCTTGCAGAAAAGCACAAGACCTGCTGTCCATAAAAAATCAAGACAGAGCCAAGTCTTATGAAAATGGCAACTCCTTGTCCACTCAGCTTCCCCCTGTTGCCTAGTAATGACTGAGTTTGACACCACCTGACACTTCACGCTCATATAAAAATTTCAAACATATCATGCAAGAGATTCACAGATCAATCCCCACTCCCATGAAACCACCTGAGTGAGGCAGAAAAGCCACTTTCAGTGGGCCTACCAGAGCAGAACACACCTAAATGCAATTATTTTTTTTCCCACCTGTACTGGAGTTGGTGCCTAAGGAAGAAGGTTCGATGATTAGTGATAACATCAAGACTGTTGGTTCTGACACAGGGCCATCACCCAATATGTTTTTCACATACTTAGATGCAGTACCTATAAGCATCCTTCTAGAGATGATCTTGATTAAAAACACTTTTAGGTGTAGTTCGTATTAATTTTAGGGAAAAAATATGCCTCGTAGGATGTATAATTCTATAACTAAACATGGTATTGAAAAAAAAAAAAAGTGCTCTGATGTCCTGGGACATTATTGGAAAATTCTTTGTTAGGCATTCCTCTGACAGAAAACTTGCCAATATTTTCTCAAGACATGATTTCTGGAACTCATTAATAGCTTAATGGTTGCAAAAAATATATATAGTTTTAAATCAATATTTTGAATGGTGCATTGGCTGGAATGGTTTGAATAATCAAATATAGCATGTGTATTTACGAGAAAGTGTTTGTTATTGGATGATCTATTAACTACAGATGTTGAGATTGCTGTTTGTGAGTACATAAGCACGGGAATGATTTTTATGTTTAAATGAGTTTAATTGTGTCGGTTGTATATTTCAGCTAAGCAAAAACGGATATCTTGTCTCCAATTCCTAGAAGCAGCATCTGTCTCTAAGTGAGAAGGACTTTGTTGGCATCCAAAAACAATGCTGACAACAAAGGAAGGAGCTGTTTTGCTTTAATCAGAACCTTAAAGAGACCTATCAGAGTTCATTATCGGTATTTATTTGCTTCTTAATAGGAGTGCTCCACGACTATAGGAATCCACACATCTTTACCCAGTTGGAGAGTGACTCATGACTAATGACTGGTGTCTACTTGAATGTCTCACTGTCTCTGAACATACCATACGCTCTCAACATTTCTGTTCCTTCTAAGGCCTCTTTGGGGCTTACTTGGAGCTCTATGTGTGGTAGAAATATTACTTGTATAAATACAAGTGAACCTCTGGTTAGTTTTGACAAAGGGTAGTAGCTGTATGCAAGAATTCAAAAGCTAAGAGTATCTAGGTCTAAATCCTTATTCCAAAAAGTTCTTCATGGGTAAGTCTCTGATGTATCTATGCTAGGGTTTCTGGAAAGTATATATATGAGGTAGTAGCACTGGCTGAGGATATACACCTGTTCAGCTTGATTAACTGAAGCTGTCGTACTCATTCCCAAAGTGGCTGTACCAGCAGATATGCGTATCATTGTTGGATAAAAGTACCCATTGTCCCATATCTTTGACAACCCTTGACATTTCCTGACTTTTTAATTTATGCTTATCAGGAGGAAATTATAGTTTTAATATAACATGGTTAATATGGTTGAACACCTTTCCATTTGTGCTTCCAATTTTGTATATTACTGCTCATTTCTTAATCACATTTTTCTATTTTATTGCTCGCCATTGTCTTACTGAATCATTTGAATTCTTTACATATAGGGCGTTTTCCTTAAACTTCTAGAAGCTCAGTTTCCTTCCATTAAAATGAGGATAAGATTAGGATTTAAATGATCTTTGTGAAGCACCATAAGCTAGTTGATTTTAAAATGGTTAAAATAGTGCCTGGCATAGACTAAGAGCTGGTTAGTATATTATTACTAAATGTTTTTTCTATGATTAATTACATTTTATGAGACATACTAGATGAAATATCAGTTAGTAGCTAAAGTGAAGTTGTATGAAAATTCCAATATACCAGCTTCATCATGCCATATACCTCAACCAGGCCACCAGCAATGGTTAGGACTTGGATAGGCACAGGGTCAAGGTTCTGAATAGCTAAAATTTAGACATTTAAAAAATATTTTAGCTTCTACTTATTGTGCTTTAGCTTGACTGAAGTTCAGATGATGGGATGTCTGTGTTTCAGGATAAAAAGTGAATAAAAGCACTCTTCTAAGAAAGAATGGGTATGTATAAAGGTATAATTTCCTGAGGTTTTCTTTTTTTTTTTTTTTAATGGTGAGTCTTTCTCCCCCTTGTGTTATTTCATAACTAATTTGAAGAACAGTAGTTAAACTAGAGTTTCAGGCAATAACTCTCCTGTTTCAAATATCTTGGCATTCAAATGCTGAGGTTCAAACAAATGCATGCAGCTACCATTATATTAGAGAAGCCCCCAGGTCCCCCAACTGACATCATTAAAGTGGAGTGTTTACCACTTACGCAATACTCATGTCTTTACTAACTGGTGGTGAGTTTGGCTAACAGGTACTAGGTAAGAAACACTGGGAAGGATCCCACCCTCTTTCCCCACAATAAAAATATGTGACCTCATCCAAGCATTGATGAAATGTCTTCATGTCTTTTTCCTTCAATGTCATATACAAATACTGTCAGGAAAGATTTGATTATACATTTAGTAACTGTAGTTTAGCAATAATACTTTTTCCAGGTCACTTTCTTTTCTCTGGACTATAGAGACACAGAACACAACTGTCCTGGGCTTAGTGCCAACTCTGCTCCAATGTTGTAAGGATCAAACTAGTTAATAACTGTGAAAATGCCTTGTACACTCTGAGGTCTATATCACTGATTGTTAACCTTTTGGGGCTATGAATTCCTTTGTGATTGTGATGTACGTCACGTATATTTATATGGGGAAATGCACACATGTACACATCACCACCACAAGCAGCCACCGAATTTTGCATAGAATTTCAGGGGATCTGTGGATCTCCCATAGCTATGCTAGGAGTTCCATGGACCCTAAGTTAAAACCTTCAGGTCTATAGTAATATAAAAGATAATTACTTTGAATTTTAGAAAGAAATCTTTTGAAAAGGCAGCACAGAATGTATCTTTCAACTTCTTTCTCCTTTTTTGGAGGCACCTGATCACTTGCCAATTTTCTTTTTTCTTATTAATTTAAAAATAACTTTATAATCTTAAACATATTTACTGTAATAACTGAATTTAATTTTGTTTATCATCAGTTTATAATATCAACATTACTTTTCATATTAATATATGAACTTCCTCAAAAAGATGTTGTTAAGATAGATGTTTAATTTTTATATCTGTTATCATGATTACTACCACCAAATCATTTGCAAGCATTTTAAAATAAACATCCAGGTTTAGAGGCTTGAATTAGTATTTAACATTTCAGTGAATCAAACATTATTTTTCATTCTTATCTACAGTTAAACATCTGGAAGTTATTTTTATTGATGATTATTTTTAAAAAAACTGGGAGTTGGTATCTGCATTTGAAAAGATCGTGTTTTTAACTGCTTCTCTTCCCTTCTCGCTCTCCTATTCCTACATACCTCCACCCTGACACCCTTTCCCTCTCTTTCCAATGTGTATGAGTTATGTGCTGTGTAGGTGCAACCCTATGAATGCGTGACATCCACAATGTCCTGTTCTCAACAGCCCTGCTCAGCTCCTGCAGTCATGACTAGAGCTTCTTTTTTGGAGTCAGTCCATCTCATATTTGTTCTTCCTCTTTTAATGCTGCCTTCTATTTTCCCCAGCACTATTGTCTTTTCCAAAAACCCTGCTTTTTCATGATGTGCCCAATGTGGAACAGCTTCATTTTAGTCATTTTTGCCTCCAGTGATGTTACAGAATCAACTTGCTCTACAACCCGCTTGTTCATTTATTGGCAGCTCAGGGCATCCATAGAGCTTTCTTCCAACACCATATTTCAAAGAAATTATTATGTTTTCTTCCTATCAGCCTTTTTCACTGTCCAATGTTTGCATCTGTACATAGAAATTAAAATTACAAGGGTATGTTTTAGCCTTGGTCTTAGCCTTGGTCTCTAATGACACATCTTTGCTCTTGGCAATCTTTCTTAATTCTTCCCTTGGTGCCCTTCCAAGTTTCAACCTTTT
>NW_006431919.1:13033630-13056095 GCF_000325575.1 Pteropus alecto | reverse complement strand
ATATAGAGAGAGAGAGAGAGAGAGAGAGAGAGGGAGAGAGAGAGAGAGAGAGAGAGAGAATTTTTTAATGTAATTTGAGAACTTCACCAAGAATTCTCAGCAGATATTTCTGCACTTTATCTTCTACTAGAGTCCAATTTAAAACAATCAACCAATCTATTTATCTTGGTTGTTGGCCTAGCTTAAGTTAAGATTCCTTTCATAAACCTCTGCTCTTCTCTCTCCTATGGCATTTGGATTTTATTTGAAACTCAGAGTCGAAAAATTATAATAACTTACTACATGTCATTGTGACTGTAGGCTAAGCACTTTGAAATAAAAATAAAATTGTTATACCAGCACAACTTCTCCAAGTGATAGGTGTTTTGAAAAATCTAAGTGAAAAAAATAAAATAAAATCACAAAATGTAGGCGTTTTAAAAATAATGTTTAAGGCAGGAAGAGGTGGCCTTTCTAAACTCGAGGACTCAGTTATATTGTTACTTGTGAAAAGCAAGTTGTATAATCTCATTAAAATTATATATACATGTTTAAATAGGCATAAGAAAAATATGGGAATAATATCAAACTCTTAATAGTGAGATGGGTTGGCATGGGTCACAGCAAACGTTTATGATGCATGTTCTTCATTCCTACCTTGTATGACTTCGTTACAATAGTATTAATAACATTTGTAATTAGAAAAAGCTAGTAAGAGTAACAGAGGAGTGGAGTTTATTCCTTCCTTATCATGACTTTAGTTTAATTTAACAAAACAATTTTTAAAATATATTTTTACCCTTCAATGCATTTTTTTCTCATGTTCATAGATGAGAATGAATAGCCTGCCTTGGTATTATGAGATTATGAATTTAATAGAATAACATATATAATGAAATCTGATGAGATATCTTTGAGCTAAAAACACAGCCCTGTATTCTATGCTATCAACCACACATGCCGTATTTTCAAAGGTGGTATCAACTTTACTTATGTAAGACAATGTTATAGACCATGTGATTTAAGGAATCCAAGTAGCCTCAAAAAGAAACAAAAGGAACTTTAGTATCATCCCAGGATTTTAAATGTGGGATTTTAAGACATTTTTTCAAGAAGTTAAAGATTTCTGACTCTAGGTATATGTTGTCATATATCTACATGAGACTAGTATAATTAAAGAGCTCAGGTAAAAATCAACTGACAATGTATGTTAAAATCTTCTAAGAAAGAATGAAACCAGATAAAACATTTATGGATAAATATTACATTTTCTGATCCATTTTTTAAAAAGCTATCTTAAATAATTTGATCACTGATGGCATGTACTTGATTTGTTCAGAATATTGAGAATAGATTGGCTGGACAATGTCTTTTTATACCTCAATCCCAAAATGTCTCTCCAACATTAAAACTAATGAACACTATTCAGGCAAAGGCAACCTGGCTTCTGCTGCAATGTTGAGAAACTGGACTATGTTATTTCTAAGTTATGAGCCTTTGGGCAGTGGTAATTTCACACATACACACACACAAAAAATTGGCTTGGTAAAATAATTCTAGTTATTCTTCATTAGATAAATTCGTAAACGAAGTGAAGCCTCAGATTGTTCACTGCCATTGAAAATGCTATCCAGCCATTATCCACCTAGTTAACTACATAAATGCACCTAGGAAATCCTGTATATGAACTGCCTGAATTATATAGGACACTTGTTTTCAAATACCCAATCTCTTAACGTTTCAAACCAGCAACTAAGAGACTGATATATATTTTGGATAAGCTACAGGCAAATATCACTCAGCCAGCATACTAATCCAATAGTGATTAAAGAACCACACTTGTGGTGGTGGTACTTGGGGATGTGAATAGGAGGCAGATTGTACTCAATTATATGCTTGTGATTGTGTTGGCTAACTGAGAGTATCAAAGACATTCTCAATATTTGGCCAACATCCAAGGAGGAAATATACAGAATACTTGAAAGAATTTTTGACCCAATATTTTTAATGGGCACAAAAAAGACTAGGGACTGACTGGAACTCCAGAGAAGAGTAAAAATGAGATCAGTCCATTCCTTTTGGCAAGGATGGGTTTTGGATGAACTGCGTATGCACTAAGGGGTCACAAGTAAACACTGGCGTTTCTCCTAATTAAGTTTGTTTGACCATGTAAATTTTATGTTCTTTGTCCTTGAAAGTGATTGAAATACTAAATTTACTAATAATTTACTGTTAGAAATATCTTTGGTGTGGGTAATATGTAGTTTTGTTATAGATAATGGAGCTAATATGTAACATGTAGTAGCTATAGATAAGTGTTAAACTTTCAACCCTTTGTTCTGGCTGTAAAATGTCAGTTGGACCCATTTTGGTGCTTTTTATTACTGCATCAAAACCATGCTGTGAATTTGTAGCTGCCATAAATGCTTAATGCAAGAGCTCATTGTGCAATAAAGTGTCAGAACACTGTTTTTAAACACGTTTTTAAAGCAACATTTTACAGCTTACATTTTTTGCCACTGCGTACTATAAAAAGTACAGATTTTCAATGTCACATTCATAAGAAGCACATAATCATTCCTAGGAAAGCCTGGTACGGTGAGAATTAAATGGTTCCTCTTCAACCTTTTTATAAACCCTGCTTTTTCTCCCTCACCCCTTGGCAAGGCCGCTTCTGTCTTCCTCAAAATTGAAAAACACAACCTTGAATGAACACAATGTATTCAGAGGTTAATTTGGGTGCTTTGATAATAAACTGATTTAAACTTTAAACATGAAGATGAACACAGAAAAACAGAAAAATGTGGATCACCCATGTTTCATCTTAGATTACCTTGCACGTCTTAAATTAACTTTATTACATAGTTTCCATCTAAAAAATCCACTTTTTTTTTTTTTTAATTGACAGTATTTTTCTTCCAACTTTGTTTGGTTTGGAATTTTATTTTAAGTTAAAATCTCTCTTCCTACCATCTTACCAACATTCTTATTCTTTTACAGTTAAAAAAAAAATTACCCTATTACACTTTGTGCTCACTTGAATGTCAATACAATCTTGGGTATACCTGGTGATTTTTCTTATTTTTTAAATTATTTTCCCATCTCTAATTAACTGGCAGTCCTTGTATGCAGAGCCTTCTAGAATCCAAACTAAACTTCTAGTAGAAGTAATTTCTACTGTAAGCCTCAATCATCTTTCATTGGGCACAGACTTATCAGGATTACCATTTCTATCTGTGATTAGCAATGTCCTAAAACCATGGGTACAACCAACTTTTCTCTGTTTTTTAGGCTCCTCCTGGCTGGAGTCAAGCAATTGTTTCTGTAATAAAATTTTTATTATCTCCAAAGACTGTTTCAAAACCTTCTACATGGCTGAAAGGTGAGAAAATATCATTTTTGTGAAATTATCCCCACTTTGCCAGATAACAACAGACAATTACATATTATTCTTAAGGAGCAGGAGAAGACATTTTGCCTGTTATGGTTCACCATCGCATCACAATTTGGCACAGGAGGTGCATATTGTAGAGACTAAGTAAATATCTTTTGACTATGTAAATAGATTAATTTGAATAAATGAATAAAATAAATTGTGTTCGCACAATTATTATTTTTCTACTAATGTCCAATAAGTTTGATTTAGTTTGCAAGTTCCCACAAGAGCATGATCTTTGAAATAATAACATACACATTAGTCTCAGGACAACATTTAAATATAACATGCAACATAGACTGGACTTTTGAATCAAAAAAGAAAAAGGCTCAACTCCAAAGAGTTTAGGAATATTTTTCATTGACTGGCATCTTTTTCTTTTTTCCCCTGACCCAAATATGAAGTTTCTTTTTTCCTTAACTTAATACCACAAATTAGAGGTATCATAAAATACAAAAGAGTTCTTTGTGGAGTAGACTAAACAACCAATTAACTTTGACTGTAAACCTAACCAAAATTATCCACATCTCATAACATACTGAATTTCATAAAGACAAATTCTGTTTAAGCTAATGTCATCAACCACTAACTTTTGAGCTACTCAGTAAACATGGAAATAAGTTGGTGATTCATTCTTATTCGGAGGAAAGCATTTGATTTTTTTTGAAGCCCAAAGAAAAGTGCCAATTATAAAATGCCAAAGAAATGAAAAGGAAGTGCAGACATACATGAGAAGCCTTTAAAAAGTTACTTTTACATTCCAACCAATTTTTATTTTTTATTTTTTTGGCCACAAGGCACATATCTGTTTAATATGCATGAAGTTGGCACAAATGTTTTTTCCCTACTAGCTAGTGACAACCTAAGGATTTGGAATGCACAGCATTTTTCTTTATTCTAAGGTATGATAATTTATTACTCATTTAATTTTATAGAATATTTTCTAACTGTAGAAGTTGAAGCTTCGTGTAGCCCTAGTACCTGTAGCCATACCAATCATTATAAATCATAATTTATAAATTTGTCATTTATAAATTATTATAAGAAGTGATGCCAGTGAAAACCATAATATATGAGGAACTAAAAAAGAAGAGACCAAAATATTAAAACTTTCATCAGCTGCTTTAACTCTAACTTCCTTCCATTAGTTTTCATCTGGCTTCTCTTAGATGCTTAGTACAATGAGCGAGGACACATTTAAAAGGAGCTCTCATTTTCTTTAAATTATTTTTTTGAAAATTTAAATTGTTCTATTAGATAATAAATCCTACCTCAGAAATCAACTCTATTTGCTTTTTATTCTCTTAATCTACTTTTACTCCAAAATTTTGTGCCTTTTGACCTTTAATGTGTTGAAATTCCTGAATTACTTTCATTTGAAGCATCTTTGTGTTGATTAGTTGTTCAATCCATGAAATTCTATTTAGGGAGCTTAGGTATTAAAAATGATCAGAAAAAGATTATTAGCTTTGGAGAATTAAATCCTCTAAACCTCCCATTCTGAAGTATTAAGTAGATAAAATTCAATTAAAAGAGTGAAGACAGATTGACAACAATGTTCTAAATTCTTATCTTCTATTTGGTTATAAATGGTATGTGACATAGCCTATTTAACTATCCCCTTGGAAGACTCAGCAACACAGAAGAAAAGACAAAAAGAGAATCATGGTGGTAGATGAAAGGACATTTCTCAAGGCAGAACTTCCAGGGTACACTAGGCAGGAGACTTTGATATCACCACATGAATACCAGTCAACAAGATTCCTGGTGTTAAGCTACCAAGGATGCCCAAAAATGCCCTGGTAGACCACTCCATTCTGTACTGAAATAAAAAAAATTAGACAAATTGCTTTATTTTAAACCATCCAGTGCCTTAAATGGATGGTACTTCAGAGGATCACAAAATCTTTGTAACTTCTCCTTTTCCATTTGGCAGGGCTCATAAATGATTACGTGCTTCTTATTACAGAGGCAAAGGCTATGCTAGATTTCCATTTGCAGAAAAACTGGTATGTATTTTTAACAAAAAAGTTACTAAAAGCTTTAAACATGATTAAAAGAAAAGTATATAATTTTTACACTCAGATTTTCCATGTTTCTATACTTTCATGACAGAAAGCCAAATGCCAAGATAGGTATAGGTAAGACTATAGTTATTTGTTCATTCATTTTTTTCCCCACTTATTCAACAAATATTATCAAGCACTAGGTACTGATTTGGGTACCAGAGAGCAAAAGAGATAAACCAAGACAATAAATAATTAAACAAATAAATCTATTAGAGATCAGGCAATTGTAAGTGAAATAAAGAAAACTAGGAGATGATACAAAAAGAGTTGTAGTCTTATTACAGAAAGAGTGGAGATAGATTCAGAAATCTTAATTGTGTGAAAAAAAGAAAGCCACAGAACCACGTGGAGGGCCAAGTTCCTCAGGCAGAGGGGACAGGAAGAACTGATGTGCATTTTCACCTGCATTAAAGGATGCATGTCTGTATTCAATATAAAATACATTACTTCGGGAACCAGTTGTTCTACTTCAGGTACCTGATATAGGTGATAAACTCATATTTGTATGTATTTCCACTGCAACATCAAAAGTGTGAATGTTAATGCTGAAAACAATCCAAATCCTCATCAACATGAGGATGTTTAAATTATGACTCATCCGCCCTATAGAAAACTCAGCAACACTTAGAAAAGGAAGTAAATTTATAGGAACTGACAAGCAAAGAGCTTCCAAAAAACTGCTTTTTGAAAAGAATTAGAATTTGATTTTAGTCACATTAAAATTTTGCAAAAACACAATACACACTTGATATATAATATGTGTACATATGTATGTATATTTAAAAATCTTAGATATTTACACAAATTGATAAAAGTGACCATCTCTGTGGGTAAGTTGAGGAGGAAAGATGAATTTTGTCCTTTCTGGGTTTATTGAAACTTTGTGTTAGAGTGCTTGATTAAGTTGAAAGTATTTCTGAAAAATGTTTAAATATAAATATATATTAAATATTCTTCCCATGTAAATATTCTTACCAACATATGGGTGATTGAACAAAACATAAAAAAGCATTGACATTCTGCATTTCTATAGCACCTTTAATATAAAAGGGCTTGAAACTTTTAAAGGTAATGAACAACCACATAATGTTTAGAATTTAAAGAGTGTGTTTTAGAATTTAAAGGGTAGGAGCTTCACGCACTTGATCAAAAAATATTTGATTTTTTAATACCTAAAGAATGTTATACATTTCTACCTTAGATCTACTGTGCTATTAACTATCGACATTACTATTGGCATTGCTGCATAGAGTCCAAATGATAGTATATGGCAGAAAGAAAAACGCAGAGCAGTTAAATCATGTAAAATAAATGCAAGTTGGTTTCAGCCTGTTTGCTGGTGCTTTTTAACCTCATAGGAGTAGATCTACTTAGTACTTTAGTTAATTTATAATTTTACCGCAGCGTCAATGGTTGGAACACTTAATTTTCTTCAAACAGTGACTGTAGCCCCCTGGTCTTTTGTTTGCTAACCAAACATTCCAGGAATTCTTGAAATTTGTTTAAAAATTGGTCATTTTAGGGGCTTTAAAAAATTCACAAATGCCAAGCTTTACCTGTTACCGTAAACAGCGTTACTGGGTGAATTAACATGTATATGGTGCAAAGCTCAAAGGGCTGCTGTTCTTTCATGAAATGTGATTTTTTATTGGGCAAGAGTGTCCCCATACTACTCAACAAACAACAAACAAACAAACAAACAAACAAACAGAATAGCCAAAGTTAGTTTTGATTAAACATCTTAGAGAGGATAGTTGCTGGAGACCATAAACCAAATAAATGATCAGGACCTTTGCGAAGCAATGTATAAATAATTTCTCTCAAGCATTCTGTCTTATTATTCTATTAGTGCCGCGTGGTTTCGCTCAGATTTGATTTTCTCTCAGCCAATCAGCAATCTCACGCTCAGTATTCCAATCAGCTATAATTCAGCCAGCATTATGACAGTTTAAGAGTCAGCTTTAGAGCTTAATATGCCAGTGTTTCAGCACCATGCATCAGTAAAAGCTGGTGCCCTAATCCGTAGTTGGACCTGCTCAAGTGAATTGCTAGACACACCAATACGCCAAGCAGGTGGCTGTGCTCTTAATTAAGTGAAGAGCATCCTCCCCGAGGGGCTGGGATCAATTAGATCAGGCTGTTTTTTACAACTGCAGCCACCTTTTTTTTTTTTTTTTTTCCAGTGGAGGCTGATTGAGTCTCTGATCGTGGGGGAGGATACAATTCTAGCTCTCAGGAATTTCTGAGAAGTGAGCTGTTTGTTCCCAGTGCTATGTCTTCTGAATTCCACTTAGAACTGTGTGTATATGTCCACACATGTGTGTATGTGTTTATTTTTTTTTAAGGGAAAAATGCCAGAGGTGGCTGATGGGGTACCCTGGACATGCGGTTTCTACCATACACAGCAATCTAAACACAGATGGTTCTGGAACATCATTTTGTGATGTGAAAGAGGATCACAGGACTTGTATGTCAGAGGGGCTATGTCAGAAAGTTAACACACACACACACACACACACACACGCACGCGCGCGCGCGCACGCACTAAAATCTAAAGATGGGAGAGCTCTGAGATTCACAGCCTGGCATAGTCACTTACAGCATTTAAGTGATGTATGTAGGAATTTTGCCATAGGTTAGGGATCTTAGAAAAGATAGAAGGGTAGAAGAAGGAGAAGAGGTACAGAAAGAGGAAGAGAGAAGAACAAATAATTTAAAAAAAATGAAAGTAGACGGAGCAGCAGCAGCAGCAGCAGCAGGAAAGGCCTTCACCTGCTGCTGCTCCTCTTGAAAAAATATTTCTTCTCTTGCTTGTTTCTTGAATTTGATTGGCAGGTTAATCAAGTTGAGAAGAAAATCACCTGAGAAATTAAGGAGCTGGTTTCTTTATCAATCAAAGTGACAGAATTGACTATGGCTTTTGCTCTTGGGCTGGTTTGGCAAGACTTCTCTAGGTCAATTTCTTCTTAGTATTTGCAATTAAATGTCAAATGCAATAAGAAAAAGAAATCACAGGTGGGCATGTAGATAGATTGACCACCATATTATTTTCTACTTTAATAAATTATTTGAAAATGACGTTCTCAAGAACATAAACTAAGGGAGTACAGTGTATGCTTTGGAAATATACCAGAGAGAGGAAAAGAAAAAAAATATGTACAGGTACTGGAAAGAAGTTTCACAGAACTTTGTAAGTCTAACTATATTCTGACACTGTTTGTACAAGGTAACATGGAATTCACTGAGTTTCTCCATGAATGAAACTCACGCCAGCCCTGGTAGAGCAGTTCATATCTAGGCTGGGCCTAGGCTCAGCTGTGTACAGTGACCAATTTTACTAGAACACTTCACAAAAAGCAAAAAAAGAAAGCTCCCATTTCCAGTGTCATCACGGGCATAAAATCCACACAAATACATGGCACAAACAGTGAGACAAATTCAATTTTGTCTTTGCCATTCATCACGGGAAAGTACCCAGGAAAATACACTATTTTCTTTACGAAAGTATTTCTCAGTTTTGACATGGCCTCTTTCACACTGGCTTAGAAAACATTAAAAAGCTGCATTCCTTCTCTCTTCTTCTCATGATAAAAGGTCCTATAAATATGTTATACAGGAATAAACTCATTGGCTATTCAATATCCTGTCTGCCTTGTGGAACTGGCATCTTTCAAAAGTAATAGTCTGATTGGCTGAGGTTTTTTTGATGAAATCAAAACTGTAGCCTCCATACTGAAAATTGTTTGATAAATGTGTTTTCCCATTTTCTTAAAAGGAATCCATTATGTGGGCAGCTTCCTTTTGAATGATATTAATTCCAAAGCGAAGCTTTATATTACAAAGTAAAATGAAGCTCGCTTCTAATATTAGTGTGAAAGTATTGTTATGCAGCAAGAGGGGTGACCTTTGACTCCAGCAAGAAAACTGATTTATACAATAGAATGCAGAGAGACAGCCTTTAAAAATGCCAACACCCTCTTTTTCTCCTAGTGAGAAAAGCCAGAAAGAAATTATATATGTCATTATAATATAAAAACTACCCTAAGAAGAAATGCTCTCTAAGGAGTCATCCCAGTAAAAGCTTAAATGTCCCTTACAGTTGGGTGACAAGGCCAAACCCACAGGTGGAAAAGGCATGTTCCATCAAGGAGCTTGAGCCAGAACCCATCTCAAGTTTATAGTGTAAGTACCAGAGAAATCCAGGCAAACAGGGCAAATGGGATGATTGCACTTGGTGATCATGTTGCCTTGCTGGAAACACAGGACACATGTTTGTTTGACTTAGGCTGAATTCAGCAGAGGGGGGATTTTGCTGATGTCCAAACAGAATTTTAATGCGTGCAGAGGCAAAGAACTTGTGTGGAGGGAGGAAACTCATTCTACAAAAAGTCAAGGTTTACTCTGTACTGACACTCCTTTCCATCAAAACTCCAGATTTGACTATCAAATAACATGTACAGTGGTCCGGTCCTACACAGGGATGCCAAAGATATGTTGTGTCAGTTTATCACAGTGTGTATTTTTACTCCCCAGTTCAGAAAAGGGGTTTGCCATAGTTCTATTCAACAGGGCTGCATTACTATCATAAAGATGGAAAAGAAAGAGAAATTAGAGTGATTTTTAATAGTCCAAAGTGAAACGTATAGTGCCGGTAATGGATTTTAAAAGTGTATTCAAGTCAATTTAAATATCGTGTTCTCTTAAATATATAATTTTCACATGTATGCTATTGAGAATCCTCTAAATTGAAGCTATCGTGGATAAAATGAGAGCTACTTGAATTTGCATTGCTTATCAAACAGAGTGAGATAAGCACTATCGCTTTCAAAATTTTACAGTAGAAAAAATGTTTATCTCTGGCTTTAGACTCGGTTTCCCCAAGACTAGCAACAAACGATGCCACATTCTACTCTCTCAGCATGCTTCGTACAATCCACACAGAGAAAAGGAAGCCTGAGATTAAAGCTTGGAATCTTCAAGGAATGTATTAAAATACATCATAAACTTTTGATTTATAGAATATATATACAGCATTAAAACCCTAAAGCAGAACTGCTGCTCCTTGCTTTATGATGTTCTAAGTGTTTTCAGCAGCTTAGGACTGATTCGATTCTACAATTTTGAGGTCCCCCCAAATCCTGACCATTATTACTGCCAGTTGCTAAAGTAGTTAACACGGTCATGAGATCTCCCAAACGTATGTGAACATTCAGTTGCAATGCATTTGCCCTGTTATAGCAAACTATAATATTTGAATGTCTTCTAATCCAGATAATGTGAGAGGGAATCAGGGCCATAAAGGTTTCTGTTTTGCAAAATGCCCATTTTCTCTTGGCGATGTTCATAATCTTTGAAGAAAACGGTGTGTATAAAGATGGAGAAACGGACTAACGAGCTCCATTCTGATACATCACTTATTTTACCATTTTATCAACTTCTTGGCTTTGGGTAAACTTTCTGTCCTTGATAAGTATTCAATATCCCTCAAGAGACATAATTATTAAAGGAGAGATCATATGTAAAATGCTTAATACCTAGTAATTACTGACTTAGCAGAGTATAGCTACTTTTCTTTGCTATTAAGGGAAATTCTATGCTATTTGGCTTTTTCTGTATCTGGAGGTCCTAGTCTGATTTTCCAGGATAAAAAAGGAGTTATTTTTGTGGTTGATGCTGCTTTTTTTTTTTTTAACACAATTATGCATATGTTTAAGAAAAATGCTTTTTCTACTATTTCCACTCTAGAGTGATGAGATATCAAATCATGTGAAACATTCCTGAACTAAAGCCACTAACTTCACTTTTGAGTCAGAGCCTGTCTATTTCTACTCCTCATATTTTTATCTCAAACGCACATCCTTGCAAGAGCTTGAAAAATTTGTGACTGTCCTCAGACATTCAAATGCAGTTCTTTGGCGATCAACTTGTTGCCACTGAGAGAATCTGATGCATGTCGTGTTTTCTTAATTCTGGAATTAGTCTTTTTTATCCCCCAACCTCTCTGATTTAAGCTCGGTTTTATCTCTTTTTTAATTTCCATAACACGTATTAGGTTCTCAGGGTATAAGTATTGTATATGTGTATGTGTATATACACATATATATTCATTTACGATACTCAATTCATTTACAATACACAGTGCTCAAACACATAAAATTTAGCAAAGGTGATTAATAAGTACTTAAGAAAAAAAGTCATTATCATTTGAAACGAAAGCAACCAGATAGATTTGACAATACTCATTTTCCTTAGACAGGTCAGTTCAGTTCTGCCTTTAGTTCTGCCAATAATTAGTGCATGGCTTTTGTCCATACTTGTAAAACGAGTCACTTGAGTGAGATATTCTCAAAGATCAAGTGCTGGAATTCCATGATGCTGAGACATGCGGCCCTCTGTTTTGTATCAATGGACATGTTTTATGTGCAATCAAAAATAAACGTTTTGTGAGAAAAATTGTTTCTGTGAAAACCTAGGATTTTGTGTTACTCAGATGTCAGCTGGGTTTAGCTTCCCAATCATATGTTTTGGTAAGATACACTTTGTGGGGAAAATCTAATTTCCCTAAATTCCTACATATTGCTACAGGGCTGACATTCTGGACTCCTTCTGTATCAACTCCTCCCTTTAAGTTCAGTTTATGGGTCACCCCAACGTCAGGCACATATGTTCTTGATTCTGTGACACTGACCCAGGTGTGGAATGCAGTTGTCTTCTGAAATGCTATCAAAACAACAATCTTTGCATGATATTTCTCTATACGGCAGCTTTACTGGGGGTTTAAGAAGGATGGTAGAGGCATCACGTAGCAGTGACAAAAACAACTGGAAATCACATACAGAACATCATTTTTTGAAAATGTCTCTGTACAAATAGAACTACCACGAAATTCAGCAATTCCACTTCTGGGTATTTACCTGACGAAGACGAAATCACTAACTTGAAAAGATATATGCACTCCTATGTTCATTGCACTATTCTTTACAATAGCCAAGACATGCAAACAATCCAAGTGTCCAACAACACGTGAATGAATAAAGACAACGAGATTCATTCCATCCATAAAAGAGGAGGTAATCCTATCATTTGTGATAACTTGGAAGGACTTGAAGGCATTATACTAAGTAAAATAAGTCAGAGAAAAACAATTACTATATGATCTGACTTATAAGTGGAATCTAAAAACCACACAAAACAAATTTAAAAAAAACCCCATGAAATTCATAGAAGGAGATCAGTTTTGTGGTTACCAGAGGCAATGGGTGCTGGGAGGAAGAATTAGAGAAAGATGATCAAAAGGTATAAACCTTCCAGTTATGAGGTAAGTGAGGACTGGGGTTGAGTAGTACACCATGGTGACTACAGCAAATGCCGCTGTTTGGTATACAGGAAAGCTGTTAAGAGATGCGATCCTGAAGAAAGCAGAGTTTGCCACCCCAAATATGCCTTTTTGGGATATTGATTATTTTAAGCTGGTTATTATTTAGAAAAAAAAAAAGGCTCAGGAAGAAGCTCTGACCTACTCCCTGTCTAAAAGAATGTAGCTAGAGGACCTGCTTAAAGGAGGAAGAGATGACCTTAGCATACTATAAGTGTGGCAGACACAGAGGAACCCGTGTCCCGTTATTTCTGTGTGATGCAGCAAGAATCTGTTTACCAGAACTTTGCTTTTTCTCAACTGCCTGTGAATTGCCTGTGTTCCCTTTGAGGAATAAGACACCTACCTCCCTCTCCTTAGTCCATAGAAGCTTACAAACCTCATCTTCCCTGTTTGTCCTGGGGCTCCATATTCTTAGGGAACCCCATATTTACATACATAATAATGTTGGTTATTTTCTCCTGCTAATCTGTCTCATGTCAATTTGATTATTAAATCAGCCAGAAACACTTAGAAGGGGAGAAGTAAAATTATTTTTCCTTCCTCATAATCCTAAGGGTTCTCATCACAAGGAGAATTTTTCTTTTCTTTTCTTTTTATTGTATCTATATGAGATGATGAATATCAACTAAATCTTTTGCGGTAATCATTTCACAATGTATGTAAATCAAACTATCATGCTGTATAGGTAGAACTGGAAGAAAAAAAAAAAAAGATACACATAGATACAGAGAACAGATTGTTGGTTGCCAGAGGCAGGGATTGGAGGGTGGGCCAAATGGGTGAAGGGGGTCAAAAGGTAAATACTTTCAGTTATAAATAAATAATGGTATTTAATATACAGCATGGCCACTATAGTTAATAATACTGTGTTGCATATTTAGCAGTTGCTAAAAGAGTGAATCTTAAAAGTGCTCATCATAAGAAAAAAATTTTCTATGTATGATAATGAATGACAGACTTATTGTGGTGAATATTTTGCAATATATACAAATATTAAATTATTATATTGTACACCTAAAACTTATAAGTAGTGTATGGCAATTATACCTCAAAAATATTTTAAAAAGTAAAATGAAAATTATATTTGGATCTATTTCTTAGCCATCCTCTTTTTTCCTTCTCATCGTTCCCAGGTAATTTATAATACAAAGCAATTTAGTTATCACTTTATTTTCTTGTCTCCCACTAACCAATTGCTAGAAGAGTCTCACCTACTACACTAAGTGACTTCTCAAGGTATTTCCATAAACACAATTTGCTCTTTATAGAGGATTCTAGTGTAAGCATAAAAGACATCTTTTCTACTACGCTAGATACATATCTATCAATTCCCTTCCCCCTCTCTTTTTTTAGTTATTCTAATAAAGCAGCCATAAAAAGCATCAATTACTGATAATGATTGCAATTCTTTATTTGGCTTACTCTTTTCTCTCTTAGGCAAAGACAAAGAACAGGCTATGATTGCAATCCATAAGAACAGAGTAGAAGGGGAAGACAGGTTAGTAATATGCACCCCTTCACCTAACACTTCTGGGTGTGTGTATTTGCCTGTGTATATGTGTTTTCTCCCAGTGACACCTCTTAGATCTGAAATATCAGTAACTACGTTGTTTCCCAAATCATTATTTTTTTTGCAGCGTGACTGTTACTCTTTTTCGGTCATAGAATTTCAATCTCAGAGGACACAGTCACCAGCATATCCCACCACACTATCATTGGTTTCCAGAAAAGATGTAGAGGCATTTTGTTTTGGTTGTTTCAATTATCGTTTTAGCAAAGAGAACCCCATTTGACTGTTGACTCACAGTCTATAAGATAATTTATCTTTACTTACGTTTGAATACCTACTGCCAAGAGTGCCTCACTTTTTCCTCCAGATCCTATGTCTACTCCTTTCTTGCTTTCCCGGTAAATAGTTTAGGATCAGTAAGAAAAATTTAGGATTGCAAATTTCCATAGCACAGCCACTATGGAAAACAGTATAGAGATTCCTCAAAATACTAAGAATAGAACTACCTTATGACCCAGCAATTCCACTTCTGGGTATTTAACTGAATAAATCCAAACCACTAATTTGAAAACATATATGCACCCTCATGTTTATTACAGCATTATTTACAATAGCAAAATATGGAAACGACCTAAGTGCCCATCAATAGATGAATGGATAAAGAAGATGTGGTACATATGTACAATGGAATAACAGTTGGCCATAAAAAAAGTAAAATCTTACCATTTGCAACAACATGGATGAACCTAGAGGGTATTATGCTAAAGGAAATAAGTCAGACAGAGAAAGACAAATACCATATGATCTCACTTATATGTGGAATCTAAAGAACGAAATAAACAAACAAAACAGAAACAGACTCATAGATACAGAGAACAAACTGATGGTTGGCAGATGGGAGGGGTCTGGGGGCTGGGTGAAAAAGATAAAGGAATTAAGAAGTAAAATGGCAGTTACGAAATAGTCTTTGACTTCCAAAGAGTTTTCCCTCTTCCCCCAGAAGGAGCAAGAGTTGCACTGAGTCATTAAGCTCTGTCCAGCATTCTGAATGCTGAGATGAGTACTGTGTACTTTCTGACTGAAGCAGGTAGGAGAGAGTGCACCTGGGTCCAAGGAGAGGTGGGCTGCATTATTGTCACAGATAACAATGGCTTATTACTGACTGATATTTACTGTTCTCAAATATTGCTTTACGTCTTTGAAATGTCAAATGTCAGAGCGCACATAGTTTAAATGAATGCTCAAAAGTTTCAATGCTTCTTTTTCCACCCTCAAGTGAGCCTAGAAACTTTTTCAAAGTTTCTTGGCATGGATTCACTCATTGACTCCTCAGCCCTGAGTCTAAATGGCTTTTTCCTTATTCCATTAATACTAAAGTCGAGGCTTAAAGCCACAGGATGCATTCATTTAGGCAGTATTTGACCCGAATTTAACATATGCACTCTCTTTACAATGTGACAAATTCTTCCTTCTATTCTTTCTTAAGATTCTAATGTGAAACATCATATTTTTTTAAAAAAAGCTAATCTTTGAATCTCTTCTAGTATATATAATTTTCATTTTTGTACATGCTTATGTTTCTGTCTTTATTCCTTTTTCTATCATTTATAAAAATAACAATTATTGGAAAAAACAGATTTGTCACAAAAAGAAATCAGAGAACAAAAAATATGAAGGAGAAATAGGAAATTGTCATTTTAAATATGGTTATGGCGTGTGTGTGAGATGTGAGATTATGGTATTTTTGCCTGTTTTGTGCTAATATTAAACAATTTTAACATGGACCTCTTTCCAAGGTTAATAGATATATGGTCTTATTTTATATCAATGGTGATTGTATAAGGTAAGCAGGGAACATGCTTCTTCCCTCTCTCTTTTTAAAATTACAGAAACCACAGTGAACAGAGATCAAGCAGTTAGCCTGAAGCCACACAGCCAGATGGAGGCACAGCTGCGATGAGAATGAGTCCACAGCACCACGCCCACATCTTCCTGCCACAGACTGTCCTTCCTAAGGTCAGATCCTGTATTCTCTGTGGCTCAGCATCTCTGTAAACCAGACCCATTAACAAAGACTCTGCTTGCTCCCCTTGGAAACACAAATTGGCCAGCTTCCCTCCAGCACTGGGTATCTGACGGCAACTTGTCCAAAATAAACCTCATGTTGTCCCTCTCTGACTTTGTATTTATCATCGTTCAGGTGATTTCAATCATTTTTAGCTGGGAGCCACGTAAGTAAGCTCTCTCTCTGTGACAGTCAGTTCTCAGTTCTATCAACAGGTTTAAAGCTGCACTGTCCTCCAGATACAATGGCCTTTCCTTCGTTTGGCGGTTAGGAGGGGTGGTGAAGCTTCTCTTTGATACGCAGATTACTTATTAGGAAAAATAGATGGACTGTAAAAGAAGCCACTTTCTTACTCAGTTGGGATCTTTGCTCTTATCTGAAAATCCATTCATGGCAAGTGATGATGGGGCAGTAGTTGGCAGCTTCTCTACAATCCAGGACACAAATAATTCAAAGGGACAGTGCCATCTGAACCTCAGAGATTATTTGTAAAAGACAGGCAGTTTATGGCAAAAACAAAAACAACAAAAACAAACAAACAAACAAACAAACAAACCACCACACACCAAAAACCAAAAAAAAACCTCACTTCAATAAAGGAAAAGGGTTGTCGAGGGCACTGACTGCTTTTATTTTGGGGATTGTTAACTGCCACAGTGAGTGAAGGAATTCCTGACTTACATGGGTATTACAAAAGCTTTACCGGGGATGCCTGAAGACAGCTTTCTCTCCCTCTCTCTTTTTTTCCCTAAAAAAAGAAAAATGGTATTTATCTCCTAAAAATGTGTGAAGCCCTGAAACCACGCATTCCTTGTGTTTCAAAGAATTGAAAAACACTTATTAACACAGTGCATGCAGAAAATATATCAGAGTCGGGGCAGAATATGGACTAGGGGGCATACTGCTCAGTTTCGACTAGGCTTCCTTGCCTTGTGCTTTTGGGCAAAGGCTTTCTTTCTTCGGTTGAAAAAAAAGTGTAGAATAATAAAATATTGTAAAACATTACAGTGCTTTTGAAGATTTTTGAACTTTGAGATGCTATTTGCAAAGCACTATTTGCAAATAGTGCCTAGCACAGTAAGGGCAACTGTGCTCTTTATATACAGATTCTGCCGGCAACGATTATCCTAATTCCACTTTGCAAACTAAAACAATTCAGAATTTCCCCACGTATTGAAGATCTGTGGGTGTGCACTTGCTCATGAGAAGCGCTCACACAGCCTCAAAGCAAGCGCATAGTAGTCACTCTTGTTGTTTCTAGTAGGGCACACTTGGTTCCTTAAACAAATGTTTATTAGGTGCCCGTTTCTTGCAGAGCTCACTTCTAAGGGCTTGGGACACATCAGAGGATAAAACGAGAGAATAAAACTTGCCCTGTTGAACTTACTACAGTCTGTTCAGGTGACCAAATACTAACACATTGCTCACTGAAATATTAACAGAAGATAGAAATATTATAAAGATGTGATCTAAATTAAAAAAAAAACACACACACATAAATAATTGAAGTTCATTTCCTTCCAGTTATTAAGGATACATCCTCCAGGACAAAGGGGCTTTTTGGTGGCTGTCATATATTTTTTGTAGTTGTTGAATGCAAGGCTGGATTCTGCTAGTTCATGTAGTAAACTATTAGGTGGCGGGTCTTGCTTGTAGGAGGTCATGATGTAAAAACATATGCTAATCAGTTCATAATTCATGTGATCAACTATTCAGGATTTATACCTTATGCATTTGTGTAGCCAGAAATAATCAATAATGAGCTGAGTGTGTAGGCGTTATTTTATTTTCCCCTCATTGGTAGTTTCTGGGTCAATTCTTTCCTAACCAGAGGTTGTCCTTCACCCGACTACCACTTCCTGGGCACAAAGCAGTTTTTTGCCAATTCCCTTGGAACAAATGAAGGTGGTCCTCTAGACGATTTCTAAACTCAAAATTATGTCTGTAAGTGCACCATGTTTCACAGTTAAAGAAGATAAAAGTTATAAATGAGACATAATTCTGGCTTGATACAACTTATTATTTAAATGACCTTTAGCTAAACTTTTCCAAGATAGTCATTCAAATTTCTCATTTGAGAACAATGTTGGGCAAACACTCATTAAAGGATAACTCCATATTATTCCTCACACACTCACTGGCACATAATTTTGTAGTAAGCGCTATTATTGGAACAAGTAAGTATTTGTTTTCCTATATCATGTATTTCCTCTTTCACTGAAAATATTTCAGTGTTCCCTGAAGTCATCACTTTTATGCATTCATTTAGTTAACGGAGAAGAACTCCAGACATATTCTATGTACTCTCAACCATTTAACCCATTTCCCATTTGCCTCAAGAATACTCGCCAGTGGTTCTCATGGCTGCAGGGTTTACCCTTAGATAACACGCAGGTTACAGTCCTAACCTTATTCCCAAAGTTTGCCATGAAGTATCTCGCTTTTATTATTATTTTCGCATCGCTCTAGTACATCAATAGTCTTTGGGGAAAAAAATGACATAATTCTATTTATAACATTCTGTTTTAGTAGTGGCATTTCCATTACAAAATATAATAATTCTCAATTGCTGAAAATGTCAAATCTTAGAAAACATAGCATTCTTACACATGATGTTAACATCATTCTCGAACAGTTGTTAGCCGAAGATTCATTTGATAAATCCTATATATGTATACATTTCTGTTACATTAAAATTAGAGACAAGTTCTGTTTAGAAATAACTCCAAGAACAGTTTTTCTATTTTATTTTCACATTGAAAACCAGTCAGATTTGCTTCGGCCTCAAAGAGTGTGTTTATGTAAAATTAACGCTGGCAGCGAGCTGCAATTATTTTTTTCTAAATGGGAAATGGGTTAAAAAGTATAAAGATTCAAGTAAGAGTTAAGTAGCTTTTTGTTGCAATACTGTTCATTCTTTACAAGGATAGAAAAATGGCGATTTTTTTTTAATTGATTGATTTTTGGTGTTGTCTGTGATATAGGGGTCAAATATTTGAAATGTAGCAGAAATCAAAGTAATAGAGATACTAGAATGAAAAAGACAGTAAAAAGAAAAATGTAGAGTGTCGAAAAAAATGTTCCCTGTTAGGAAAGTTATGCTACCTCCATTCTTCCAGGCGAGGGGCTTGGGTAAGGTCGGATCCAATGAATGTGCTAAACGATTGGGTTTCCCCAGCATTGCCGGGAAAATCAGTGTCCTGAAAAAAAGTTTTACAAATAACTCAGGTTTAAACTCACAGTACTTTTTTAAAGATTTCAAATATGTTGGCTGAAAATGGTCTGAATGTATTCATTATTCCTTGCTGTCTTATAGGATACGCTGACTATAACGAAGCATTTTATTGATGAACTTGAATCAATATTACAAATATTAAATTTGTATTATAATTAGTATTATATTCCCTTAGTATTACAAATACTTATTATTCAATTCATGCCCAATTGAGGTACTCTAAAGTACTTACTTATTTTAACATGGTCCACTCTATGATTAGTGTAACTTGTTCCTTCACTATATGGCATCACAGACATTTGCTTTTTTTTTTATAATTAATATAGCTCATGTCTTTTTTATAGCCAGCTGTCACATCCCACGATTGTTTATTCTAATTGCCTGCTTTCTTATAAGTAATAACACTAGCAATTCAAAAAAACTGTTAATGCTTTCGAGTTTCATGAAACACTCCACATCCATTTTTGCATATCATCATATCAATTTTAGGAGTAAAAATAACAATCACATACATTAAGTGACTTGCTTGAGGCTTCTGATACCATTTACAAAGGAGGAAAAAAGAATAAAATTTTAAAGTTTTTTTTTTTGACCAAAGACTCAGGTTAAATATAAAGAATGGATTTCTAAAATTTATAAAATGCACAGCAATCAACTTAACTATCATATCCTTTTCCATTCTAATGGAAATAATGATCTCTAACAATTAGAAGCAACTGGAACTGTTATCTTAAAGAACTTTACAAGTTAAAGGACAAAGTTACACCTTCAAAAACTTCTAAAACAAGCCTACAAGAGAATTGCAGAAGACAGGGAAACTCTCACAAGAAGATGTCTCTGGAAAGCCAATCTACGGGTTCTGGGAAATAATGTCCTTGTCATGGTATAAAATTATTATACTAGGCAAAATTAGGATTAATAGGTAACAGAGACAAATCATCTCCTGGCATAGATAAGTGACAAATAAGTCTACAGAGAAGATAGTCTGGCCGATGTTTGCAATGAGGCGTTTTACAGGTAGAAAGATGAAAGATTACATAATTTCTGGCTTCAAGCCTGGGAGTAAAGGTCTCTCTAGTCAAGGTCAATACTCTCGGCCTTCCAAAGTCATGATCAGTGAAAAATCAAACATTTGATCAGTAAATGTAGATTCCTCTCAAATCTGTTTATATTTTCAGTAATTTGGACTCTAAAATAAGCCAAAGCCCAGTATTTTTATGTAAAAAAAAATATAATGTCTTTATTTAAAAATATTAACTAATTAAAGCATAAATTGAGTTTCTAATTTCTAACTCGAACAATCAACCAACATTTAACCCAGTATTTGTCATCAAAACCTCACTATAGCCAAATCTTTTCATCTTTCCTTATTCCTCAAACTACCTACTGTATGGAATTTGGTAGGGTCCTCTTTCTTCTGGGATCTGTGCTTCAACTTTAATTAAGGCTTTTCTTGCTACCTCACTATACTTGCAATCGGTCACCTTAGCAGACTCCTCTACTTTCTGTATCCCCTTATTAGTACCAAACTAAACACCAAGGCCTTGTTCTTGGTCCTCTTTTCCAGCCTCCCTCAGCCTCTTTCCTGGTAACTGTTTGATTCTATACAGAAAGCATCATGACACATTCATCTCCATCTTGAAACCCTCTTCCTGATGCTAGATGCGCCTTGCCTATTGGACATTAACAATCGCATGTATTACAAGAAAACCAAACTCATAATCTCGACCTCTATGTTACCATTTCTTTGATATCCCAATTTCTATTCATGAAAGCACTGCTTCTCTTGTCTTTCTAACTCACACCTTTTAGGAGGCAACAAAACAATAGCAATGCTCTAAGCAATGATTCTCTTACCTCAATATCTTTGCATCTATAACTCACTCATTGTTTATAGATTGCATCCTACATTATTGTTTTATCACCAGTAAAATGAATAGCCGTGGTTGGTTCCTTATCACTATTGCTTTTGTTTTCCCAAATCATTCTCACACAGGATTGCCACAATAATCTTCCAAAATACACGGCTCTGATTGTGTTACTCCTCTACTCAGAAACACTCACCAGTACAAATCCACTTAAAACCAAACTCCTCAGTCTGTCATTCATGGTTCCTCATACTCTGGCCTTAAACCACCTTCTGAATTTAAATTCCCAATTATTTCACCACATGAGGCAATACCCAGACTTTGCTGATAATTTTACTTTTCTTTGCATATGTTCTAAACTTTCGTACTTTATCCCTGCCTTCTGCCTGAGATACCAGCTCACATATATGCCTCGTGAATGTGTTCTTGTTTTGCAAATATCTTTCCTCCAACTTATGTGACATCTGTCTACTTTGAACCCCCTAGAATTGAGCCAAGGGACTTACATATAGGTTTTTAAATATATACTTATTAAATTCAACTAAATTGAATAGAGTTTCTTTCATGGGTTCATAAAAAAAAAAAGTTAAACATACACTGGTCTTTATTTTCTTTCTGTAATTGGTCTTCTTTAGTATCCCTCCTTTCCACCCCTATACTTCTTTTTTTAAATGTTGCAAAAGCATCAACTGAAAAGAAGTTACAAAGACACATGGGAACATCTGCTCTCAGAAGCCACTTGAAAAATAAGTATTCCACAGAATGGGGAAAACATCTGTGCAGTATTCATGAGCTTATTAGTAGTGCTGTAGGAAAGTAGCAGACAAACACACATACACACGCACACACACACACATACACGATGTGGAAATGAGTTTTAGCAAGAGATACTGGAGCATCCAGTAGAGACCAGATGGCTACTGTT
>NW_006431919.1:12994296-13033571 GCF_000325575.1 Pteropus alecto | reverse complement strand
TTCACCAGTGTATATTCTAGAATAAAAAAATATTCACAACTGTAACTTTAAGTTGATTAGTCCAAATAAATTTTAAATTTCAAAATGCCAACATTGTATCATTTATCTCAAATGATACATATAATCTCATACTTAAGTATAGTGAATTATATGTAGATCCCAAGTAGCTGCCTATTATTATAATACAAAAAGCATAAATTAGCATTAGGAGACTTGAAGTATGTACTTGGATTTACAACTAAAATTGGCTGCTTTAAAATGAAATATTTAAATTTTTGTTTTATTGAATTTTAATAAAATTAAAATATATCTGTGCCCCCTGTATCTTAATAAACATTTCATCTACATAAGCAAAACTACTATTCAGACCTGGCCTCGCTTAAACCATGAAAGTCCTGGAGTTCACACTGAACCTTTAGTCTGTAAGTAACTTAGATGCAATCCTTACATAATATTAAAAAATGAATTTTTCCTTCTCCTCTGAAAAAAGAAACAACATAGACTGCTTTCCTTAATATAATAAGGTATGTTTTCTTGGACAAACCAGACTAGGATATTATAGTCTTCACAGGCCCCCAAATCTATTTCATCGGCTTTGTCATGGATTCTCTGAAAATTCTTGGAAATCTACAAAATGAGGAGTGTTTTCTGTTACTTTTTTAGACTTGTAGGTTCCTAGTATAGTTCAAAGCATTCATATTTAGCTTCTTGTATGCTTTAGAATTTACCTGGAATCTGTGGATTAAAACTACCAACCACAAACAAAATTTTAAGGGAGCAGTAGGCCGATAATGTTTCGCTCTCCCCCCCAAAAAATATATGATAAGGACAGAACATTTAGAACTGGGAGACATAATCATCATTTAATCTACTCATTTTAGTTCACAAATAGCAAGAGGTAAATTGTAAAGCAAAGACATTTGTTCATAGCAACAGATAAACGGCTGAATACTGGATATCCTCTACATGCCTCACGGTGAAAAACTTTTATGACTTATCTTTCACAAACTTTAATTCAAAATTAAAGGAGACACCTGACTTTTGTTCTATGGGAATGCATTATCTTGGAAAAGAGATGAATTAGAAGAGTGATGAGGTTGCTCTCCTCTGATATGAAAACAACTGTCACAGGCAGGACTCCTTTTAATCCGTGTTGCCCTAAAGGACAGAGCTAGGGCCAGTGGTTATATGAGGGAGGACGGCAGCTGGTAGTTCATTATAATGAAGAATGTTTAAACGTTAACGCAAAGAATGACCTAATAATTAACACAACTTCCTTGTAGTGGAGAGAATGCTAACCTTTAGAGGCGTGCATTCCGAAGCAAGGAGGGTAGATGTTAGGGAGATTCTAGAGAAGATTCTAGTACCAAGTTTATACAAAACTAACCCTTTATTAAAGAAAAATTCTTTATTTACTCATTTAGCGTTGAACACGATGATGGCAAATGAATTAATGGAATTAATCCTTCTTCCTCTAGGGAAGGAAAAGAACAGGGCTTTGGGAATGGTGAGTCAATAAGAACGTGGTAGGCAGAACGTGGAAAGAACTAGAACGGGACGAATCGCATAATTTGTTCCTGCTTTGCTCTGTAAAATGGAGAGGGCTTGTCTACCTGCCTTATCAAAGGTTCGGCTCAAGTGTGATATGAGCTAATGCGATTAGTGACTTTCTTTCAAAGCCCTGCCCTCCAGAAATGTCCAGGGAAGAAGAAGGAAATGTGTACTCATTATCATTTGAACCCTAAAGATTTGAGAGATGTTAAACAAGTCACTTTCTTTTGTTTAATCTGTTTTCTCATCCCAATAGTTCGTTATTTTGGATATGCCATAATGTTCATTTTAAATACTACAATTCTTCGGTTCTTCTTATTGCCCAGATTGAGGCTGGAAAATGGCCAACACACATGTCCTTAGTTCAGTATCACGTCCCTTCCCCCCAAGAAAAACATTATGAAGATAGATCACTAGGGCTAAAAAAAGCAAACCTTGAGAATTTTACAAAGGAGGAAATGTCTTAGCAGAATTTCCTTATTTATATACTCTTAATGTTTTTACTTAAATCACTCACAGACCATGAAATGGGGCCCCAGGGACTTTAAGGCTGTATGATCAGAATGACTATGTATGTTTCACTTCATTTCAGGCCCTGGAAAGATAAATATTCTTCTTACACAGCCCGGCACTAAGGGATAATGAAACTATTTCCCTACGGCCTCCTGATGGGTCAGCATCCTTCTGAAAATAATCTTTTTGCAGGATGAAAAATAAAGCTCTGTATATATAAAATACTTTGAACTTCTCAGAAAAAATATTCAGGATAAATTTTAGCTATTATTGTTATTATTATCTCTCTCTCAATCAATATAATCTGACATATTATCTCCCTTTTGGACCATGGAACCTCTTTTCTGAATGTTGGTTAATTAAAAAAAAAATAATAAAAAATTCTGTGTGCTTGGAAAATTCAGTGAACCCCATCTTTTATGAAAAAGCTGTTCCTTCCAATCATTAAAAAATCTATTTTCTTTGATTTTGCATTTCTACCAAAAGAGTGTTATATCAAAAACAATCCAAGACATGGGAGTGGGGGGAAGTTAGGAATAGAAATTAGATTGTACTACATGATCTGTTTCTATAAACCAATTTTGATTTTCAAGATTTCTTTTAGAAGCATTAATTTCTCCATATCCTCTTCACAGAGCTGAAAGTGGTCTTTTTTTTTTTTAAGGTATAAATCTTTTCAAGGGGTGCCATTTAAATGCTGAGAGCATCAAATTCTCAAATGAGAAATGTTTGTAAGGACTCAGTCTCAAATCACTGCAAAGACTAAAACTGCGGGGTAGGATTCTTCCAAAGTGGTACTTATTAGTACACTGTAAAGGAACAGGGATGACAAAATAAGTGAGAGTCTTTTCCAGTTATGTAAATCAGTTTCTTAGAATTGGATACTGAGGGATCTTCTCTGATCACAATAGAGTTTTTAACCTCAGCAACACACTAAATTGAGAATGGGTGATACGTGTGCCTCTATTTTAACTGAAGGGAGATCCCGCTTGAATGTCATCCATCCTAAAATTCAGATTTCTTCACCACATCTGTAGTATGTATGCAAAGTCAACTTCACAAGTCGCACCTTTGGGAGGTTAGAAGCTGATTCATCTAATAAGATTTCTAAAAAATTAATGGTTACATGATTAGATCCAAAGCACCTTTCTGGAACCAGATAGATTGGAAAGATTAAGACATTCCCTTGTGGTGTGAAACCACAGATTTGGGAAAGAAAAACAGATATATAAAATAGGCAAGCCAGACATCAGCTGTCCCCACATGCTGTGTCCAATTTTATTCTGTTTCAAAGGCCACGAAGTACTAAAACATCTCCTGGTATTCACCAAAAAGATTCTCTCACATCCAAAATAAAAGTGAATTCTATAGTTTTGTTTTGTTTTGGTTGTTTGCTTTTGCTTAAAACCAGGTGGTAGAATGGAGAAGAGATCTGTACCCCACAGCTTACCCCCAAAGACATAAAGATCTCTGTCAGGTATATAACCCTAAACTCCTCTTGAGGAGGGGGAGGTGAGGACCAGTCTGGTTTTCTCTGCTATTTTTTTCTGCCAGACATAAAACCCTCTGGTTCTGGTTTCCTTCAATCTATGTACTTTGACTATTTCCAGCTTTCTTCACTAATTGTGCAAGCCAATTCATTCTTTTTATGACCTCTACCTTCAGACTTAGGCACACACAACCAGAGAGTGAAGAGCTATCTATTACCCCTTAAAGCTATATGAGTTATTTTAAAAAGAGATACAGAAATAGTTGTGACAAAAATTATCATATAGTTATCTTATAATACAGAGATAGATAAAACACTGTGAAGGCTAAAGAAAAAACTGAATTTATGTGGTAGGGTACATTTGAACACAGTTCAGAAACCTGTATCACCAGCATCTATCTGAAGCTCCCACAGGCGTTACCATCTTTGAAGCTGTTATTCTCAATGGGGAAGAGGTTGAGAGAGATGCTATGATTCTTTTAAAATGATATTAACGGTAACCTAGATGAGTAAATGCAACTTCAGATGCCTGTGTGGGTGCATGCTTGTGCGTGTGCGTGTGTGTGTTTGCAAGGATGTCCCAGAACATGGTAGCAGTGATGGGCTTTGGGGAAAATATCTGTGAGACAGGAACAAACTCAGTGTTAGTAGTTGCAGGTCCTGGATTAAGAGAATAATTGAAGGCCACATACCATTTGTCTAAATGTTTAAAAGTTATAAATTAAACTAACAAAACAAATAATCTATCCACTCCTTTCACAAATAGGTCTTAATAATAAGAAAGTTGAAACATAGGCACAAAGTCATGGTTTCATAACTGGAAGTGGACAAAATATCAATGATGACTGAACTTTTTGATGATGATGCATTTCTTGGTGTTTGGAGGAGCAATAAAGACAGATTGTTATATATTTATTACATAATATTATTTAAAATAACTATCTAAAATAATAAAGTAAATTAAAAAGCAGCTATAAATGGACTCTTAACATATTTCAGAAGTAACAAGAACAATAATTAATATATAATGATATAGATTATTATAAATTTATCCCATAATGTTTTTTTCATATCTTCACTTACAAAATTCCCTAATTATATCATGGTCAGGATTGTTTTTTTAAATAATCTATGTTATATTGACAGTTATAGCAAGGTATATAAAGTTTCTTTTACCATGTAAATCATACTTACTAAGATAACAAACATTTTCACTGTTTTTAAAGCACTGTCTAGATCTAAGAGGTTAAAAAATGTTTTCTGTAAAAGACCAAATTATAAATACTTTAGGCTTTGAGGGACATTTGATCTCCGTAGCAACTACTGAACTCTGCCATTGAAGTGCAAAAGCAGCCAGATACAAAAACTAAATGTATAGACATAGCTGTATTGCAATAAAACTTTATTTATAAAAATAGGCAGCAGGCTGGTTTGCCCATAGTTTAGTGATCCTTGATCTAGATCCATACAGTATTTCTTATATTTTCTTTATAATTCTTCGGTGCTAGGCTATTATAAAGAAAATGGAGAACTGTATACATTATTCATTTTTTTTTCAAATCTTCTGTAGAGATTATATATTGATAAATAATGGCAAATAAAATAACAATTGTTATTTTATTTGAATCTTCTCCTTCAAAGTTATGCAGCTATTTTGCTCTCTTGCTATAATTTTCTTAGGTTTTATTGGAATGGCCCTTATGTTGCATATTTCAGTTTCTTCTGATTTATAATTTCAAAAATAAAAGAAAAAAACTTAAAAAGTGATATTGCTGAATTTGGATCTATTTAGCTTTTCTTGCAAAATCTTTTGCTAGCAATGCTCATAATCATCAAAAATTGTGGACAGTGCTCATTTCAAATTAATTTCTTTTTCTACCAAAAATCCTAATACACTCCTTATTTAAGGATTTTCTGTTATTTACAACCTTTTTAGTGCATTTCAGACATTGTCTAAATTCATTCATACTGCTTTAACAGAATTTAGTCCCTATTTTATCAAGACTATTCAGCTGAAGTCACATTTCTTGGTAACCAATTCAAACCATGCAGCATGCCTAGACCAAAGAATGGTTCTGGATTTTCTGTTAAAATTCTGGCTCATGTGTCTCTTTCATTACCTGCCATATTACTTCCCTTATCAAAAAGCCAGCTTAGAAATATTTCAAATCAATGCCAAAATTTAGGAGGTCTCTTTTCAGAGCTTCACATAAGTTAAAACCTGTACTTCTGTATAAGAACAGATGTAACTGTGCCCCCCGCCTCCAATAACTTCTACTCTTCTTTCTTTTGGAGATTCAATAATATCTATGAGGAATATAAGATGTTCAACGTTACTCTTAATCATTATAGCAATATTTACTTTTGATTTAAAATTTGTGTGATTTATTTTCTCACTTTATAAAATTAATTTTCACATTTTAATTGACTATTCTAGATAGTGATCATTTTTCAAAATCCTTTTACATGTTTGGTCATTCTAGCATCACATTTCAAAATATTTTTTTTCTTAAGCCAACATATTTTTGATCATTTCTACTTTTGTCTATTTTGCGTGAAGTTTCCTTATGCTTGGCTAAATATAAAACACATAATATTCTTTCAACGAATCACTTAAATGTTTTGTATCAGACAAGAGTTTCCTTGTATTTGTTAAATACTATTCATTGTTTTCTCTTTATCAAATATTTTTTTTACTTTTAATATTTAATGTGCTATATGCATGTGTATGTGTATACAAGCAGTATTTTGTATTCTTTTAATTGAGAAGATAAATGGTTCTAGTCACAAATATGATTTATTGCCAAAGTGAATCTTGAGGATTTCTACATACAACAATCATATCTACACATTTTGTCTTTGAAATTAGAATGTAAAAGCTAATTTCTAAGGTTTCTATATCCATTTGACAAAAATTTGGTGTAAAATTAAACACTATTTTTTTGCCATGTTCAACCAATGAAAATTGTAATTATTATTTTGAATCATAATTTGTTTTTACTATAAAACATTCCTGCAACATCAGAAAAATGTGGTGGCTGTGTTCTAGAAACATCATTAAATAAGCACAATATAACACCAGTTTATATTTCTTGTCCACTTTGATGATTTTGCAAAATTTTTTTTTGCTTGTAATTAGTGCAATGAAGATGTGATTGTTGCTTCTGAACTGTGAATTTGATGTGAATAATCTTTTAAAAAATTCTCATTGTATTTATAAGTATATAAATCTTTACTTAGTAAAGCATATGAAAATGCAGATGTATTATCTGACCTATTCAAGTTTTAGAATTGATCAAAATAATTTTGGTCATCTTGTTTTGAGCAGTAATTAAATATTCATTAAATAGATGATGTGTAAGTTTCTTTTCATGATTATTTGGGTCGCATTTGACAAAAATCTACTTAATTTCATTTTTCAAGATTTTAAAAATTTATTTAGACTACCTGTTTGACATTTTTCCTTTTTTAAAACTTTCTCCCTTTTTATTTTCGGAGCTCCAGTTTGCTATTGCTTATTTCTATCCTAATCTTGACTTACATATAGTCTCAAGTATATAAAAAAGTAACTGAACTCAATATTTGAAAATTTGAATATAATTTTATTAAAATGTAAATTAAAAGAAATGTATACTAAAAGGGAAGCACTTTTCATGCTTTCAGAATTATTTTATTCTAATATAAATAAATTATTTGTTAAATTAAAAAGCAAATTATAAATTAGAATAAACACTGCCATTTTAAATCAAATTATTCAAGTAAAACTGAAATGCTCTATTTACTTTTTTGAAATGTAACTTAATGTTTTAAATAGCTTTATAAAAAGAAAGTAGAATTTTAGCATTCATCTCTCTAGTGGATATAGTAAAAAAATTGTATCCCAATTCATCATACTTCAAATATATTTGTATAGATTTGTGTAATATATACAAATTTAATAAGAATTTAAATAATTTAATCATTTAAACATTCTTCAGTTTCCATGTGCAACTGTGGTGAACACGGTGCTAATTCATTAATATCTCAGGACCACAAATTAGAACAGGGAGAGAACACAGAATGGATATTTAGCACTACTGAGAACCAATATTGCATCGTTCAGGAATCTATGATATGTATGCTGAGAGAAAGGATTTGACAAGTTAATTAATTTGTCTATTCTCTTATTTAAGTGTTTCCCTGATCAAAACCTCCCTGTACTCTGAAGCAGTGTCCATCTTCGACATCAACTGACAACAGGGACATAAAGAAGCACTGGGGCCTGAATTATAATCCTAAAGGTGATAAGTAGCCCTGTGCCAGCATTAAATGCCAGAAACTGAGAATAAAAGCATCTTGCCTTTAAAAAAAAAAAAAAACAACTTATTTATTTCTGTATTTGAGACATGCAAGACTCTAAAACATGTGGAACCAGGCAAGGATTCCTCTCGCCCATACCTATAAATGTTTTACTTCTTGGGGGACACAGGTAGTAAGGAATTACTTTCATTATATATATACTCTATTCTATGGATTTTTTTTTAACCACATGAATATACAACCAAATCAAAAAAGTCTACATAGCTCATGTTGGGTTTTCCCAGAAGCAGATTCTAAAGCAAGAATTAGTTTCATGCATTTTATTGAGAAATGATCTCAGAAAGCAATGGTAGAGAAGTCAGACAGGAAAAGGAAGGAAGCCAGTAAAGTGTACATTAACAAACAGCCTGTGGGCGACTGGAACATAATCCCACGTGGGGACTCTGGGAAACAGTGTAGAACACACGCCTCAGAGTTATTTCTCTTGAGAAACCAGTGAGGTAAGGTTTTTGTCAATCAATCCCCTTTGGTCATTAATTGAGCATTGCCTCTCAAGGGCATCTGTACCCAGGCACTCCCAGCCTGCTTTGCACACTGCAGAGCTGGGCTACACAGTATAGAGATCTTTCAAACCAAGAATTCACAGTACTGATCGTTGCAAGTCTGGTTGGCGCGCTGGGTCCCAAATGGACTGTCTGGGGTGGGGCGGGGGGATATGATCAAGGTGCTGATATGTCTGCTTCAATTTAAAATAAGCATTTTTCTTAATTAAGAAAAGAAGTATTTGGATATTCGGTGAATGCCAAGCCAAAATGAAATCATATTCTCCCTTTCCAAAGGTCATGCAAGTCAATATAGTTTTACTGTGGTGAAGGGACATGTGTTAATATTTGCAAATGTAAGCAACCCCTGGATCCATACGGTGTCACTGAGGCTAAGCATACGTATTTTTTACAATACAAAAATAGAATGTATCATTGCACAATAGAAGCACTTGTGATCTTGGCTACTATTAATGGCTACATTTATAAATTCAACACCATCTTTTCAGTATGTTTTTACAACGTACTCCAAGGGCCTTTATAAACACTTTGTATACATTTGCTTACAAAATCCTTTAAAACCAAATCAATGCTTTATCTTTCCCATGCCTCAGGCCATGAAAACCTGCAAATCTCTGATATTATATAGAAGTACACTAGTCTCAGCAGACCTAAGCAGTCTTTTCTCTTTTTCTCTTCATTAAATCTTTGAAGAAAAAAGAAATGTATTGTCTCTCCTTTAATGTCATCAGAAGTATACCATTTAGAAAATTGCTTATTGTTTTAAAAAGGATTGGTCATTTCAAGAAAAGAAATTCATAACTTTGAGAGGCTGTAATTTATGGTCCTAAAAAATGTAAAAATGCATGCAATAGATTAATTCTTATTTCTGAGGGAATTATGACCTAAAATCTTATTTAGAATAAGGCACATTAACCATTACTGGTGGAATAATTGTTGCATATGTAGGTACAGAAATAGGTTCCATAAGTATTCTTGAGTGATAAAAATTGCTTACATAAAATTACATACACAAACAATGCGGGGATTGGGAGTGCCAACTCTCCAGGCAGCCGAAAATGGTATGGCCATTCATATGGCGGATTCCCAACACTGTTTTTGATTCATGATTGGTTGAATCTGTGGATGCAAAAGCTGAAGGAACTGGAGGGCAGATATATATATTTACTGGAAAAAAAAATCCACATATAAGCGGACCTGCACAGTTCCCAACTTTGTTCAAGGGTCAACACTACATGAAAATAACTGGCTAGTTATCTTTTAAAATACTGCTTTTAATTTTTTTTTTTTTAAAGAAGATTACAGATATAGCCTGGAAATTCCAAGCATCTAGCAGTAGACAAATAATTGGATTGTCATCTCACAACATAATACATTTTCATTAGAAATATAATCATTGAATACCTTAATTTCTATACCAGCTAAGAATCCATGTTATAACTCTATAAGATATTTCTCTTTTTCCAGAGAGATATTATTTAAAATCTAGGAAAAGAGGATAACATAGTATGGAAGAGGCAATATGTTGCCTTTTTTTCCCAAGTGTCTGCGAACACAGACTTCAATATAATAAAGAAAAAATAAAACATCCTTAAACATAGAATTGCCACATACAAGGAATACACAAATAAAAAGTTATCTGTTAATTTGTGGGGAAAAAATGTCCCCCTTCCTGCCAGAGCACACAGTTTAGAAATAAATTTGATTTTCATGTATGTTGGACATTTCATGTTTCCCTTTCATATTATTAAAGGCGTCCTCATCTTGTAAGTATTCCTCTACCTACTGTAATAAGTCTTGTGTAGCATGGCCCATGGTCACTGCAGAGCAACGGAGATGCTCACAGCAGAGGAGCATGAGTTCAGGAGTGCATAAGAATTAGGAGCTAATGAGGCTAAACTCCACTAACATGACAAATTCCACTCTCTGAAGTCAAATGCAATAAATATTTTTATGAAAACCAGATACTGAAGTATAATTGTTTCTAAGTGTTTCTGTAAGATTTCTTTTGGCTTTTCTAATCATTAAAATCCTTAGCTCTGAACACCCATAAAGATGTAAGAACTCAGAAGCATGGTCACAACTGACTCTTAGATATCCGAGAATCAAAGCAGGAGAATTAAGACAGGAAGCGAAGAAATAAATGGTTCACTGAGTGATTGGTGATATTTAAGCAAAAAAATAAACTATAGAAAAAGAACAATTGTTCATTATCTACTTTATCTATAGGAAATTTTTCAAGGCATATAACAAGTTTTGAGTTCTAAGAATTTCCTCTAAGGTGCAGACAACACAAAGCACAGAGCTGAATGGAATGTTTCTGAACTTCTTCAGAGGAACATGTGCTTGCTGATAAAAAGTATCATTTAAATATATGTATTTAAATATATATAATTTAAATATATATTTTTCCTAACAGTGGTATATAAACCATTTTTCTTTCTTTTCTTCATTCTAAATACCAGCATTATTGAAAGTACTTTGAGTTATTGTCTTGCTTGATGCCCAGTTTCAGGGGAATTAGGAGACATTTAGTTTATATCTCCCAAGGCAAAGCCTGATAGCTAAAAATTATCTAGCCTGTCTGGATATTTTAGGTCAAAGGGAAATGCAGTTGACCTTTGAACAATACAGTTGACCTGGATATTTTAGGTCAAAGGGAAATACAGTTGACCTTTGAAATACAGTTCGAACTGCAACGGTCCACTTATACACCAATTTTTTTCAATAAATAATGTAAATGTGTTTTCCTTCCTTATGATTTTCTTAATAACTTTATTTTTCTAGCTTACTTTATTGAAAGAATACAGTATTTAATACACAGAATATGCAAAAAAAATGTGTTTATGTTATGGGTAAGGCTTCCGGTCATCAGTAGGCTACGTAGTCAAGTTTAGGGAGAGGCAAAAGTTATACGCAGATTTTCAACTATGCAAAAAGTTCAGTGTCCCTAACCCCTGCATTGCTCAATGGTCAATTAACTATTCTCTCTTCCACAGGGAATGGCAGAGCTCTCTAAACTCAGGGCTCCCGTGTCTTCACCTGCATCATCTCGGTGATCTGCATAATGGCTCTGATAACTGAACTTCGTTAATACAACTTTAGTAACCACTCGGATATCTCATAACAATCTCTAAATTATCTTGGATAACATAAATTCATTCTCCGCACCCTTCATTCTTGGTTTTGGGAAAAAAAAAATATTTACTCTATCAAAGTCTATTTAATGCCCCCCCCCTTCCCCTCCAAAAAAGATACAGGTTAAAAACAAATAAATCTTGGCCTCAAATAACCAAAATACATAATCTTTCCAACTGTAACCACTGTAGAAAAGTTCACTGAATATGTTAAATATTTATATGAAGCTCTTTTAAAAGCAGAAATCAAGCATAATTTAAGCCATCATAGTACTGAGAAACCAGTCCTCAAATGCTTATCAAGATGGTATTGTTCAAAAAGGCTCAATTAGATTAAAAAAGAACACAAACAAATATGGGTTCTTAATTTATTAATAGCTTGATTGTTACTAAGATTTTGAAAATGTGGGCTCTGTGGCAGAGAGACACGCACGCACAGTTCTAATTAACACCAATCACAAACGCTAATGGTAGAACCTACTGCTTAAGTAAATGAACATCCTTACCCCTGCTGCTTTGAAGAGCCTGATAGGCATGCACTTTATTGACAAAGTAAGCTAATTTACAGAGTGATTGTCCAAGAGGGAACTGCTGTTTATTTGCAGAGTTTTTCCCATTGAACTCACAGGGCAAACATTGCACTTAAATTGTTAATTAAAATATCAACAGATAAAAATGTAAACATTGGGTTTTCTTCAGAGTAAGAGTGACATATGCTCATTTAGAACCAAATCCTCAGATCCTCCTGGTCATTGATTTTTGAGGAATGAGAGTAAGTTCTTTGAAAAGGTTAGGTGGCTGAGATTTATTTGTATCCAAAGAAGAAAACTTAGTAGATTAAAACAACAAACAGGACTCTCAGCTCCTCCATGGAGAGTAACAGAAAACCTATGGAGGTCTCCACTTTCTCTACACCTTCAGTGACAGCCATCTGTGGTTATCGGATGTGACCATCTTGAAGAGCTTAAAGGTGCAGTGAAAGCAGGCTGCTGGTGGTAGTGTGATTTTCTTAAGAGATTATAGAAAAGGCCAGGAAAGAAAGAGGCCCAGTGTCCACTTAGCTCCACAAGGAAACTGAGTCTCAAATTTGAAACAGAAAAGCATTTGGCCTTTCCTGAAAATGTAAAAGTTAATTCTGGAAACCAAGACTGTACTATTGAAATTTTGAAGTAAGATGATAAATGTCCTGTTTGACTTGTTTTAGTTGATTTCTTTCTAAAGTATATTTTTTACCCTATTTTCTTAGGTTACATAATCAAGAGATATCCTTATCTGGTTCTTAGAATGAAGTTCAAGTTTTGGGTAACTTCTGGAAATGTACCTGATGAAATGAGAAGTATCACCTTTAATGTGTAAAAGCAAATATTGCTCCTAAAATTCACTTCTCCGGATCTCACTTTCCTTCTTAAACTGGATCCTGAGGAAATCTGGACTTGCCTTAAGAGCTGAAGTGGGAGGAGGATGGAGTGGAATCACTGGAGGTCTCCTCCCTTGCACCCACCAGAGATGCAGATTTTCGTCTGTATAGGGTACTGGCGTCTTATCAAAAGCTAGTGTGAAGAAAGGGTTTCATATCTGACAGAAGGTGGTGGCGAGAGGTGATCAAGGAGGAGAACTCACTAGACTAGAAGGCTTCCAATTTCCCTTCAGCTATAATATTCATACTCATTTCTAAAACGACGATTTTAAATGACAAACTTCTTTAGAGAAGTGTGTGTGTGTGCACGTGTGTACGTGAATGTGTGGGATAGATTCATAGATAAAGATCGAGGTTTGGAACTGATTGATTTCTTTATGTACATGTATTTTATCACATGGGGCATATGAAAGGCAAATTAACATGCCAAGTGACTGAATGGCGTGTGTCACGCATTTCCCCAGAGTACTTAAGTACTAAAACAAATACTTAAGAAACATGACAATAAAACAAAACAAAACAAAGAAAACCCCACTTTACCCAATGCTTCTTAGTGAACTTGGAGAGAGAGCTGATGAGCTACGTGCCATGTTTTTCTTATCCGTAAAATGCCATCCTTACCAGAATTGTCTTGAAGATATAAAAAACACTTATGAAATTTCAGTATCTAATATTTATACTTAAATTCCCCATGAGTATACGCCAGAATGACACACTTTACTTTTTACTCCAAAACTTCAGATTATATCTGTATAAGTTTCTTTAGCCTATATTTTTAGCTAGATGTATTTGGAATTTTTTTCTCTGTCATTACATGTTATCCTACTATATCAATGAAAAAAAAAAAAACAACACACTTTCATATGAAAAATTTTAAACACTTAAAAAGTAGAGAAAATAATATAATGGGCTCAACTGTACTCAATACCCATGCTTGTCATACTTGTTTCTTTGGACTGAATGTATACGTTCCCCTTCCTATGAAATTCACATCTTGAAGCCCTAACCCTCAAGGCGATGCTATTCAGAGGAGGGGCCTTTGAGAGATAATTAGGTCCAGATGAGATCATGAGGGTGGGGATCCCATGATGGTGTTATAGCCCTTATAAGAAGAGGGAGACCCTAAAGTCCCTCTCTGCCATGTGAGGAAACAGTGGGAAGTTGCCTGTCTGCAAGCCAGGAGGAAGAGAGCTTTCACCAGAATTTGGCCATGCTGGGTCCCTCATCTCAGACTCCAAAACTGTGAAAAATAAATGTCTGTTGTTTAAGCCAACGAGTCCATGGTATTTTGTTATGGCAGCCTGAGCTGACCAAGATGCACATCAAAAATAATAATAATGGCGTTCTACTTCATTTTTTTTTTGATGGACACATTTTAAACCACTCTAATATTTTTGAACATGTTGAATGTTCTTGACTTCTAATGTATTAAATAATGTGAAGTTAAACAATAATACGAGTAATTTTCTTAGGGATATTTGTTTCTTTCTCTTATAAATTCTTAAAACTAAAACTGTCAAAGGGCTTTAAAAATTATACTTTTGCTATTTATTGTCAAATCCTCCAAAATTAATGTAACTATAAACTACATATAATTTAGTATTTTTGCCAAGTTGATGAACTTGTATTTATTATTAATTTATATTTCATTAATTGCATTTTTTCATGTTTAATAAATATTTGTATATATTTTTCTTTGAGAATTGCATATTAATGTATATTGGCCAATTCTCTACTGGCATATTTGTCTTTTGCTTACTGATTTATAATTTATTTATATGTCAAGGTTCATAATGTTTTGTGAATATTTTTATTCATTTTTGATTTGTCATCAGTTTTGTCATGTGAGAACTAAATTATCACATGGTTCTATCTATCAGCGGATTCCTTTATGGTTTCTGTCTTTGATTTCATAAAAAGCAAATGTTTCCCATTAAAGTATTTACATATATTTATGTTCAACTATATTTTTTCAAATTTATTTATATTACATGTAGATGCCTATTTCATCTGGGAAGTATTTTGGCATAAGTCACAAACTTGAGATATAACTTTATTATTTTTGCAATTATGAGTTAAGTGTCCCAAAGGATCCACCTCTAGGAGCTCCTCGGTGTCATCCTCACCCACACCCAGGTTAAAGCTGTTTGCCGTCTCCGCCAAAGTCATGTGGAATTTTGCAACCTCCTCTTCCCTGGCAAACCCTTTGCCGTTATGGACAAACCTTTTTAGTGTTGTCTTGCAGATGCCATCCATACCCTCCTTGGTAACATCACTCTAAGCCAAATGAGGCTCATGATGAGGTAAAAGATGTCGTAACACTTCTATTGTGTCACATCAATGTCTTCTCATTGTTTTCCTCAGTTGTAGCAATAGCCTGGGCAAAAATCCTTCCCTGGTAGTGACTTCGAAAGCTACTATCACTCCATGATCCATTGGTTGGATCAGAGTAGTGTTCAGAGGAGAAATTGCCACTTTGATACTGGGATGAAGATCACAAATAAAAGGAGGATGTCTGGGAGCATTATTAGCAATAAGCAAAATCTGAAAGGAATGTGAGTCTCCAAACAGTACTCTGTTTCACTGGCATAGTGATTTAGGGAGGCAGCTTGGAAAAGGAGCTGGGTCATTCGTGACTTCCTATTGCCCCTGTAGTATACTGTCAGTGTGTGCTTATTGACATGCTTGAAGTCCCTGGGGTTCAAACTATATCAGATCACAAAGGGTTTAAACTGTAGCCTGCAATACTGTTTTTAAGCAAGACTGTTCTCTATAATAGCCTGGAAACCAGGCATTAACTTGGCTTCCTTATAGATGGAAGTCCTTTCAGGTATCTGTATCCAGAATAGGAAGGTTTCATCCATTTTGAATATTTGCTCTGGAAAGTAATTTTCCTCCATAATCAGCTTATCTAGAGTTTCCAAAAATTCTTCAGCTGCCTTCACATCAGCAGTCGCAGACCTACCATTTACTTTTACACTATTCAATGAATAACAATTCCCGAATTGTTTAAACCACTCAGAGCTAGCAGTAAATTCAGCATCATAGTTGGATCCAGGCTGTTCTTTCGAAAACGCAAATGACCATTTTGCTTTGGTGATAATCGTCACGTGCCAAGTGAGATATGTTTCTGTGTCTGGTCTTCATTCCAGGCCATTGGAAGTTTTTTTTTCTTTTCTGATACGGGACCTTCTCAAATTTCTATTAGTCTCAATGCCCTCAAAGAAGCAGATCCTTTAACACTTTCCATCACTTTGTTCTTGTTCCTCAAGATTGTAGCTATGGCGTAAGGGGACATGCCTACCTGGCGAGTGAACAATAACTATCATAGTCCTTTATCACTTTTAATTTTTTTTCCAAGTCAATCACTCAATAGAACCTCTTATTAGCAACATTAGCAGTGGATTCTGTGTGTTTGGGGGCCATGATGAACACAACATGAGATTAAGTCAAATACAAGAGAAAATGGTACAATCAAGAGACACAGTAATCATGAGATGTATGAAGCTGCTGCCAGAATAACATGGCATACTGTTTTACCGCAAATATTTCTTTTCTTATAAGTAGAAAAAATACACTTTAAAGTAATGATCAAAAAGTATAGTGTAGTAAATATACAAACCAGTAACATAGTTGTTATCATTATCAAGTATTATGCACCGTGCATAATAGTATGTGCTATAATTTATATGATTGGCATTACAGTAGGTTTGTTTATACCAGCATCACTACAAATACATGTGTAATACATTGTGCTACTACATTACGATGGTTGTGACATCACTCAGAGGTAGGTATTTTTCAGCTCCATTGTAATCCAATGGGACCACCATCATGTATAGTTTGTTGTTGCCCAAAACGTATTTATGCAGCACATGATTGTATAACTGTTAAAAATAAAAATGTTCCCCTACCACAGAAAGCCATCTCATATATCACATGGCATGCCTGAGTCAATGGGGGAAACACTGTCGTAATTTAAAGATTCAGACCAGTGGTTCCTAAGCTTATCTGTACTTTTAATCACTTGGGGATCTTTAAAAAATTCAAATCTCAAGCCACTCTCAAGACCAATAAAATCACTATTTGTGGGGGTAGGACAACACATCCACATTTTTGAAGCCCTCCATGTAATTTAAATGTGCAGTCAGGTTTAGAAAGGACTGTTTTGTTTTGTTTAAACCACCTTCCTCTGTGGTTGTCTATTGTGACAATGTCAGGACTCTTTCTTACACGAACTGGTCCAGGCAGAAAGAAAGCTGGACAGTGGTCAAAACATCAAAGTTTTCTAGCTTTCTGATTTTAAGTTAGTTTCTCTGATCCTTAGTTTCCTCATCAATTAAAAAATATATATACATTGCCTTAGAACAGAATTTCTTGAAACCTCTTTAAGATCTGCTTGCATCAAATTGACGAGCAGGTGTTAAGACATAGAATATGCATTGTCTCCTACAGAATAGTCACTGGCCCCCTCTCCCCTCCTCATCTCCTGACACTGAACCTGCATATTCACTAAGTGTCCCAAGTGATTTTCGTACACAGTAAGATTTGAGTTAACTTGAATTCTAAGGAGTTGAAAATTATGAAGTATATGAAAGCATGTTACAAACTGATACATATACCCTATTGAAATAGAGCATGATTAGAAAACCAAAAATAAAATGCTTTCTGGCTTAAATCCCTCCTTGCATCCATCCATTCTCCCATGTCTTCTCTGATGTTGATGTTCTGTTTTGTATTGAAATGCACTATTGCCTACTTGGGCAAAGAAGGTACCAGAGAGAATATTGCTTAATTCCTTTGCTAGCAGTATTTGCGCTCCTTGGTAGTTGAACACAAATACACGTCGTGCTGGGAAGTCTTTTCAGAAATGGATTCCTGCTTCTAATCCCTCACTATTTTGCATGTGAAGGGAGAGCCAATCTATTGTAAAGACCGGTGTTCTCCTCTAACTAGGGCATCAGAAATTTGAATTAGAAGTTTGCTTGTCCTACAACAGAATCAAAGACTGAATGAGAAGCCCTTGCTTAGATTTCACACACTTAGTTGAAGATGTAAAAGGATTTGCTTTTGTCCTAAACTTTATTAATCATTTTGTCATCAATGAAACTATAGCAGTGATTAATCACACACATAATCTACAACAGCTCTTCTGTTGAACTACAAGTCCTAGTATAAATGATCATGTCAAGGATTAATCCATTTTATTTGCCTTAATCCTCTGTTTTCATTCTCTTTCTCCACCCCACCCCACACCCCGACTGCACCCTGTTTACTCAGCTTTTGTGCAGAAGGGTTCCAATTGTCTGTTTGACAATTGGAATCTGCATGATTAATAACAGTGACAGAAACTTGACCAAGGGCTCCACAAATGATGAATAAAAACATTGAGCCTAAGGTCAACAAAGGTTCCATCTGTACTCCATCCTCAGACAGAAAAAAAAAGAGATGGAGAGGGAATGAGAGAGAAAAACAGTTTCTTCCAGCATTAATGCTTTCTCACAGAGGATAATCTGAATACAGCATGTCTGGCCATTTCCCCCCAACGGATGCCTCCTGTTATTAGACTTGCTGTGTAGGCCACCCAATCTGGTGGAACGGCCCAATTCAGCAATTTCAAATCACAGCTAAATGCCAATGCCTCCAGGGTTTTGACTACTGCAAACAAAGTGAGCCTGCAAGTTGCAGAAGCTTCCCTAAAGTGTAATATAGGATCGTAAATTTCACATGATGGCTATTAAGCGACATAAGTTGTAGTCAGAACATCTTACAATCAACGCTCCTTCAGGCCTTCCCGTCAGGGCTGAGAGGGCACCCAGCCCAAATCGACAAAGATCAGCATTCACCATTGATTAATTAGGGGGCAGTCAATGCCAGTTTTGAAATTTCTATGCGTCTGATGGAGGACTGTGTTTAATGTAAAAATGATAGACTCTTACATTTCAGGAGAAATATTTTAAACATAGGGGCCAGTGCAAAGCCAACAAGCTAGCAAATGCTCAATAAATATCAATTGATTATGAGGACTTCAGAGGGTGGCTCTAGTAAGTGGAGAAATAAAACTGGGCCACTATGTTGGCGAATGAGATATCAATGAGCATCAAATAAACATATGGTACAATTAAAAAAAGAAAAGTCACTATGTGAAGCATAGGATAATTTTACTACATAAAGAAGTGAGTTTTGACCCAATACAAAACGAATAAATATCTGGCTCATTCATCTAACATATTCATTAAATCACAGCTTTGTGGCAAACACCAGTTCAAAGAAAATGTACATGGCGTCTGCTTTAAAGGAACCTGCATTCGATAAGACAGACACCAAATCGTAATAACAAGCAAAGCCCCCAGCTCATTAAGAAAGTGATCAAAGTGATCGTAAATGTCAGATCTACTTTCTCTGGGGATCACCGAGTGTGAAGAATAAATCTTTTGCGCCCCACCCTTTTGCATGTCAGTCAACATAAAAACCAAACCAAACCAAACCAAAACAAAACAACAACAACAACTAAAAAAACAAAACCCCAAAAAACCACCTTGCACAGCCCAGAGCCTATCTGAGAATGTGACAGATACCCAGTGAGTGGTATGTTGAGCTTCCTAGTTGACAAAATGAAATAAAACAGTATATTTTGTGATCAAAATAGGCTAAGGCAGAATTTAAATAAGATAAAAATAAAGATAAAATGAATAAAGTATGCTAGGCAAAAATTACCTTTACTTTGAATTCACTGAAGTACAAATACATTTCTGGGATGCTAATTATGACAGGATGGTGTTTTTATTTGGTTATTTAAATAAAATTTTCAATGTCTACATTCAAGTTCGTGAAAATACTTTTCAGTGATAATTGCTAAACATGCCAAGTACATTTATAAAAGCCGGCATATATATTGATAGGAGCAAATGTCTATATTTGGGATGTTTTATATAAACAAAGACATTCAGTAATTATCACAATTGCTGTTCCTTTCAATGGGGGAGATGACACAAATGCAAGACCAATCATTTCATTTATAAGGCAGAAAGCATGCTTTTCGGATCACAATTCGATCTCACTACATAAATTTACATTAGCCTCTATTTCTTTAAACAAAAAGATGTTAAAACCTATACATGTATGCAAAGATCCACACAGAGAGTTATCTTAAAATAGTTTATCTAAGGAGGAGATATTATAAACATAATTTAAAAGAATATTTAATTGAGTTGAATCTCACAAATACATTTATTAATGAGATTAAATAATTAAAATTCAGAGCTGCTAAGAGAGGAAAGTTCCTTGTTTAGAAACTCTGCATTGATCAAATTATAAGTTTCATTCTATGCCCTGGCAAAAAGATACTGGATGAAAAGTAAAGAATGTAATCACTGTGTCTTGTAGTCAATAATTAAATAATAATAATAATGATGATGATGATGATGTTACCAATTCCATAACAAATGTAATAAGGACATTTATAACAGCAACAGCAATAAGAGCAGCTTTCGTCAACAGGACTCTTTATTAGATGCTTATACCTAGTGTAAGTCTTACAATTAACTTTGAGATCCCAGGGCCAGAATGAAAGCATGCGCTCGAAAATGAACTACTTCTCTCAGTATGGCTTCCACGGATTGTTTCTATGTTCTCCATTTTGTTTTCTCGGAACTTATCATCATTTCTATTTCCCTTTCCTTGCAATGTGTTAGTCTTTTAAAGTTGTAAATGGCCCTCTGAGTAATTGTTTTCCAGTGATCCCGCTTCCAGGATCTTTCTGAGTGGATAAGAAAAAAAGCATACGCACATGCTATTGTAAAAATTTAGAAGAAAGTGTAGTGAGATATCTGTCCTGACCGATGTAAAGAAAATATGGAGGTATCTGTGGCCCAATGACTGATGGCCTGAAAGCCAGACTGAGACTAGGTAAGAAATAAGGGGCACTGAAGGTTTATGAGCAAGACGAAAGTGGTGTTAAAAGATACACTGGGGCTCGAAGGCAAAGTTGTGCCTTCTGGATTTTCTAATTTCAATACTTCTCTGTGTCTGTACATCAACCAAATTAGGTATATCTGCCACAACCATCCCAATCTCAAATGTTATATTTAATGACAGTTAGCTGACTTGAAATGAAAATTATTGTACAAGTTGTAATGAAACCTTTGCCATTATCCATTCCACGTGCCCATATTAACTGTTCATAAATTCTCTGTGTGTGTTTTTGTGTGGATAATTACTATATCAAAATGCATGTTATCATAAGGACAAGTTTCTTAGCAAATCTGTGAAAGGAATACATAAGTACTTAGCATCTGCTATCAAGTTTGACTTTCCAAAAGCCACAGGGTCTAAGCAAATGCTTTTAAGAATGAATCACAGATTATATTTACTAAACAAGAATAGTAAAATCTATACAGACTATAAGCTGTTGAATATCTCTTAGTATGTCTTTGTTGCATGATTTGCTTTTGGCATTTTTGCCTGGCGCTTCTTTTTTCATAACAGGAAAGACAAATTTTCTGTTATTTGAAAGTCCAGATCATGTAGGTAGATCCAGGTCTCCAAAGAGAATACACATCTCACTTGAATTTCCAGCTTTGGGAACTAAGAAGGGTTGGACTAGGACAGATGATAGGACAGGTTCTAACACTGTGTATGTTGGGAGGGAGGCAGGGCAGGGAGTGGGGAGCCAGGGTTCTGAGCCTAAGCTGGGAGAGTGGTGACACTTGTTGGTTTCCCATGAGGCAATTAGCCACCACACAAATAGTGACACCATTTGAGTACCTTCTATATGGATCTGATTGTCTGTCAAGCCTGTTTTATGATGTTAGCATCAATGGCTTTCTATCATCATCTTAACAGCTACTGTAAGAATGTGTTAAAGCAGCACCATTTTGAACAAGTGATCACTTTCACAGCTCCATCCAAGTTAAGTTTCATGAGTGGAAGGCACATAAAGAGCAGGTTGGCGATGGTTTTCAGACTATAGTCCTATAAATTTGCAGTGGTCTCTTTGACCAACATGAAGGGATTTGGGGGCAATATGGTGATATGGAGGATTCAACTTCTTCATTCACTGGAGCCGTTCTCTTATGTATTGCTTTAAATGTCTAAATTCAACAGAAATTTAAAAAAAAAAAGAAGAAGAAGAAGGGGGAATTCTACTGTTGCTCAAAAGCAAAAATAAATTAAAATAAAAACAGCAACAAAGAATGAAAAGAAACAAAGATATGAAACATATTTGAAATGGAGGATTTTTAGGGCAGTGAAACCACGCTGTATGATACTCTTATGGCCAACACTATTATGTGTCCAAATCCACAGAATGTACTACACTAAGAGTGAACCTTTGGGTGAACTATGGACTTTGGGTGATAATGATATGTCAATGTAGGTTCATCAATTGTAACACACGTATTACTCTGCTGTCAGATGCTAATAAGGGGGGAGGCTGTGCACGTGTGTGGGGGGGTACGTGGGAGATCTTTGTACCTTCTGTTCAACTTTGCCGTAAACCCAAAACTCCTCTAAAAATAGTCTATTTTTAAAAATACACATTTGTAAAACCATTGATCTAGTGTAAAAGAAGAAATGATTCTAGAGAGGATTAATGCATCGCCGTAGGTCATCCAGCTCATAAATGTCATAATTGGTGAGTTTCCTGAGATTGTGATTTTAATATTGTTTCAAAACGCAATCGTATTTTACAAGATGCCAAAGCAATGATCTTTTTGTTGTGTGAAACGTTGCTAAATCTCACATCAAACTTGCACACAGAAAATGAGCTTCTTTCCTCCTCCCCCTCTGGTGTTTCCACCGCACCTCACTGCCACTCCAACGGCCAAGCCTTGACATTGAAAATGAAATTTCGGGAGGTTCTTATTAAATTGCAAATACGTTATATGATTGGAGTAAAATATTAACTGTTGAAAAGAGAAGAGAACAAAGTGGGCGAGGGTTAGAAGAATGGTAGAGTCGTAGAAATAGCTGAGTCTGGAGGGGGTAAAATAGGTTTAAGGACTGAGAGCACCAGGGGAGCGTACGAGAATTGGGGGTACACACAGACATATAACCTAGGGCAGGAGTCTGGGAGACATTCTTAACATGAATAAATAAATAAATAGTAATAGCTTGGTACCTATCTTCTAACTAGAGTATGAGGAAAAAAAAAATAGTCACGTACTTGTAACTTAACAAGTATTTTTTGTTACATGACAGTTGCATTATTTGGAAAGTAAGATGTTGCTTATTATTATTATTATTATTATGATTATGATTATTATCATTGTCATTGTCGCTGTTGTTATATTGAAAAAGACCCAACAGAAACATAACACATATGAAAAAGAACCCTTCTCAGAGTATGAAAAAATTGAATTAAGAAGAGAATAAAAACTCTTCTTTAAATTGGCATTTTTTTCCCCTTGAAAATTAAGAGGCCCAGGTGCTAGCTAAAGCAAATCAATCACTGAGGACAAGTAACAGACAACCAATTGTTATATATGTTTTAAAACTCTTAGATAGATTTTCATAAAATTATTTCGCCTTGATTTCATGAACCGATTTCTCATGACTTGCTACAGATTAAAGCTAATACATTTCATTATTGGAAAATGATGAGTTTCTTGAGATTGGGATTTTAAAATTGTTTCAGGACACAATCTCATTTTACAAGGCAGCAAAAGAAATATTTTTGTTGTGCAAAGTGTTTCTGAAACTCACGTAAAACATCACATAGAAAAGCAGATCATGTCCATTTGCTGTTCCTGTGATTAAAGTTAGTGTCACTCAGTTTAATAAACATTTTTGAGAGGATCTATCTTAGTGCTTTGAGGCTTTAACTTTGGGTATTTTAGGAAGAATACACACACACACACACACACAAATGTTAGAAACAAAAATGTGTTCATATATCATGAATGCTATAGAAGAGATGATTGGGACTGACAGAAGGAGAGCCCCACACATGCCCTATCTGAAGTAATGAGCAGCCCTGGGAGGAATGGCCTCAAACTGAGTTTTTAATAATGAGAACCACAGATTCTGGTGGATAGAGAGAAAAGAGTCAGTCCAGGGCATAAAAATTCCCATGAGCAAATTCAAATGACTTTATGATGAGTAAAGGCAGTGGAAGGCAGGCGATTTAGCCTGACTATAATTGAAAGGCTGGGCCCGGTGGCGGCGAGTGATATGTAGGAAGGGAACTCAGTAAAGTGTTCTGTGTTCTTGGAACACAGAAGAAAAATGTGTCCAAATAGTTCATTCTGTTGATTTCTTTGGTTGAGTACAATCGTTTCTCGTAACCAGTGAGTGGGTGTGAGGCAGGGGTGTTGTATATAATTAGGACATGTCAGAACATGCTGGACTTTTTTTTTTTTTTTTTTTTTTTCAAATTTAGTAGTTTTCTTACTAAAAATTTGGGGGTGTTTCCTCTTTTTTTTTTTTTTGCAAAATTAGCTTAGCTTACTTAATTACTTGATTACTAGAGAAGTTACTTGGAAACAAACTCTCTAGGACTGTATTAACAGAAACAGTAACTCAAACCTGGTTTGGAACAAATCAGACCATGCCACTCCCATTTTGTCTTTTTAGAGTCCTTCAGAAAAATGCAAACTCTTGAGCTATGTTTTTAAGCTCCTCTATCATCTGGCCCCTGCTGACCTCTCCTTGCTCACTTTCCATTTCTGTTTCTGAATAACTTTTACTTCTCTTTGTAGATGTGGTTCAGGGGCTGCTTCCTTTGGGAAGTCTCACTCCTCATGGGGCTTTGTTCTTCCTTCATGTTCCTGTAATAAACTGCCGATGTTTCCATCATCATCTTTTCTGCATTACTGTATGTTATCTGTTAATGTGTCAGTTGCTCCACTAGAGTGCCTCAGGCTCATTGTTGTATTCTCGGTCCCTAGCACAAGGGCTGCCATAGATTCATTATTCAGTATACACTTAAGCTAAGGAGAATATTATCCATGAATTGCTTTGAGTATTTCTTTAGGCAAATTATCCTTGTGTGATGCTAATGTCTTACACGGTTATTTACTAAACTTTCATTCTTATATTTTTGGCATCGTTATGTAGAGTTACTTTTATAAGGTTAATGTTTATTCTACATTTAAAAGAACAATCTGTGGAACATTTTAGAAGCATTAGCTTTTAAAAATGTACTCAGTGGGTTCTTACAGAACTGTCTACCAAGCCCTTTCATCTGAAGATTGCCCATCACTCTTCACGCCACATACATGGTTATTTTAAGAGCTGTTAGTTTAGTTACACTGGGGCCTCATCAACTAACTACAGTTGATCAGTTAAATGCAGGCATCTAACCTGAGCTAGAACAATGAATCCCTCCTTAGAAACTCTGGAATCGAAACAGAGAAGGTGTGTCCATCTATTTTGGAGAACCCAGAATATGAGATGCAATTTTTGACAGCTAGACTTCCTTCTACAAGGCCCGATGAAGTATACAAAATCACTTTACAAAGATAAAGAGAAGACTAACCTTGATCAGTGTAGAAAAGGGACGAGATATGGAAAGCAATTCCTAAGTACGTCTGAGTTTGTTTCTTCAGTAATTCTTCAGCTCAGCCATATTCTCGTTCTTGGGCTTCATGAATAACTAAGTAGCCTTATAATAAATATATATATTTTGTAAGTCAGTTTGAGTCAGATCTTTCTCTCTTGCAACAAAGATCCAAATTATTACAATGTACTAGACAAGGTCCAAGCTTCTTTTCAAATTATGGATTTTAATTATTTTTCTGATACATGGCACATTTTCTTAAAATATTTCAATTGGATAATTGCAAACTTAATTCTGGCAACTAATTACTGGAAAAGCAAGATCTGTGAAAAACAACCATTCCTACACTGCATGTGTAAAGAAGGAAATTAGAAGCAATTTAGAATTGTAGAAGCATAGAATGAAGTCCAAACACTTAACTTTAATGTTTTTTCTTTTTATTCTAAAAGCTCATTTAAATACGAGACCCTCAGTGGCAACTAACATTAAAAAGGAAGAAAAAACAAAACAAAACAAAACATTTGTTTTCCAATTAAGAGAAAAATGTATTTGGAAATTTATTAAACTTTGTTTTCCCAATTTGACTAGGATTTTTTTTCCCCATCATCTCCATCTCGTCTGAGATTAGAGAATTTTGTAAAGACTAATTCCAGTAATAATGATTTCTCTCTGCCGCTGGAGACTACTTCTCCCTTCAGTGCACCTTACAAACATTTCTTGATTAAACCTTCCAACAATTCTTGGAAGGAAATTGGGTGATATTTTCCGTGACTGCATGGTCTCTGGGGAGAGTATCTATTGGGATAAACCAATTATGAAGACTGTAAGTATATCTATCAGCAAAAGGATAGAAATCACAACATCCTGAAAGTTTTCCTCAAATACTCATCAAACGGTAAGTCATTGCCAAATGCGCATTTAGCTAATTCCCTAATGAAAGCCTGGCTGCGATTGTAAGATGATAGCAACGAAGTCATAGAAGTGAACCCAATAGATGTTTTTTCCATACTTCTTTGTGGTTAAGTGTTCAATCATTTTTAATTTCGTAAAGATATTGATTTATAAATAATTTTGCTTTAGGTTGAATCCAGCTGCCAATCAACCTTATATAAATGAGGGGTGTGTGTGTGTGTGTATGTGTGTGTATGTGAGTGAGAGAGAGAAAGAGAGAGCACATGAGAGAATGAGCAGGGGAGAGAGGAAGAGAGAAATATCAGGGTCACATTGTATTTTGTGATGGATACATATCAATCTAGGCTGGATGATAAGGGCAAATAAAAGTTTTTTGGTCTAGTAATGATAATACATTACTACTATATATTATTTATTTATATTGTAGTGTTGTTCAACATAATTGTCCTCTGATATCTAGTTGGAGGTCAGATATTTAGAGATGGATTATAGTATGACAAATTTTTTCATTATGCATAATTAGATGAGAGTTATTTTATAAATATATATGTAAGCAGCATTGTCATTTTATGAATTTTAAGTCACATTTTTAACTTATTTAATTATTCAAATTTTCTTTAGAATAATCTGAAACATTTTATTCTTTGGGTTAGGTTATAGGAACTTCATAGTAAGCAAAAAGAAAACAAACAAAACTAAATGGATCTTTCATCTAGTAACATAGGGTGAAGTGACTTACCTTGACCTTTCTCAGATAAAATGATTAACTTTCATTTAGAAAAATTGTTGTTAAAGAGATCAAAAACTCACTGAAAGGATAATAATAATTCCAGTTATTATATTTTATATTTTCAAGGCTGGAGTAAGTAAAATAGAATTTATAAATATTTGGAAGAAACCACTTTAAAGAGTTAGAAAAGCCATAATAGATTTTCTTCAATTTTCTCTGCAGAGATGAGTATATTAGCAATCTTGAGTTATATCTATGCGTTACATGATCCTCCCCTCATCACACGGTCCAGGTTCTGCTGGAAACATGAGAATTTCCATACGCTTATTGAGGAAAGGCTCATGTGTAAACACCCACAACTCTGGCTGAATTTAATCTGCTAAATCAATGTTCAGAAGATGTTGGTTTGACCTCTGCTTCAAATGGTTGGCACACTTCACTGTTGAGTAGTCTGTTGCTTATTTAAATATTTGCATTTGTTTATGTCACATAAAAATGTTGATGGCTAATAGCAAAATTCAGGATTCCTATAAATACATATTAGGTATATAAATACATATTAGGCCATTATCTTAACTGGAATAAATAGGAAGGTATTAACAAATGCAAGTCAAGGAATTTGGACACTGTGGTGGCAGCAGTTTGTTGGAAATGAACCCTAGAAAGAGTTTTGTGGAGCATTCTACAAGGCTTAATGTGGTGAGAATAGAGAAAAGACACTTTTCGATGTCACTGACCCAAGTCAGATTAGAAGATATTCTGTAGACAAATCTCTGTAGCATCATTTAACTTCTTCATTCATGGTCGCATTTATGGATAGATGGATTGATTGACTCACTCGTTCTTTTATCTATGCATGCAAACATGATCTATTCAGAACCTGCTGTAATATGTAAGACATTATACCAAGAATCAAGAAAAAAAACACAACATAACATTTATCCATCCTTTGTTCACAGTCTATCAGATACCAACAGATGATAAAGTAAGTGCCAATAATACTGATGTGTGAAGGTTATTAAAGAAATTCATAGGCAGGTCTAGATGTGAGGGGTTCAGTGAGGGCCTGAACACGTGTTGTGACATAAGAATCTCACAACCCTCAAGGCAGAAATGTTTACAAATGAACTTATTTTTCACTATGAAGAAATATATTAAAAGGCTTTGAGATTTAATAGATAATTGTAATGCCTGCCATCTTGGATAGGGGTCTTTATCACTCTAAGTCTCAGTTTCTGAAACTTTAAAACATAGATGACAATAATTGTCTCATTAGTGTTTCTTGAGGATTATATACAAGAGTGACCATAAAATGCTCATCTGAGTGCATGGCACATAGTTGAAGCTCAATATGCAGTCACTCTTGTTATTTCCAATAATTGCTACAGCTAAAGAAAAATCTTTCTACAAGCCTCTGTGCTCAAGACCAAAACTAGAAAGAAAAATGGATCACGTCATTTTCCCTCGATTTATAATCCAATTCAGTGGGTGGCACATAGGTATTCAAAAAATAATTTTTAAAGAGGCCATGCTGTGTTTGTGTTCCAACTTACTAGATAAGGAAGCTTGAGGAAGTAAAAATCGAAATCATTGTTAAAGGCAAGATGGGGTTTTGAGACATATAAAAAGAAAGGTGATAAATAATGCTCATCTCCCTCTCCCCCCAAAATCCACAACTATTTAAAATTCATAAAATCTGAAAATTAACTATTTTTCCTAAAAACTAAAATGTTTGAGGTAATTCTAGATGATATCTCTGAATCTCTGAATGAATAACTTGAAATGAAGATATATGTGGTGTTCTGATGGGACAATACGAATCTAGTTTAGCATCAAATTTCCTGATTTCAAAATATATTACAAAACTATAGTAATCAAAACAATATAATACCGACACAAAAATAGACACAAAGATCAATGAAAGAGAATAGAGAGCCAGAAATAAACCCATGCATATGTGGCTAATTAATTTATGGCAAAGGATCCTAAAATATTTAATGGGAAAAGGATAGGATCTTTAATAAATAGTGTTGGGAAAACTAGATAGCTACATGTAAACTGGACCCTTATTTTGCATCATATATAAAACTCAACTTAAGATAAAGATTTAAATTTAAGACCGGAAAACATAAAAATCCTAAAAGGAAATGTAGAGAGTAAACTCCTTGACTTTGGTCTTGGCAATGATTGTTTGCAAAGGCAACAACAACAACAACAACAAAAAGCTAAAAAGCTTTTGCAGAGGAAAGGAAACCATCAACAAAAAGAAAGACAACCTACAGATTGGGAGAAATATTTGCAAATCACTTATTTGAAAAGAGATTAATATCTAAAATACATAAATAAATCACACAATTCACTAGCAAAAAACAAACAATTGGATTTAAAAACAGGCAGAGAACCTGGACAGACATTTTTTTCCAAAAAAAGACATACAAATGACCAACAGGTACATGAAAATGTGAATAACATCAAAAATCATCAGGGAAATGCAAATCAAAACCACAATAAGATATCACCTCACATCGTTAGAATGGTTATCAACGAAAAGACAAGCCATATCAAATATTGGTGAGGATGTGGAAAAAGGAAACTTTATGCACTGTTGGTGGAGTGTAAACTGGTATAGCCACTATAGAAAACAGTAAGGGGTTTCCTCAAAAAATTAAAAATGGAACTAACATACGATCCAGCAATTCCACTACTGAGTATAGATCCAAAGGAAATAAAAACAGGATATTTAACAGATATCTTCACTTCCATGTTCACTGAAGGATAATTCACAATAGCCAAGATATGAAGACAACCTAAGTGTCAACAGATAAATGAAGAAAGGAGATGTGTGTGTATACATCTACATGTACACACACACTTATATAGCAATAGATAACATTTATATATATATATACACACATATGTATGTATACACATGCACAGTGATGGATATGTTAATAAACTAGATGCAAGGAGTCCTTTCACGATGTATATCAAATTATTATGATGTACATTTTAAATATCTAACAATTTTATCAATTATACCTCAGTGCAGCTGAAAAATTACATATATTTATCTAGTTTAGCTGTTCTGAGAGGTTTGTATTAGGAGATATGAAACCGTTCTCTTTGTGCAGTCCTTGTTTTTAGGAACTATGCCTTCAACCCATCCCCATGATTACTATATTAAACATAAATTGATACCAGGTTGCTTTTCCCACCCCTCTAAGACTGCATTCATTTGTCCTGGGATATGCAGCTAAGCTATCCCGGAACAGTAAATTTCTATCCCAATATTTTACTTTGAAAATTAAGAAAAGTTAAGCAGGACCTCACTGTACATTTGTCAATTTGAACTGAACTATATGTTGAGCTTTAATGTTTAGGAAAGATAGTGACTGAGTTTAAAACTAAGTACGTTTTTACTAATCAGGTTGCTGTTTTGCAATGATGAAGAAGTTGTGAATTTTAGCATTTATAATCCAATCACATCATTTGGGGACTAGTAATAAAGTATGGCTTATGTGATGTATCCAATCAGAGGTAAAGACAGGGAACATGATTGTCTTCTATAATTTTGTTATAAATCACAAAATGTATAATTTTCACACTGATGTGAAATGAAAGCTTGAGAGAGATATGTGTTCTAGGTTGCGGTTCACTTTTTCTTTTTTTTTTAGGAGAAGTTTATAAGGTGCAATGGTGGCTGCTCAAAGATAAGGAGACTTGAAAGTAGAAAGAAATAACCATAAACAGTAAAATCTGGTCTCATAGCACACCAGATGATCCCCAGATCTAGCCTTAATGTGTACAGTGTTGTCAAAGCAATCCGAAAATAGACTTAGAGTGATATTTAGCTGGGACTTAGGGTGCTTCTTTTAAGGGGAATGACTTCTGGAAATCACATTCTGACTTAACATTGGGTGCATTCTACTCCATTTTTTTCTGGAGGGAGTCATCTTTCTTTTTAGGAAAAAAGAAAATATCACTACCATTTGTTAGCTTTTGACAAGCCTGATGCAGTGGTAAATAATTTATGAAGATGATGGTAAAAATGGTGATGATGATAATAAAAGATGACAAAGTAAAAATAAATAAAAATGAAGACTAAGAGGAGACACAAGAAGAGAAAAGAAGGAGAAAAAGAAACAAAGAGAGAAGCCTACTAATTAGATGTTGCACCCTGTAGTTGGGTTCTCACAACTCTCTGAAGAAATTATTATTCCCATCACTTTACAGATGAGAAAGCAGCGTTCAGAGAGATGAACTGTCCCCACCTGTACTGGACATCTGTTGCTTCTGATGCTCAGAATCAATTACCCAATCCCCACTCTACTTTTCTTTTTTTCCAATAAGAGCAAAATTGGAATAATTTTTTGTTATGGAGGCACTCATCATTCACTCTTCTCTGTGCTTAAGTTGTAGCTCCAGGAAAGAGTATGTGATAGGTTTCTGCTGTCCTGTCAATTGTCTAGTCAATGCATTCCATTCTTCTGGCTTCAGTTTTTGGCTCAGGATTGCATCTATCAGGCTTAAGATTTTTGTTGAAATTGTTGGACTGAAAAAGCTCTTTTCCACTAAGCTTGAACCTGGGAGAATTTAGGATTGAAACCATTAGTCTCTATCAAGTAACCAAATGAAGCCTAAGAATAAAGTTACTATAAATCAGAAGAGAGTCAGGATATAGAGATTGGGTTTTGGTGACATGGTCTAAATTTTGAAGCCAACCATGCCTCAAAACTGTACTATTCTGGAAATTTTAGTTATATGAGGAATATATTTTTTTCTCCCAATATTTGTGTGGTTTAAGCCTCTATAATTCTCTCACTGGCAACAGAAATAATTCTGACCGACACATGAAGTCAACTAATGAGTTAGTGAAAAAGTGGCTATTCAAACTAGGATTCTATTACTGCACAGCTTATGTTTGTAAACAACATACTGTACAACTTCCCAATTTAAAGGAGAATTCCTAATGCAAAAAATACAGCTAATAAGTTGACTAGTCCTAATTTTGATATGGCTCATTGCAGTACCCATATTTCTCTTTTGGCAAAACCAGGGTAATAACATTATTTATCTCATTGAGTTGTTGTAAATATTCAAAGAGGTAATTCATGTAAAATGCCTTGAATAATTATTAGCATGTGGTAAACAGTCTATGTTAGAAATTATTATTCTTAATTCTTATAGAGTTCAGCGTGCCAGGGAATGATTGAAACTAATAATTTCAATTTTAGAGAAGAGCCACTAGGGTATCATCTATCTATGTCCTTGCTTTTACCAGTTCTCGTCAAATCAAACAAAAATAGAAAATAAAAAAATGCTAAATGCAAACACTTTATACCTTATACTTTTGTGCAACAGTTTTATCTGGACCATTTTTTTAAGAGACTATCTTTCAAAACATCAGCTCACGACTGATGTTTCGGTATGCATAGGGTCAAGAAATCCAAAAGAAGACTTTTTCAAGTGTCAACACAGTGATACGCTATTTGGATAAGTTTCGCAACTTTGAGGGCTTATTTGGACCAATATGCACTACAGATGCATCCTCCTGCTCTGGTGGCCATGCTAAATTTGTAGTTTTTGTTTGAAATCAAGGTGCATAGAAAACGAAAGTGAAAATTGAGTTGTTTTAAAGGTAGAGGCAGAAAAAGATAAATGCAAAGTCAGACCACTCTGGGGGAAAAAAAAAATGGCTGAGTTAGTCACACTATGCCAAGCACACAGAATTAATCTGATTCTACTTGTTCGCAGGCAGAATCAAGGCGAAGAGTGTGAACTACAAGCTGCTAGTAACTCCCACTGGACAGGGACCATGGCATGTCAAAAGGTCCATGTAAATTCAAAACTTTAAGACCTAGAGATGCATTGAAAAATACTTTGGAAATGTTTTTCAAGTCTTTCCTTGAATATCAGTGACATTCTGCCAGAGGAAGTGGTTGCAAAAATGCTCTACTTAATATCTCCCACAGCCACAGGCGCAAGCTGATTTCTAGAGCCAGCCTCTAGAGACGAGCAAACATTATATTACAACGGATGTCATTAGACGTACAGAAGGTAGCATAAGATGCCTAATTTATTCACAAAGTGACATTTTATTTAGTGCAAATAGGCAATTTGGGCATTTACCAGAGGCGCTTTTAGTAATAAAAGGGTGTTACTAAAATAGGTTGGAACACCTGACATTGTTATCTTTATAAGACAAGTTGCTGTTCTTTGACTGTGGCAGAATTTAACCATAAAATATGAAATATCTAGTATTCAATAACCTTCCTGATAAACATATGCTCCTCCCTCGTCCAATACTACCTCCTGGTACCTCCTCAAGCCATAAACTGGTTACTGTTAGAGGTCAAGTTAGCATTAGTCTTTTATTATTATTCATCAATGTTTCCAGAGTGATTTTTGCATAGAAGTGTTTTTTAGAGATTGGCATTAATTTACTACTACAGTCAAAGGTTAACTACTATAGTGAATGCCGTGCTTAGCTGAACATAGGGTCACCGCATGCTTTTGCTGCTCTGGCAGTTTATATCTGTTTATGTTATCTGGTGATATGGCTTGATAGTAGTGGGGTCATCCTGAAACATTGGCCATTTTGTAGATTCTCATCAGCCCTTTAAATATTAAAACTGCTATCTAGTTCTAAGGGTAGAAATTTTTTTCTCATCTCTTTATTCTTTTTATGCCTAAGCTTATTGCTGAATGTATACAAAGCATATTAGGAATCGAATGACATATTATGACAAGTGGCTGTCAAGTGCACAGCTTAACCAAATGTAACTGAGCCTACTTCTTACTGAAATTACGAGAGAAATAAAATCTGTGTTCTCTGTATTCTTCTTTCCAAGCATGGACCTATTTCTCAACTCAGTTCCAAGGTTCAACATAAACTTCATGTCAGCTTCTTGAAAGAGAAGCAAATATATATATACATCTTTGAATTCCCAGGACCCTGCAGAGTCTGTGATATCTAAGAGACGCTCATTACATTTTTTTTTTAAGTCACAACTTTATTATTTACTCATTTCTAGTTCCTTTTTATTTTAGCAAATGAATCTTGATGGTATAAACATCTTCATGTACTGAAAGACAATCTAATGGTGAATTGCAGGTGCTGATAAGGAGAGGTATTTTGAGACAGAGGATTTGGGTGTATTTCTTTCATCACATCTTAAACCAAAGCCTCTTAGATCTGAATGATAGCTAACTTAAAAATAAAACTAAAACCCAGTCTTCTGTGATTATGTAAACTATCCACATGGAATGCCCTCATGCTGAGAGAAATAATGATTCTTCAAAAAAAAAAAAGACTTCAAATGGTTGTAAAATATAAGCTTAATAATTAGGAAGCTGAGAGAGGAATCCGCCAAGCATTTCATCATTATTGTGACTTCTGGTGTGTTCTGTTACAGCTGTGGCAGGTGGCTTTGGGGGCCACACATGGCTTATCCGTGAAAGCTTTTCAGGACACACCACTGCCTCTAAATAGAGCACGATAGCTGCTCTCACACAGGTTTTCTGAACACCACCGATGAATGTGGAACACAACCATTCAAAGAACGTTTGAGGTGCTTCTCCTCCAGATTTGTGAGCCGCTTAGTATAATAGAGCCACCTGCCAAAGGTGGAGGCCTACTTTCCAATGAAAAGATAGCCTACGAATGATGGCTGCCCAGGAGCCGTGTTCAGTATGCAGCCTGAGCACGAACGATCCGCCCAAGACACTGCCCCCTGTCCTCCTCTTTCTCCCAAGTCAGCAGGGACCAGAATGCACAGGGATTCTGCATGTACCAATTATCAAAGAGCACAGATTTGCCGATGCTACTTCCTATGGGTCTACAAGAAAAGAGCTCTCAACAAGAGGGACAGGGAGAGTATATTTTGAAGCCCTTTTTTCCCCCTAGAAGACTTCAGAACACATCCCAGCACTGTGAGCAAATTCTAAGGCATAAGGTACTAACAATAGTCTCTGTTGGGTAAACTTAGAACAGCAACCAGAAAAAAAAAATCCTGAATCCTACCTTCATCTATGATGAATACGAGTAACTGTTAGTTCATTGGCAATGGCAAATAAAGGCAACTACCTGGGAGAGGATATAACCTTCAATTACACAGCTCTCAATGAGCTTCTTTTAATTTTCTGAGTGCAGTATAACATTTTTATCATTTCATGTTATTTTTGTTGTTGCTTGGTATGCCTTCCTGTCTTCCTATAGAACCACCAGTTTAATCCGTAGATTGGTAATGTGTAAGTTGTAAGTGATAACAAGTGGCATTCTGAAATAATTCAATCACTAGTATACAGAAACACATTATGGCAAAAAATTGATATCATTGAAGAACACCAGTTATATTACTGAACTTAATATTTAAGTAAATGCAAAACAGAAAGCTCTTCTGGAACACATTCATTCATTCTTTGAATCTTGTCTCTTCCCACTCCTCAGAAGAATCTGCTGAAAACACATTAGGAATCTGTAGTAATAAAATTCATTCCTTAGTGATGTGGGTCAGTGCTGCAGCTAGACTATTATGTTGTAACTTTATTGGACATAAAATCTAATATGATTAGACTTTTGAGTTTTTCGTAATGATGATTAAGATCATGGGTGTGGCCAATCTGAATGGCATCCACTAGAGTCATGAAGAAAGATAACTTAGCACCATTTAAAGCTATTCCTGTCATTTACCCTCTCCCAAGTAGTCCCCAGTACTCCCTAGCAACACACGTCAACAATTTTGAATTGCAGTAAAACCAAGATTCCTTAAAGGCTCCTATTATGATAATTGCTGCTAGAAATAGCAAGTATTGGTGTTTGTGTGTATTCATACATTCCCACAATGAGTTATAAAACCATAATTCTTTGCATTAATACCAAAGTTTTAGAGCCTCAGTAATATATCCATTGCTAAGACAACACACAATGGGAGTCTTATATGTGAGTAAAAAATGTTTAATAAAGATTAGCCTCGCTTTAAGCAGCATTACAAATATCTGATTCTGAATTTATTTTTCAATTGTTCATAGTTAAACTCTTTTATTCTGTGCTCTGTATGAGACTTCTATTTGACCCTAGATTGCTCATTACAAGAAACACAACATAAAAGCCTACCTTTCTGGATTCTAATATCCACCAGTAAAACCCTGGAGTTTTATAAAAATAGATACAGGTATTGATTTCTCTCCATAAAGATCATAGGGAATTCATGACTCCTTGGCCACTTTTAATTAGCATAAAACATGCTTTGTTGGTGAAATATGGCATTCTGAAATAATTCAATCAGTCGTATACGGGTTCTCTGAATCTTTGAAGAGAAATTATTATTGCCATACTAGAAATATAATAATCCAGAGAATCTAGGTAAAACTTTCTTCTCTTAAAAAATATTCTCTCAAACTCTTTATGCTGAACTTATGCTGCAAAATACTTTTCATCTTTCCCCCGTGGAATTGCATTTAGTTTTTCTGTACATTTAAACTACTATGTCTACAATTGATCGAATGGTTCAAAGGAATACTATGTTATTATAAGGATTTTGCAAGGCTGTGGTGATGTTTTGTTCTGCCCTTGTGCATTACTTGTCACTATGGAAAATGTACCAGTATAAACACTGAGATCTTAGCAGAATAAGAGGTTGTTTCCCCCAAAAAAGATTGTTCAAACTGTATTTGAAACTAGAAGGGTATCAATTTGATAAGAAGTCTCCTTATTTATGGTAGCAAAATAGGCCAGTACAAGTCACTTGCCACTCATGACCACTTGTTACTTAGAAAAACTACACCCGCATATTTGGGAGTAGGGAGCATCATCTTTGAGAAGCTACCATAACTTTTCCTCTGATGCAATTCATTACAGTAGACACACATTCAGATTTATAGCTTTAACCATATCAGCTCTTTACTGATATTAATTTTAGTCAGTAATGATTTTTAAAAGACATAACATGAAAGAAGTTCCCTTTCTGGTTTCCAATGCTTCTCGTTACATCAAAGAGAAAAACTATTTGTGGAGCTATGTATGTTTAACATGTACTTAATACTTCTTGATCTTTTTGTTTAACAAAGAAAAGTCTTTATAAGGGCTCAGGTATAGGACTGATAACAGTATCTAACAGAATTTAATAATATGTTTTTTTTTTTTCATTACTTTTTGGAGGGGGTATATTTAAGGTTATCTTCTATTCATACAACTGATACATTTTGGAATACAATTAAGTTTTTATGTTGAATTTAAAAAATATAAGTCAATGTAAGAATACCAATTAAACACTGTAGAATAGGTGGAAGGGTATGTGATATGGCCCCTTTGTGGAAATTGGATGTAGTGAATCTCAGATATGCTAACGAGAAAGTGACACATGAATGCATGCTGCTTGGAGAGGACAAAGTACAGAGTTACACATTTAAATGCCACATAAATCAATTGTCTTTCCTATATTGTGATGATGAATTTGGGCAGAGACTGATTACCTTTTGTGAGTTTGCAGAGAGGCCAGCTGAAACTGATCTAGAAGGCTTTATGGCATGAGGAATAAGCAGAAGTTTTAGATATACCAGGGAAATCAGGTATATCTAAATAGCATTGTGCACTGAAAATTTAATGTGCATAGGAATCTCCTGAGGATCTTATTAAAACACAGATTTTTATTTAGTAGGTCTGGGATGAGGCCTGAGATTCTGCATTTCTAACAAGCTCTCCCTGCTGTTAATTCAGAGTAGCAAGGAACACAGAAAATATGATATTGAATTCCTGATTTAAAAAAAAAACAAAAAAACCAAAAAAACCCAGGAATCTAAAAAACAATTTGAGAGAGGATCCTTGGATACAGCACATTGAAGATAAACCAACAAAAGTGAGCTGATTTTGCGAGCATTACCTGGATTTTGTAGGCTAGATCGCTAAATAAACAGACTGCTTAGACAGGAGGCAGAGCAGGGGTGAATGTTATAAAGATATCCATTTATATGGAAATGCCCAGACCTGAGGGCAGAAGCATATGGATTAGGGCAAAGAAGAGCACAGAAGTACTATGATTAGGAGAGTACTCTGGGGTAAATGGCAGAAATGTATAGTGTGTCACTAGACACAGATTGTAGAGTCAGTGCAGAGAAAAGACAGAGTCGGGGTGGGGATTGCAACTCTCCAGACATCTGCTGGAAGCCTCAGTTGGCGAACAGCAGAATGTGTAACAGGTCCCCGACTTGCTCTGCTAACAGCTTCATCTCCCAGAGGAGAAAATTTCCTGGGGGAACTGTCATCCTGTATTCATTTTTGGCCAACCAAGAAGAATTAGTTGGCATTTCAACAGTGTTAAGTAATTTAGGAGTGAGACGTTATATCGTTTTAGAGTTCATGATAGGTTGGGAGGGAAAAGATAGTCACACATATTATAATTTATTCAACTGGATTCCAAACAATTTGGAGATACTTGACATGAGAACATTGGAAGGAAAATTATATCGGCTCTTAAGAATTCAGTTTCGGTTGTGTAATTTCGAGCCATCTAAAGGAGACTGAAATGTGGGAGGTACCTGGAAATCACCATGAATACCTAGGGAACATATTAATGTCCAAAGACAGACTTGCACTGAAGGAGGCAATACATTCTCCATAACTGGAGATAATTGCTTTGGAGAGGGAATCGAACATAGCAGCAGGTTTGGATGACCTGAGACAGACCTGAGACAGGCTAGCTGAACTTGACTAGTATTGTACCTCCTAAGTGCCATCCTTTAACCCTCATGGCCTCCTGCACACTGTTACATTTTTTTTTCTTTTTTTTTTGAGAATATTCCTACCTGTTAAATAGCTAATTCCAACTCATCATTTGGTGTCAGCTTAATCATAAGGCAGGTATTCCAGACAGGTTCGATTCCCTCCAAATGACCACATTTCCACATTAAAAATTATTTTATTTTGTCTGTCAATCTTCTCCAACGATTGTTGGGTTCAAGAATCTTGCGTGTTTTGTTCCCACCATATTCGCAGCATCTAACCAATGTCTGCCATGTACCAGGCACTCAGTAACGTGTTTGTTCTATGCACGAATGAGATTAAGTATATATTATTCTAACCTCTTAAGGTCAAGGCCTCTATCTTATTATCATTTCCATCTTGTGTTTTAACAATGTTTTTTGTGCATAGTATATTCTCACTTTTAT
>NW_006431919.1:12977795-12994269 GCF_000325575.1 Pteropus alecto | reverse complement strand
CCCATAGCCATTTCTCACTTCTGTTTATTTCTTGAGAGAGAAGTAAAGACGGATCATTGATTCTTCCTTCTTTCGTCAAACATACAAGATTAATACATTAAATAAAATATGAAGAGAAATAATTAAAAACACATAACTATGTCCCCAAAGATGGACATTTTAAATACTAGAAATGGAACAGAGACTCAAAGTGCTAATGATTCCTGGACTCCAAATGATTCCTGGATGTCAGATCTCCGAACAGAAAGAAAGAAGAGGAAAAGAGTATGTATATGGTGAGGTAATGGAAGTTAAAATTGCCCCATACTCATCCAGACTGGACTCAGATTCATTTTTTAAAATGCAGCCTGGAGCATCCCTTCTCTGCTTAAGAAACAAAATGTGATTGAGTGATACCTGTAAGTAAAGCTTATATGAAGCTAAATTAAAAGAGTAAGAACAGGCACAGTCTCTGAGCCCAACCTGGGCCATGCTGTCCACCAGTTGGGTGTCTGGATTTGAACTCTACAAGATAGGAATTGATTTTAGATTTGGTGCTCAAAGGGCCTGATCAAGGTGAATGAAGCTTATAACTGGAGAACACAGTTATAGAGATAAGCAGATGGTATGGCAAATGCCTTAATGCAGCTGGCCCTGATCTGGCCTGGTTCCTGGAGGACAAGAAGAGCAGAAAAGTAGTCGAGGTTGAGCTGAGTGTTAAGAAAGACCAGAAGTTAGCAGATAAAGAAATAATTTCTTCTAGAGACAGAATGAGGCAGGCAAGATATAGTGTGGAGAGGAACTATAAGTAGTTCAATGTTACTGAAGATAAAGAGTAAGTGAGGGTGACAAAAAGGACTGAGGAGAGGTCAAATCATGACGGACTTTTTATGCTTTCAAAGCCCAGATTTTATCTATCAGTGAACAGAGCGATCATTGGAGGGTTTAAATGTAAGATCCAACATGGTCAGATTTATTTTTGAGATGGGTGGCTTTTAAGGGCTTGATGGAGGATAAACTGGAAGAGACCAGTAAGATTGGGGTCAGAGAAATTACATAGAAATCTGCTGGAATAGATCAGATGATAAATGATGATAACACCCTTTTCTTTGTTTATCTTTGTACATCCAGCATTCAGCCTAGAACCTGGCACAAAGTAGGTACTTAAATCCTGTCTGAAGAAGTGATTCTGTTCATCTCAAAATCAAATTATTTAAAAAAATATTGAAGATGAAGTCAGCATTAGTCATATATTGATAGCGAGAAGCAGAGTGTCCATAGATAGATCTGTAGGAATCCAGATTGACGTAAACTCTTTGACTGGTTAAGAGAGTGGGATGCTATCTTGTTCCAAATGATTCATTTTAATCACATAGTGCAAGACATAACTGGCCATTGGCTAAGGCTTGGAATGATATTTGTCATAACAGGATTTGAGCTATTTCCGGAATTTCTGTATGATTGGACCAATCTCACGCCAAAGAACCAGAGGAGCATTCCATTCTCATTATAACACTCGTGTGAGAAAATTACTGGCAGGGAAACATATTTCATTTAGAGCGCGGGACAAAAACCCACGAAAAGATAAATATGTATCGTGATATAAACACCTGGCATGGAAAGCACATGTTCCTGCCTTCGGAATTACACAGGGTTCTTTGCGGCACCTAACTGTTGACACGCAACAAATGTACGATATCAGCAATAATAATTACACTCTGCATATGCTTAATGTCTATCAATAAGGCTATGACTTAAATTCCCTTAAGCTTCTTTCCATTAGAAACAGTAAATACATATATATATATTTATTCAAACAAATTAAACACTGCTAACAGCTTTTCTAATTTGTAAACACTTGCATAAACATGAGTTTTATCAAATGCTTAATTAATCTGAAATGCCAACTTAAAAAGTGAAGTAATGAACAATGAGTGTATTACCACCTTAGGATGTTATTCCATCTTTTTACCAGAAATTTAAAGATATGCTTTCTTAATCAACTAGATAAATTGTGAAAAATCGATCAGCTCTCAGGGATTAAGAATAGTTTGGAGTTGACCAAGATTGGTTAGCTTTCTGAATAAACTATTTAATGAGAAAGAAAATCTTATAGGCTTTTCATAAGCAAGTAGCTTTTAAGTCGATCAAAATGAGGTCTAGATTTTATGCACTTGCAAGTTTCTATTTATTGCAATATAGTCAACCATTTTGCTATAATTTAAGTAGCAAACATAATTTACAGGACACTAAATATATAATTTTTAAACTTGGAGTTTTATATTCATCATTGTTTTCAATCTATTAGCAAACATTCCATTTTAAGTCTTCTGTAATTATTGCTTTGTGGATAATTTTGATATAGATATTTTATATGATACATGTGAGAGTAGCTGCTTTTGACAAACTCATCCTTCATTTCCACTTATTGTGCACATATTAAGCACTCAAAAATACTCGTGTAATTACTATGCAAATGAATAACTATAAATATGAGAATTACCCTCGATAAAAGAAAAAAAGCAACCTCTCCTGTGTAACTTTTGTTACATGGAAGTTGTAAATAACTGAAATAGCCAACAATATCTATGAGAACCTTTAGCTTTATTACCCAGGTCATGAAAAATCCCTATAACAATATTAGCCAAAGGAACACACAAGTTTAAAGATAAAAGATATCTTAGAAATCTCTACCTTAAACCCACCCATTTAAGAATTGTGAAACCGAGCCCCAGAGATGAGAATCCGATCACTGAAAGATACAATGATTAATGGTGGTGGGCAACAAACCTCTTGTGCCCCCATTGCTAAACCCTTGATTGCTCTTTCATAATATACTGTACACTGCAATGTCCTACCATCCCTTGAAACACGCGTCTATCCTGAGACAGACGGCTACACTTCTGGGTCAGACTTTTGGCTTTAGGCTCCTTCCTAATAGTAGTACAGCATACACTAATCTCCCTAGTCTAGTGATGAGAATGCTATGCAGGACAGAGAAGCCTCAGTGAAATCGACGTAGATTACATCTATTGCTTCCCCTTTATCTCATGTCCTGCCACTCTATAATAGCAGGAAATTAAGTTAGTATGGCATGATTCACTCTTCACAAAACCTTATTTGCTATTCAGAATTCTGTTTCCCTCTAGGTTATTGTAATATGATTTTTTAAAGATAATTTCTTCTCGTATCTTCTTGATTATTACCACTAAGCTGACCACTCTGCAATTAGCTGGATACTTGCCATGCCTAACGCCTATTTTTTGAGGCAAAATCTAAATGTACTCTTTTCTTTTAAAACTTTTCTCTGTCTTTTAAAAAGTTCTAGCGATTAACAGTAGGGTGTTCTGCAAAACTATGTACTGACCTCTGAGTAGGTAGAATGCATGTCATTAGACCCTGCTGATTTTAAATATGCAATGATTTATAAAATATCTTCAAATATTTTTTTGTCTTTTCATCCTTTGGTTTCTTCCTTTTTCTCTCATCTTGAATTTCTTAGCAGCATCCCTTCTGATTTTTCTGTCTAAAGATAAACTTTTTCTTAAAGACAAAAGTAAAAATTCAAAACAAAGCAATGACATCTCTGTGTGGTTTTCCCCGCCTCTTGTTTGTCTGTCATTGGATTTCTTTCCCTTCGTATCAGTATCTGACATTTTGCTTGATTCTGTTCTGCTTTAGAGAATTGAAGAATCATCCACTGCCTCTTCTTTTTTTTTTTTTTTAATTCACTCTTATGTGTGGAGATTCTCGACTCCCATTACTGATGAACTGACAGTCCCAGACAGTACTTTTTCTCCTAGGACAGTTATTTAGTTATGATTCTGACCACATCGTTCTACAGGCACACGAATGGAAACAAGATTTCATTCATTCATTCATTCAGCAGGCATCACTGAACACTTATTGGCACGTGCCAGGCACTGTCGTTGGTGCGGGGAATACTGCTGCGAAATGCACAAGGCTGCTGTTCTCTTGGAATTTATTTTTTTCATGGAAGATACAAGCAAATGCATGTGATAAACAAACAATATAATTTCACTTAGTTGTAATCCCTATGAAATAACTAAAACAAGAGAAATAGGGTTGAAAAGATGTGGGGTGTGTATGATCAAATTCATTTGAGCAGAGACTTCGCTGATAGAAGGGAGCTGGCAGTGTGAAGGGGGCACAAACCACAGAGGGTGCTAACTGTAAGCCACAGGAAACAGCAGGTACGAGGCCCCAAGAAGGATGAGGATGGGGTACATTGCGGGGTTTTGGTTCAGAGTCCAACTCATAGATGATCTACATCATTCTAAAAATGAAACACTCCTCATTCTTACAGCCATCTCAGAGCATCCTGTTTGGGTCCCCTCTGCCTCGGTGGACCACCCCCTCCTCTGGGTGCCCCAGGTCTCAGGCACATCCACCTGGGAACTTTTATGTGTTATTCACTGAGATGTATTTGTTCATCCCCACTTAAAGCAAGAAGCAACCAGCAGAAGAAATAGTTTAGGAAACTTGGGGCTATTTTTCACTTTTTCTTTCTTGTAATCTCAAACACATCACCTGACAAAATAGAATCCCAAAATTTATCATGAGTGGAAATCTCTGGATGAGTTAAATTGTGTAACTCAGAACTTCTCAAACTCTCTTTTATTTTATTTTGTTTTGTTTTTACTTTTTTCAGTTAGCACACTTTCTCAATATCGATACTATTGGCATTCTGGGTTGGCTGGTCATGTGTGTGTGTGTGAATCCTGAGCCTTATAGAATGTATAGAAATGGGGGGAAGAGAGAGACAGAGAGAGACAGAGACAGAGAGAGAGACAGAGAGGAGAGGAGAAGAGAGAAAGAACAGCCTCTGACATTTAGAACCTACCTGACACTTAGAGCTAGACCATGCTATTCTCTTATTAAACATAAATTCTCATAGAATACCAACCTGAGACCAGAATACTGAGATCATGATAAAGTAAAAAAAAAAAAAAAAAACAAGGCCATTGCATACCTTTGTCTAAGCATACACAAAAACAAGGTCACTCTACCATCTCCCATTTGATAAAATATCAACTGCCTCATCTCTTGGCCAAACTAGATGACTGCTATTTATTACCAATTGCGTATTTATCCTCCTGTTATTCTCCCTTCCTTCTAAATAAAATTTATTGAGCTAGCCAATTGTAAAATTGCCCCCACTTTCTGACAGTATTTAATCTAAAGCAAATCTCTCCTTATTTAGACTCTCCCTAAATCACCCAACCGAGACCCAAATCCTATAATTGATTCTTTCTAACACTCTTACTGACACACATCATGGCTTCCCATGGTGTGTGTATTGCAAAATCTCCTCTGGCTTAAAATCACATATGTAGCTGTGTCAACATCTTAAACCAAGGCCAGCCTTGCCATCACATATGTGTAAACACGCAGTCATTGAAGACTTCCAGTTGGAGGATCCTCCTGATCTTTTGAGCCTATCTAACTTTTTTTTCCTCCCTTTTTAGTTCCTCTTCTTTCTTCTTCTCATTGTCAGATTGCCCTTTTAGCCATTTATCTTGCTTGATTCCTTTGTGAAGTGTTTAAAGAAATTGTGTTATAGTTTACTTCAGTAAAAGCCATGTGTAAAAAAAAAAAAAAAAGGTCAACTTTTGGTTTTGTTTTTTTAATAAAATCTGCTTTGCTTAGATTTCAAGCCCTTCAGGCACTCTAGATTTCTATAGTTGTTTTTGTATTTATACTCAGTGGAGAATCTCAAAAACGAGAGAGGTTTCCAGAGACTGCTGTAAGAACTTAGTCTCGTGTTTATTAATTTTTGTACACAGGCCCATTGGCCTTGGGGCAATGAGTTCATTTAAACAAATAGAAATAATATATAAATAACCACGTTGTTCCCTAATTCATCTGTATGATTAGTCCCAAGGAACGGCAATGCAGTTTTGTAATTCTACCTGCATGCTGTTAGAAAAGTAAGAAATTTTATTCACTATCCAGGGTATTTATAATATTTAAGCACAGTGATATGGAATAAATCATATTTACTCATTCGGAGAGTGGTTCTAATCCCCTCAGTCTCCCCTGTTTTCTTTTATTTCTTGTATCATTAAGATTGTTTTGTTGTGAGTCAAGGAAATTCACCTTAGCTAGATGAAGGCAAAACAGAATTCATTGGAAAAAATGGTCACTCACAAAAATAAAGGAAGAAAAAAGAATAAGTTCAGGGAACTAATGAAAAACAGGGGGCAGTAGCTTCTGAGAATCTCTGTCAGAGAAACTCCATGCCAGCTTCTTTAAGATTCTACCACCGAAATGAAACATGTCCAATTTCTCAGTCTTTGGTTCCTTTCTCTCAGGTATAAATTTGCAAAATAAAGCACAAATGCTTTTGCCTAGGTTACATGCCAGCTCTGAGAACAGGGAGAGCAGGACTTCTTGAGCCCAGTCCCGATGAGGCTGCATTTAGTGGGAAAGATGCAATTGTCGCCATAGGGAGAATAATGGTCCTCCAAAGATTCCCAAGCCCTGATCCCAGGAACCCTGAGTGTTCCAGGTTATGTGGCAGAGAGGAATTAAGACTGCAAATGCAATTAATGTTGCTAATTGTTGACCTTAACATAGGATTTGAGGTTATTCTGAATTATTTCCCTGGGTGCAGCAGAATCAGAAGGGTCCTTAAAAGTGAAAGAAGGAGGCAAAAAGATAGAGTCAGTCAGAGGAAGATGTATCTGTAAAAGAAAGATACTGGAGAATGAAATATTTGCCGCCTTTAAAGATTTAAAAAAAAAAGGGGGCCAGGAGCCAAAGAATAGGGGTGGGCTCTGGAAGCTGGAAAAGGGCATAGAAACAGACCCTCCCTCTAAAGCCTCTCGAAGGCAATACCATTCTGCCAACACCCACATTTTAAATTGTTGAGAGATATTTTGGACTTCTGACCTCCAGAACTGAAAGATAATAAATTTGTGCTGTTTATTACAAATTTATGTATGTGGTAATGCATTAAAGCAGCAATAGAAACTTAATACAATTACCTATAAGAAAAAAGGTCATTAAAATTTGTAATAAATGTTTTAAGGTTGAAAGACCAAAATCAAAACCAAAATATCTATGTATGTATATAATAGCACTCATTACACCAAAACAAAACAGATAAATAATAATAATAAAAAACATTTCTCATTTTGTATTATTTTTTGTGTGTTCACATTATTTTTTCTACTCAAAAACCATAAAGATGACACACACAGATATCACTGCTTAGGATTAATGTCAAAAATCAATCATAGTAATGGAGGTCCAAAGGAAATGGGACTTCGACAGAAAGACTTCAGCTAAATTATTTCACAAAATTTCTCAATTCTTCACCTTCTCTCAGAAACAAACAATTCAGAATCTTATTTTGCACAGAGTAAACACAGGGGACATGAAGATTCTCTCATATTGGAACTTCTTTCTTCATTTTCTGTTTTCGTATTAGAACCATTCTGAAATCTACAATGTTTCACAGGTCCAGGCATGGGAAATGCAGATGGTCTAAGAAATTGTGTGTCTGATGGTTAATTGTATGTGTTAACTTGACTGTGTCACAACGTGCCCAGATATTTGGTCAAACATAATTTGGGATATTTCTGTAAGGGTGTTTTTAGATGAGTTTAACATTTAAATTAATAGATGGAGTAAAGCAGATGGCCCTCCCTCATCCTCATTCAATCAGTTGAAGGTCTGAACAGAACTTTCCTATGGTGACCTTCCTATGGTGAGTAAGAAGAATTCCTCTTGCCTGACTGTCTTCCAGCTAGGTTTTCAGTTCCTTCCTGCATTTATACCCAAACTGAAACATCATCTCTTCCTGTATCTCTAGCCTGACAGCCTTTAGACTAGAACCTACTCCATTGGTTCAACTGATCCTCAAGCCTTCAGACTTGGACCAGAAATAAACCATTGGCTCTGCTAGGTCTCCAGCTTGCCAACTGCAGATCTTGGGACTTAGTGGTATTCCTAATTGTGCCTTCCAATTCTTTATTATATATACAATGTTATGTTTATAATGCATCTCCTATTGAGTCTGTTTCTCTGGAGAACCTTGAACAGTACATTGTATAAGAAAAACTTACCTTCTATGATCATTGAAAATTCTATTATTTTTAGACATATTTACTTAAATAGAAAAAATAACTATTGCCACTCTTAACCAGGATTATATAAGTAACAAAACAAAACAAAACAAAAAAACAAGTCTAAAAATTGCCCATCTTACACATAAAATATAACTACTATTTATACATGTATATGTATGTATATGTGTTTACATTGTTTTATATCCTGCCTTCATTATTAATGATATACTTTGAGTATCCTTTGTCAATAAACACTTGTACATCATTGCCAATAATTACATACTCATTTCCTACTGTTCAACATTTAAATTGTTTCTACTCTTTTACATAACAGACAACACTAAATGAGGCACCCTAGCTCCTGGGGTGGAATATCTGGGTTAAAATATTGTTGAAAATGCCACATCATATTATATTTCTGGAACCATTAGTATATCATCACAAAGTGATGTTGAAACAAGCTAATAACTTTTGGTAATGCCTTCTTAGAAGGCGAAAGAAACTATAAATCACAAAGGAAGCATGATGTCCAGGACTATTGCTGGTTGTCTTGAAAAAAAATCAGAAGACCTTTCAGGAAATGAAGAGAAATACATAAAAACCAGCTCTACTAATGCCAGCAACTGGTTTCAGGGTGCAGTTGCCAGTCATTTAAAGGTGACCAGATTGTCTCCTGTTTGCTGCTGAGGAGACAGTCTGGGCACATTTTGGCTTTCACACCAGCCAACTCTGATTCACTCTTCCTGGCTCACACTGCTTCTCTCTTTGTCCAGTCCTCTTCATACATCATGCATCATGTGTTGGAGCAAAATGCTAGCCAGTTCCTGGGAGAAGAGAGGCATTTAAAAGCAAATCACTAATTTTTCTGTTGCTTGTCATTAATTTTTAAGTATTTAAAATGCCTCAATAAAATATATCTTTTTAGTCATTAAAATGTATTTACTGGGCTAAGAATATACATTATATATTTTTATATACAAAAGATATAGATGATGGGAGAAGGAAGGAAAGAAAAGAAAAGAAAGAAAGAAAAGAAAGAAGAAATATAGATACATTTATATAGGAGTGATTATTTAGTTCTAAGAGGGAAATCTAAAGACATTTAATCTATATTTTCTATTTTTCACATGAACAAATTTGCCAATCTCCAGCAAGTGCTAAATGCAAATGTATTATAATTTTAAATTGGCTCTATAATGGGCTCAGTGACAAAACATATGATTTAATATTCTTCATTATGGTATTGTTTATGTTCCATTGGAAAGTTCCTTTATTACTATTTAACCACATTAAATTTCCCTGAGGAGTCTGATTATCCATTAATGCTTTAAATAGATGTGTCGCCCTGGACTGACTAAAGAACCGAGTTTAATCTCTGACAGAGACCAGATGATGTCTTAAGAAGAAGGAAAGAGGGAAATATCCTTTCTGTGCAGTAAAGCTCCTTGGGGTGCGAGATGAGTGAAGTGTACAGATATTCAACTAAAAACCATGTTATGCCATGAAACATAGCGTTGAATTACTGCTAAGATCTTCTTACCTAGCCCATATGGAGATGCCACACTTACATACTTTAGTATTTCTATCTTCATCCCAAACAATAATAATCCACAGTAAAATAGAACCTCTTGTCAAGTCTAATTAAACTTTTTTTCCCAGTACTAGAGAAGCTAAGCTTTAGGTACAAAATGCAACAGACTCATGAAGATTTATGTTGAACCACTGTAGAGACACTGTATAAAGTTGCTACAGAAGTCGGAGTGGGAATTTATTTAGATTTTGAGATATTTTATTTGGCATAGCTTAAAAAATAAGAGCAAAGGAAATCTCTTTTAAATCATTCATTTCTGGAACTAAACATTCAATAATTCTAAGTAGACTACATTCCCTTGGCTTTATCCTTTTTACTTCATTCTTTTTGCACATAATTCAAAGTATTTTTATCAGTCTGAAAGCTGGGTCAGAAATCTAAGCCCTTGAGAATCCTGCAATAAATCATTACAGATTTCCTATTCACTCTCCAGTTATAAACGAGGAACAAATGGCATTTATACAAATGTCACAATTTCATTTAGATATTCATTCAACATATATTCACTAGGTGCTTGGAGGGTGTGGAGCCCTCATGAGACAACACATGTTTATCGATTTCTTTAGTAGAAATTGCAGACACCTTGAGAAGGCTACCTCTTTCTCCAGCTTTATCGTACCTCTTTTATCCCTTGTTCCCTGGGTCTGGCCCCACTGGCCTTTCCTGTCCCTCTCTGAAATTTGAGTTCTCTCTTCACTACAGGCCGTCTCCTCCCTTCGTATGAAATGTTCTTACAATCCCCCTCAATAATTAGCTCCTAATCAGATAACTCCTTTCCCATTTTTTCTTTAAGTACACTTTCTTTGATCTTCAAGCCTAAAACAGGTTCTTTTGTTATATATTATTTTCACAAATTATAATTAGGTAAACATTAGCGTGATCATTTCATTGGTATCTATCTTGTCTATCTCCCGCTCAACCTATAATAAGTTTCATGAAGGGAAAATTGTGCTTTTCTTTTGTAAATATTTTATCGCTTAGGCTATGTGTGTTGCCTAGAAAATTAAAAACATGCTAAAAAGAAGACTCAAAGAATAGTCATTGAATTCAAAATGTAAGCAATTGCCTCGAAGGTACAATATAATTGTATATACATAACGCACACACACAAAATCGCAAAATGACAATCCAGGTAAATGTGAGATGAATGGTTAGATGTGTGACATAAATGATAAAGGCTTATACGATTTTGGCCAAAAATGGCAGGGTGATGTGGGCCAAGTGCAAGAAAGAGATGAAGTTAGAGTCTTATAAGATGTGGAGGAATTGGATAAGTAATAAAGGAAATAGAATTCTGGATTCTACCTAGTGTGTTACAAAACTCCACCCCAGCATTTGGAAGAAAACTTTGAAGAGAGACACAGGGAGCCGGGAGATTATTTAAGGCTGGGTAACAGTAGGACAGGAATGGGAGATAAGATCTTGGACCAGGTTGTTAAGTGGTCCACATGGTGAAGCTGTAGGAGCAGTGTGGTTGAGAAGCTGGTAGAAGTCGGGCAGCAGACACATATGCACAGATACATGGAGTAAATTTCCTGACAAATTAGATTTAGAGGGCAAACAAAAGGAAAAGTCAAAGATGACTCCAAGATTTCTCTTTAATGTGACTGTTATTTTTCACTAAATATCTTAGATTATATCTATCCATGAACAATAACATATATTAAGTAATAACTGTGAAGAATTATGCACAGTTATTCATAAGCATTATTTTGTTTTAGCCTCAAAATATGAAAGGGGCATTTTTTCCCAAGGGAGTCGAGGCAATTGCACAGAGCCCCGTATCAAGAAGTACAGGGCAGAGTCAGGATTCACACCCAGATTCTTCATCTCATGGGCCCAATATGGGGCTACCGGGAACTGCCTCTCCTTGCACCTCCTCTTTTTAGAGTTTGTTTTACTGTGTGATACAGTGTTAACCTCATATTAATCTAATGTTATCTTCATGCTAGGAAAAATAATAACGGGGCTTGTTTCAGTAAGATTTACCCTAGAATAAAATGAAGTAGGTAAATTTTGTTTAAGCTTTATCTGTGTGACTCCCTCTAGTCTCCCTCTCAGTCAGTGCTGCCTCAGGCTCACACTCACTGCTCACCAAGCACTTCCCGCCCTAAACACTCCCATGCACTGAACACCAAGCATAGGCCGTACAGCCCTATTACAGCTCTGGACCTAGACAAAGAGTACGTCTCTGGGTCCACTCATTTAAAACACTGCTCTTTTCGATCGAGTTTGGCTCTGACAATTCAGACGAAAATGTTAATGTTTGCTAATCAAACTTTCCAAAAACCTATTTTCACATTAAACTTAGTATCGTCCTCTAAGAAGTTGTCATATTTTAAGCGCTGAAACCTCCGTATTAAAAACTGATTAAAAAGTATTGCTTCTCTGGTGAATAGAATGGTAGTGGCTGGTGCCTTCAACCTTATCAGTTAAAAATAATAATAAAAATTGTAAGGCACATGGGAAGAATTCTAGTTTTGAGTAATCATTTAAAAATCAATGGTTCTGACTCAAGAGTATAATTTACAGGTTAATTTTAGTAGGGATAAATAGATAGATGGGAGAAATCTTAAACTCCCTTAAGAAATGAAACCATATAGACAACTTCCCCACCTACTCCCCAAATCTGAAGATCTAGTTATCTTTGGCTTGTCATAAGCCCACAGTACTGGTCCTCAGACAGTTTAATCAAGAATTCATTGGACACAAGTTATTTGTTTGGTCTCAAACTTAAGGTAACCTCGAAGAGCCTCCCTGAACTTGGATGAGATTGATGACTCCTCTGCGGAAGCAGTTGGTTTAATCGCAGTGTGGTTGTGTTTCCTGGTGCCACCTGGACTCAAAGTGTCCCACGCTGAGCATCAGTGAAAAATGGCCTTTTCATTTCGCTTAGGATTCTCGCCTGATCCTTAATGCCTTCCATAATTAAGGAGTAACTACCAAGGCGTGAGGCATTTCTAGGGGATTAATGGCCAGCTGGGAGAGTTGATGGCCCAAAGCCGAGTGGGGACTCATTAACCTCAGCTGGTCATTAATTCCTTAGGAGCTGTCTGGGGTTGAGGTGGGGGAGGGTGTGTGTGTGTGTGGATGGGGGTACAACTCATTTTGATTTTATTTCCAGGAAAAGAATAAAGTTAACTTTTAAATAGGTAGAGGCACAGTCCATCTCTCTTGGCAATAGAGAATGCTGTCTCTGGCATTTCAACTACATCATGTCGTCAGGCCTCCCATCTCCTGGAGGGTTTTGTTTTTGTTTTTTTGTTTTTTTTTTTTTACCTTGGGTGCTACTGTTAGAACAGAAATAAATGAGATGGGCTCTAAAGTGGCAACTGAGGTGAAGAGCCTGGAATATGCTAAAAATGAAGTTAAAAGGGTCACATTTCAGGCCAACCAAGCTTCATCCTTTCTGAATCACAGCCCTAACATAGGCAATTAGGGTGATGCTAGTATATTTAACCTTATGTTATTCCTCCCTCTCTCCGTGCTTCCAAAATAGTCACAAGAAAGTAGAGGATGTTTACAAACTAGCATGTGCTGTTGAGGGTGGAGGAGGTAGGCCTTCTTTTGCATGGCTAATAGGAGTATATTTTAGAAAACCTATCAGAGAAGCAATTGGACACTAGCTATTAAAATTTGTAAATGTCACGCCCTATGATCCAGAATTTCACTCCTCTATATCGTTTCTAGAAAAAAAAACAAAACAAAAAACAAAAAAAACTGCATGTGTGGACAAGGATGAGATGAATAAGGATATATTAGGCAAAGATACTCACTGCAACCTTGTTTGTAATAGCAGAAAATTCTGATCAGCCCAAATATTCATCCACTAATACACTAAGTTATAGCATATCCAGATTATAGAAGGTCAGGAAACAATGAAAAGAATGAAGTAAAAACTACATATATGAAAAGTTTGTGAAATCACTTATAATAGGGAAAAATACACATTTTAGAGATGTATACTCTATAATATCATTTATGTGAAAATAACATAAAAATACTATATATTTTCTATGGCTACACAGATTCATAAAGAAGTAGAAAATGGTCCAGGGAAAAAACACACACACACACACACACACACACACACACATACACACACCCAGCATAAAAACAGTGATTACCTTTGGAAGAAAGAGATTATAGGGATGTCAACCTTATTTCTATTTCTAAGGTTTTTGCACAAAGATGATATTCTCCTTTAGTAATTGATTATTTTAAAATCGCATTAAAAAAGAAAGCGATACAATTGCTGTAAGTTGGAGGTACTGTTAGTTGGACAAAGAAGTCAGGTTTTGTAGGCCTTTAAGTGTTTCGTGCACAGTATGATAGACAGGAGGTTAAAAACTTACATTTTTGGACTGACTTCATATAAAGAAATGTAGGGAGTAGAAGACCACTTTCCTCCCAAGCAGGCTAGGAGTACCCAAAGCCGTTTGCTTAAGTCCTATCTGCAAATATTGCATGCCAATGATGGCCTAAAGCCATGAGAGCATCTTATAAACCCCCTGGCAGGAATTCATTTAATGAGAGGAATGAATGCCTCTGAGGACATGTGGCCATGGGACGTGGGGACAGATGATAACATCCTAGGTGACCTAGAGAGGACGTTAGAGCTTTGGTTCCCAGAGGTGCAGATGAATATTAACAGCCGACATTTGTTCTGTAACAATGTCTGTCTCCAGGAATTAGATCTACTTTTAAAATACATTCAAGATGGTTTGAGAACAGACACATAAGAATCCCAAAGTTCACAGAGTTAAAATGACCCTGTGTATTGTCCCAGCTCTGTCATTGATTAGCTGTCTAACCTCAAGGAGATTATTTAAATTCTCTGAGTTTCATTTTCTCATCTGCAAAATTAGGAGACCTATAATAATTCTTGATTTATAGATTGTTGTGAGAATTAAATGAGATTATTCATGTAAAAGAGTTGGCTTATAACAAGCACTCAATAAATGTTATTCATCATTGATGCTGTTTTTATCACTAATATTATTATTGTTACAACTAGTTATCATGGAGCAGGAGCTGAAAATCAGAACTGGGTTCTAATAGTAGCTATGTCATCAACTGCAAAGGTGACCTGTGTAAATTAAGTTATTCTCCAGGGCAAGTTTTACTATTTGTTAAATGAGTTTAAAAATAAACTGAGATACTGTATGTCAAAGTTAGAAAAAATTACTGTAAAAATAAGTTTTACATTCTAACTCTTCTTCTTTTTTCTCAGAATTCTTAGTACTATTTCAGTTCAGTAAATATAAATTTAAGTTATATACATAATGGTGTTAGAGGCGAAGTCATATAGTACTATTTTTTGGCAATTACTCTTTCCATATTGATGCCAAATTGTATTCTCACTATGTAGACTCATGGTTTTCATTGAGATGATAAAAGAGAATCCACAGGTGCTCACAAACTCAGTGGCCAAGAAAAGAAGTCAATTTCTTTACTTTTCTCCCTAGTCTGGGTGATAATTGCAACCCATGGTACTTTCTGATATGATACAATGTTTTCCAATTCCTACATCAGAAGCAGGGATCATATAATCATTATAACAAAATGTGACTCCTAATATTGCCACTAGAACTTCTGTGTAGTAGTAACACAGGTACTCAATGCAATGAAAATGCCTTTTGAAACACTTATTAAAGTTTCTCATTAGACAATGGCCATTGTTTTTGCATTAGGAACGTTAGATTCACATTTATAATATGATTAATTTACAATAACAAAGATTTGGAAACAACCTAAGCATCCTTCAGTAGATAACTGGATAAAGAGCATGCGATGTGTGTATGTATATGTAGATGTAGATGTGTGTGTGTGTGTGTGTGTGTGTGTATTACTCAGCCATGAGAAAGAAGGGAATCCTGTCATCTGCTACCACATGGATAAATAGACCTTGGGGGCATTTTACTAAGTAAGTGATATAAGCAGATATAAAAGGACAAATACTATATGACTTCACTTATATGTGGAGTCTAAAAAATGAACTCATAGAAATAGAGAACAGATTGATGATGGTCAAAATGCATGCATGAATGTGGTCAAAAGATACCAACTTCCAGTAATAAGTTAAATAAGTCCTAGGGATGTAATGTACAGAACGATGACTGTCATTAATAATACCATATCGTATATTTGAAAGTTGTTAAGAGAACATATCTTAGAAGTTCTCACACACACATAACAAACTTATAACAGTGACGTGATGGATGTTAACTAAACTTACTGTGGTAATCATTTCACAATATATACATATACCAAATCATTATGCTGTACACCTTAAACTGATACAATCTTATATGTCAACTATATCTCAATAAAACCAGGGTTAGGGAAACATTCGATTCAAATTTCCTCTTCCAAGCTGGGGCAATGCAGATGACCTGAAGTGACTCCATAAAGAAGGCACAAGCTTCTTGATTCATAGTACAAGCCCATCATCCTGTCCTGCACACCACTTTTTTATATACCCTCCCTACTCTGGCTGTCTCAGGCTCTACTTGGGGCTAAAGGCTATCATTCCAGTCTGTCAATCTTGTTTTTCTTACATTTTCCTGTTCCTTCTAGCGGAGTTTTATTTATTTATTTATTTTTCTGAAAAAGGGAGAGAAATCATACTGGTGGTCCTAATATAATTATAGATAGCACATTTGGCAGAGCAATAAATAACAATGAATTACATAATGATAAAGGCTCCCATTTCCAATTTTCTCCAAACAATTCCAATAACATCGAAGCAGACATCATGCATGGTTAGAATGTTTTCGGTATCTCTCTGACATTTGCGCATCTCCCT
>NW_006431919.1:12941980-12977784 GCF_000325575.1 Pteropus alecto | reverse complement strand
TTGTCTCCAAAGGATCTCTGGCACAGACCCTTCTTCAGGTAAAAATGTCTAGCCAGAATTTAGTGGACTTGTTTTGCTGTAGTTCTTTCTGTGTTTTTGGCTACCTTTTATTGATGACAAAATGTACTGGTTTTAACTTTTGTGATAATGATACATGATCACTTTGAAAGTAAATTTAATATATTGTTAAGTGAAGGAATAAAAGAAAAATATTATGGAAATAGTCTGTGGATGAGTGAAGTTTGATCACTGTATCCCTGTCCTCTTGATTCTATCCATCCGAGATACCTTAATGTATTGTCCTCCTTCCCAGGCTGGCAGGGTTTTCAGTAAGGTCTTTAATCAGAATGCAGTCACTTCGTAACTCCAGGACCTCAGCTTAATGCCTAGGCTGGGGAAGTAGTCAATGAAAGCATGTTGAGTAAGTAAATGACTAAAAGCGAGAATAAAAGGAAAACCATAGACCGAAACAACAATGGCAGGGTGACTGGTTGCTTGTTTCCTCCCTAAACAGTGGACTCTGTTAGTGTCCACGGGTGGGTTAGAGCAGGTATCGGGCCACGGACCAGTATTGGTTTGGGGCCTCTTAGGAACTGGGCCGCACAGCAGGAAGTGAGCAGTGGGTTAGCAAGCTAAGCTTTATCTGTATTTGTAGCTGCTCCCCAGCGTTGGCATCACCACCTCAGCTCCACCTCCGATCATCAGGCATTAGATTCTCATAGGAGCACCCATCCCTGGTGCCAAAAAAGTTGGACACCACTGGGTTAGAAGATGGGAGAGGAACAGTTGTGGGCATCTCTCTACCCGAAGGGCATCCGGTTATGAACATATCTCTAGAACGATGCACTCAAAGTAAGGTCTCAGGATTGGCATCATCTGCACTGCTTTTCCTGGCTAGAAATGCAGATTGTCAGGCCCTTATCCAGACCTATTAAAGCAGAAACTCTAGGGGCAGGGTCTCAGAAGTCTCCTTTTTTTTTCTTTCCTTTAGAGCCCTGTAGGTGATTTTGATGCACTCCAAATTTTGAAGGCCACTGCCACATTGGCAATTGCATGTAGCCAAAGTGGTAATTCTTAAGATGAGGCGGAATAAGATCAATGCAAATTTGACAAGGTTTTGGGACCCTGGGGATTAGTGTTCTAGCTATCAAAATTGTACATTGGTTTAAAAAAGTTGAAAATACTCCTTTTTTTTTTTTGTAACTTCCTGAATTTGATACCTGCAGATAAGAATAACATGTTGTTGTCACTTTCACTGTTTTGAATACATGCCGTAGTCCTTTTCTAAACATATAGGCACATCGAGTCTTCCTGAATTTTAAGTTCAAACTCTTGGTTCCTAAATTAGCAAATCTAGACTACAGATCAAAGCAGCTTACAGTGTAAATTTCAGCTAATTTACATGACTACTACCTGAAATACTTAACATTGAATAAACCAGCACTTTTTTTTTTTTTTTTTTTTTTAGATTATTTGGGATAAACCTGGTGATTTTTCTCTTCTACTGTCCTCAGAGAGAGGGCACAGAAGGTTGGAAAGAAATGGAGAGAGTCTTGCAGGACTGAGTGAAGAAGCCATTCCAAGAGTTCTCATAAGCCTATTTAAAACATTTTCTTCAAAGGAGTTCCTGCAACAATTATTACAGCTCATTTGTCTGCAAATGTGCTCTCTGTTGTTAATCAGTTAGTCATTAACCTCAGCAATATCAGTGTGTTGTCACCATGCATTTCAAAGAGGTGAATAAAGATGGGAGGTCTGTAAAAGCTGCTTAAACTGAAAGAGCCCACCACATTATTTACTCTCCTCCACATCAAACTCACCCTTAAAACAAAGATTTTTATCTTAGGGACTCAGCCACTCTCTCCTAGGCTTTTCCAAGAATCCCTGATTTAGGTTCCCTGCCCATCGTTTGCTCATTGCTAAGGAGATGGTCTCTGGGACCAAATAAAACACTGAGAAAAACCGGTGGATGGGGACAGAGATGAAATTCCGTCTAAGGTATACAGTGTAGGGATCCGAGATAGCAACTGCTCTTTCCTTTCTCACCAGCAGAAACACCAAGCCTTAGAGAAAGAAGTCAGAAGACACCACAGTGAGGGTGGGGATGGGGTGGGGAGGCATTAACTATTCAGAGAATCAACTCGAATGTCCTTAGCCTTTAGTTTATCTCTCCAACCTGGTCATTTAGAAATCCCTGTGAGTGCTAGGCCTGTAGCCTATCCTTAAATCAACCTTCCTTAGGCCAGCCCATGCTCTAGACACCATTTGGTCCTCTGGGGCCTGCCTTCCTATATAATCTCATGTACTTGGAGAAGGTTCTTAAGAGACATTGGACAAATTACATGATGCTCATTGGAAAGCGGTGAGCATCCTAAAATTGTAAACCACTCTGAATTTTTCTAAGGAGAAATCCAAAGCGTTTGTCAGATTCATGATCAAAGTAAAGACTCATTAGTAAAACTACCCCAAATTTTATTTTTAATGAATATATGTCAACTGTAATTATATATACTTTTATATGTAGTACATTGAATCACATAAAATCACTATTTTTATAGGTCAAACACAGCCGAATGCCAGAAATTTCAATTGGTTTGCCCTAAGACAGAAATAAAATTTTATGTAAGTTTACAAATAAATAAGTATATATTAAATAATTTTTATGTAAATGCAAATAACATTTTAATATAATTGTTGTACAAACAATATATTTAGTGGTATAATACTTGAATATATATGTGAAAATAACCTTTCAATAGAACTATTATACAAACAGTATATTTAGTAGTATAATACTTGAATATATTTGGTTAAGTATATGTTAAATATGTTGTGTTTTATATAAAAATAAGCTGTAATTAGAGCTTTATGAGACATACCAGATACACAGACAATTACAGGGTAATAAAACCACTTTGGCAGAATATATTCCCCTGTTCCCCATTGGTCTCTGGACTGACTAGGTGAGACTTTTTTCTTTTCCATAATCTGCTCTTTAAAGGGCATTAGTGTATGTTATATAAAGGCATCAAAGTAATAAAATCTCCAAATAATGAACAGGTGTCATCTTCCAAAGACTGTGGCTACATTCGCTTCTAAACGTTTGAAGACTTTGTTTCCATACAGATCCCCCTGTTAGAACTTATAACCCCACAGACAGGTCTCAGGATACACAGGGAGCATACAGATATGCTTAATAAAGCAGCATTATTCAACAAGGGCAGACTGCCCCCCACTCTCCTCCACCCCATCCTGCATATTCCCTTCTTCTGTTATGGCAATTTACATACATAAAGCTATCAATTTAGTTAATTAGGCTTTAAAACTGCTATTTAAATAAGGATGAAACTTTTTTTTCTCCGATAAAACGACGCAAATAAATTATTGCTGTTGTCATACATTGCCTAGCTGCTACTTTGCTGGAAAGCTTCAAAGCGTAACTTTGATGTGAAAAAGACTTTTAGTTAGGGAATATGCATATAAGAAATGATTTTGAAAAGGGAAGCTTTTACACAAAAGTCTCAGAAAAATATAAAATTGAGTGAGCCAGAACCCTCTCTCTATTGAGTGGCAAATTAATGAATTCAAAGAAATAAGATTTTTCCTTTTTGATAAAAATAATAGTAATAAAAATGTCTTTATTTTTTTGTTCTCGAATTTTCAGATCCTCATTGTTTTTAAACATCAGAATATAGAAATGTTCTGATCTTTGGGGATGCTGAGAAGGGTACAAATAAAAATAAAAAATAAGAAGAGTTGAAGCAATCCTCATGAGAGACACCGGCATTCTGAAGGGCTCAAATAGGACTCACTGTATGTAGTTTGCTCCAGGATGATAATTGATCAACCAGGCCTGAGGTTAAAACGTTTTGAGTTAAGATTTCGGAAGAAGAAAAACATTCCTTTTTGATGGGGCTAACTCCCTGGTTCTTTACCCCTATATCTGACAGTGGAAGCAAGGACACAAAGCCCGGTTTTGGGAAGCCCCTGGAAGAAGGGGAGCAAAGCCTTTGGCAGAGGAATTTTAAAAAGGTCTCTACTTCATTTCCAGGTGTGTGGAACAAACATCCATGAGGAGATCTAATACCTGCTCCCGTCCCCACCAACCGAATATTGCAGAATTAAGGCAGTGACTTCAATTGATGATGAACAAAAGGGTCTTTCTCAGATAAATTTTTTTTCTGTCCTATTCATTTTTAAGGCAGAGAATAATTTAAAGCAAAAAGAATAAAAATCTGACTAATTCATCTCTCTTGAAGGGAGCCACTTCAACAAAAGTACTATTAGAGGTTCCCCACCCCCGGCCCCCACGCATAACTGCATACTTTAGTCTTGATGAAAACATACTTTGTCATCAAGAGGCAGGCTTAGATTTCTTCTAAAAAGCCATATGTCTGATAAACACCTTCCAATGCCAACAGGAAAGCAGAGGCAATCTTTAAAAGAATAAACAAACAAATAAATAAATTCGAAAAAACTCAGGATGACTTAATAGGGATAAGGCATTCTTAAATGAGAAAGACTTTCCTGGGAACTGAGAGTAAGACACCACACAGTTCCCATCAAATTAAAATGCTAATAGAGAGGGTGGCAGGCTGCTGTATCTTAGATCAAGTTTTAGTTTTCTTTGGTTTTACTTTCTGTCAGGGTTATTCTATCATAATGTACCAGGAAAAGCACTGCACTCACATCAAATCAAATCGTTAATGGAAAGGGTGGCAGTCTAAAGTACTCTTGATCAACTGCTAATTTTGTTTTATTCTTCTTCCTCTTACAGCTATTCTCTGAAATGAATAACTCTGCATTCAAAAGAGGTTTTTGAGAGAAGCTGGGCACTAAAACAGATTAAGATGAACTGAAGACACAGAAAACCATTATGTTCACAGAATAAACAGTTTTAGTCATTTAATGTTATAATAAATGTATTCAGCTGTGACGTGCTGTTTTTACCACGAAAAGGTCTCAAGTTAAATATGCACGTGTCCCCATAGTGGGCCAGTGATAACAGTAGGACAGCTAGGGGTGACAGTCCCACTGTTAATCTTGAATTTGTGATTCTGAGCAGCAGACAAGTGCTATAAACATCTCTCTATTCAAAATGGGGAGGAAGGGAATGTAGTGTTGCTGAGAAGTGTCAGATTTACTGCTTTAAGGATCAAAGTAATCAATTTATCCAGAGGATCAGGGAAACAGCAAGAGAGGCAAATTCTGCCCCATCACTGGCATTGCCTTTGATGGCCAGAGTGCTGGGTAACAAAGGCTTGTCAGCTTTTTTTTTTGCCATATTCAATCCTTGGGGATCTGCACTAAGACTGGAAATTCAGAACCCTCGCTGCCCTATTGGAAAACGAGGTGGATGCATATCCAGCAGGGATGTGATGGAGAGAATCAATTGCTGTCCAAGCGTTCATTTAGTTTTTCAAATATAAAACTTGCCTTCAAACACATTGTAAAGGAAAAATAGTAGCAATCCAAAAAAGTGCTTTTTTGATAGGCTACTGACAAAGTGGATTTGGGTAGTATTTTATTTACTTTGGAGACTGGCTTTGCAGATCATAAGACATTTGCTACGTGACTATGTAATGCGTTGGCATTTACTTTCAGAAAAAAAGTCCAAGAAAATAAGGCAACAAAAATGAAAAGAATTGAAAACTATTGTAACACTTCTCCAGTTAATGGCATAACCATAATAGGCCTAATGAAGATATTGGTAAAAACTTGAAAATCACCATTCTTTATTGTTCTTGGGTTCCACAGATAAACACGAGGACACACAGATGGTCCAAAAATAAATTCTAAATATAATGTTGTCTCTCTCTCCATAATGTGTGTCTTGGAAGTTCTTCTTCTACACCTCTATTTCTCTCCCCAATTAATAATCTGGTCTTAGTTATTATAATCCATTTTTGCTATAGGAACTTGTTACCGAGCGGTGATTAGATTCTGCTGTGGTTCAAATGTTTTGCATTTACATCTTCACAGTCTCCAAAATAATCACAGTATTTTCATTTCTTTGGATCAAATTAATTTGGTCTCCAATTTCCAACAGTATTAATGAGAAAACATACCTGTTTCAACATTGTGATTGGATCTGATAAGTCAAAATAAACAAATAAAATCAAACAACAGCAACAAAAAAAACCCTTACAGATAATTATATTAACTTTCACCACCCCTCCCCCAAACAAGTAGAATAGGTGGAAATCGAAAATGATAAAATATTACCGGAGTAAATGTGTGATGCCTGAAGCCAGAATTATATCTGAAATACATTATTCACAATTTGAGTATGCACATATAACATATGTACAGAGAGAGTTTTAAAGTGTGGATTTTCTGATGGGAAAACTAATGATCTATTATCAAGTGCGGAAACCCACAATTGCAATGATAGGTAATGCTGCTGCTAAGTGCTATGTGATTCTGAGCAGAAAGGTTTCTGGCGGGAGTGAAATGGGTGCCATTTCAGGAAGAGATGCAGACCTCTGTCAATATTCAGGTCCTTCCCCCCTCCAGCTCTGATCCCTCCTTCTCCCAGCAATCTGGCTCTTCGTGGGTTTGTTCTTCAGAATACCACTGAAGCTTAAGACTGTTTCCCTAATAAAATGCTGGTCAGCTGCTGGACAGGAGATGTTCCCCCAGAATCCCAATTAACTTCTGCTGTCAATGAGCCTCCATGATTATTTCCCCACAAAGAGATGAGGTTCGTGGTGAGTGGTTTATTTCAGGAGTTTATTCCTGATCTGGTCTAGCCATCTATCCGTATATTTATATATCTATTTATCAACCTAAATTTTCCAATAAAAGATAGAACTGTCTGCCTGATATTAAGTGTTCGAATATGAAAAAACTCTAAACCACTTCTATCTAAAGCTTTTCTTCTTCTTTTTCTTTTTTTTTTTCCTGGATCTCGACATAGGGAAAGCTGCTTTGAAATACAGGTTTTGATCAATTTTATATTATCCCTTTTTCAAGTCTCTAATGTCTATTTCAAGGGATGTTTTAACACTGTAAGTTTTACAGCCACTCATAACTGATAATGAAGACTTTTCCAGTACTACTTTTCCTTTGACACCTGAATTCCAAACTGAGATTTAAATATATAGTAATTATGAATGATATCACAGCTGAATATAAGATTAGAGTACAGAGAATATAAGACATCACTAATTCCTTTGTTAACGCTAAATTCCCAGGCACAGAAAGCTCAAAAAGGCACCAGTGACTATTAGAAATAGAGGTTCTTTTTTTATGCTCAGTGGATTTTGTATAGACTTTCTTTAAAGGAAATCCTAAAGAGAATATGTCGGCATCAAATAAAGTGACTACTTTGTGTCCTATGGATTTAGATTATCTGGTCCAGTGACTTCAGAAAATTTAAGTATTTTAAAGAATATCCAGTAGAAATTAACTTTTAATAGGTAAATAATACCAAATTTTAACCATTCTAGTGTTATAATTTAAAAACAAGTTCAGGAATAACTTTATTATGTTCAACAAGGTAAAAACAGTAATTTTAAATACAAAATATACAGAAAACCTTTTATTTATAGTCTTAGATTGCCTAGGCAGTGTCTTGGGTGCATGGCTGGCTAAAATTTCTTTAAAGAATAGCAGGAGATTTTGATATAATTCAACCGAAGCATTTAATAGGCATCTACTTTGTCCAAAGCACTGATCTAGGCATTGCGAGGTTTTAGAGATAAATATGACAGAGTCCCTGCCCTTAGAAAACAGGATATATTGATTAAAAAAAAAGAAAGAAAGAAAGAAAAAGCTAATTTGAAAGCAGACTGCAATGCAGTGAAATTGTATCTTCAAATACAAGAGCTAGTTTTTCAAGTCAACAAAACAAATTAAAGCAAACATCACTGATTGTCAAAATTATTCTTGAAATTTCTTTAAATCAGGAGGACCTGGGCCCTGGGAAGCTCAAAAAGCTAAGGATTAACTAGTACAGAACTTTGATTTCACTTTGTCCTGAGCTGTCCTATCTCTGAGGGTGGTGGAGACCTAGGTCTACTTTGAAAAGGGATAAACAGGGACGCAGAGATGAAGAGATAGGGGTGAGGAGGAAGGAGTGGGATATGGCATGGTGAAGGAAGGGGTTGAAGAGATTTGTCACTGTTTATCTTTTATTTTCTCAAGAACGTAGAGTTTGAATTTTCATAAGAGGCATCCTATACCTCTGCTGTGTCTCTGTAATGAAACTAAGTGACAGCTTCAGATGCCACCTTGGGGGACATGGGCTTTTAGTGTCCATGCTTTTACACTCAGGATAGTTGCTGCAGGTAATGGCTGATTCCTAGTCTGAGAGGAGAAACTCCAATATACGCTTCCAGAGGTTTGGGGAGTGGGGGGCGGGGGGGATGTTCATTGGTTCTTCCTTTGAGTCTTCGCGTCATGTTTTCCAGAGGTTTGGGGAGTGGGGGGGGGGTGGAGATGTTCATTGGTTCTTCCTTCGAGTCTTTGTGTCATGCCCATCCCTGACTCCTACTCTTACCTTTCTAACGCTGTGGATTTATTACCAAATAAAGCTACTCTTTTGGAAGCAGTGGCCAACCCCTATTCTGTCAACAATACCACTTAACAGACCATGCGCTTTCTGAGGATATCAGTAACCCAGACTTTAATGCACAGAACACACAGAGAAAGTGAAATAGCAAATGTATTTGTTAAGACCTCTACTCCCCTACACAGTAATGGCTTAACACTTTGGCTTTCATTCCATTTGTCAAGCTGTAAGATAAATACATGCACATCAGACACTTTCCCAGCATTTATTCAAAGGGCAGACAGTGAAGACCACTATTTAAATAGGAAATGTGTCCATTTGTTTTTGAAAACAAAGCAGCTTCACAATTCTAAGAGCACGTCAATCTTTTTTTAAAGAGATAGTACAATTTTTAGAAAAATATAACTGCTGGCTAGGCTTAATCTTCCAATAATAATAATCATCATCATCCTGAAATCCTAAAATAAAGTAAATACATCATATTATCTAGTAATCAAAAGTTAAAAGTCAAAATACCTAAAGCTCTTATCAGTAGTATTTTTATTTAGGATTTTGGTGAATCTTTATTAGAACCTTCATCTAATATGATCCCATACTTTCGAAGCTTGGACAAACTGCATTAAGTTTCCTACCCAATAAAACATTTTACATGCAACAATATTCATGCGTGGATACATTATCACATCTTGATTTCTCCTTATATCTCCTGCCTAAATTGGTCTCTATGTTGAAATGCCATGTTGACTCTCCTTTAAAATGAATGAGTTTCGTTTTGTTCTTTTCTCCAGTTTTCCAAGTGGTCTAAAGAATCAAGTACTTGTGTAGGGCCTCCATCAAGCATTTTCCTCCCAGAGATCTACTATGGTTAAAAGAGAATCATCAAGAAAGGATCGAACAAAGTATAGAAATTTTGAAACATTTTGCCTAGACCCAACTTTTCTGTGGATAGCAATATGCATTTTTTTTTTTCCTGGAAAGAAAACCTATAACATCATTCATGCGTATTGTCAAAGAGTTTCATGCTATAGGTAAGTTGATCAAGAGAAACACATTTAGTCCAATTCTGTGGTCTCTTTTCGCTATGTTCCTTCTGACACTGGTAAACACTCATCTCACGGCTCTGCTTAAATCTCTCCAGGTGATTTCTCATCTTACTTAGAGAAAAATTCAAAGTTTCTATTGTGGTGGTTAAAATATCTCCATCTCTCTGGCCTAAGGGCCTTTTGTACTTCCTGGTCCTTCCGCCTGGGAAGCTTTTTTACCACTCATTCCCTGGGTTCCTTTGTTCTCTCCTCCTAAGTCATCTTCTAAAGGAAGCCTTTCCTGACAATCCTTATCCCCCCCAAAATAAATAAATAAAATAAAAATCTCCATGTTACCACCGTCACTTCTTTGCATCCTCTTACCCTTCTCTATTCCCTAGCACCCTCTCACCCCTCTGACGTGGAATGAATAATTGTTCACTGACTCAGCCGATTTCCCAGCTCTTGGAACAGTATCTGGCTTTAGAGTACTCAATCAGTAAGTACTTGTTAAAGAATCTTTCCTTTCTTCATTTTTTAAAAAACAAATGTAACCTCTTGTGGAAATAACTGAAGAAACTTACACCTAGAGAAGCTAGGTGGTTTGTCCAGTCATCATTCGAAATTGATCTAAGCTAAAATGAGACTGGAGTTGATTATGATATGTTAGTTGGTACTTTTCTATTCTATTCTATCTTCAACAGAGTTTATCTGAAGTGGTAGAAAGCTAAGAAGGGTGAATTGAACAAATGTTATTCTAACTTTAACTTGTTTTAGAGGTAATGAAAACTACTGGGTATGTCATAAATGAAACTGCTAAATCTGGAGTGAATAAGAATAAACAGGCATGTTTACAAGAGATAGACAATAAAAGTTGCCCTTTCAGACTACTTCTGAATTTAGAGTTATCTTCAGCTTCATGTCCTCCCTGCTATTAGGCCCACAAGGTCAGAAACTGTTTTGTTTATTTGTTCCCTCAACACCTAGCACAGTGTAATTGACACATGGTATATGTTCCATAATCATTGTTGGGTTAAGTTGAAGCACATACCCTATGTCAGGCAGGCATTGAATTAAGCAATGCATCATCTTGCTGATCCTTACAAAAATCCATCACAAAGCTCTTAATATTTTCCCCATTTTACAAATGAGAAATTCAGACTGGGCTCAGATAGTTTGAAAAGAATGCTTTGAAGACCTTCCAAACTCACTGTTTCTACCCTCACCAATTACATCTATGTGTCTAACCCAGGCGACAGATTTTTAAAAAATCCCAATTAACTATCTACAATTTCAAAAAAAAAAATGTTAATTTACGTACAGTATCTCCTGTGAACCGGAGGAGCAATCATGCAGGTAAGAGATAGAGGTATCCTTTCATATGGTTACAAACTAGTCTGATGATGAGATTTACTCTGGTGCCTAGGGGTCAACGATCAGCCAACCGGCTTTTCATTCTCCATTTGCACACAGGTGGTCTAAAGAGATTAAAATCCTAATATACACCAAAACCACTAAAAAATAAACTGCCAGAGCTAAAACAATCCAACACATTTAAAGCATTATGCTGTCAACTTTAACTCAGAATTTATTTCTAGAGTTGCAATACAAAAGTCAATATTGGAAGCAACATCTAAACTGAAAGTTAGTAGCTCCTGAGTATGCATACTCTGTAAGGATCATCATTTTAATCTATGTTATGCATTTATATCTCATAAAAATCTCAATTGAAAACTTTCAAATTTATAATCATATATATCACACACATGAAATGTCATGGTCAATAGACTTTAACTATCAGCACTATTATAACATGTCAAAGGGAAAGAATGATAAAATAAGTGAACCGACAAAATTTTTTTTTAAATCTAATTATTACTGTGTCTGAGTCCTGTCTTTGCTTTTGTAGATAATATAGGATCATGTATCATGTCACAACACTAATGGTATCATGTGTTCGTCTCTAAACTCTAAAGCATTGTGATTTTTATTAAATTTATTACTTTACACTTTAAGTTGGGGTTATATGTGTGCAAATCTGAAGCAGTCTACTAAATTATGACTGGATTTTCATGGTCTCTCAAACATTATGCATTGTGTACTTAATAAATATTTTTTTGAATACAAGAAAGAAAGCACACAGTAAATATCTAACATGAGGATAAAAAACAGGCAAAGTGAAATATATAGTGTCAAAAGTTATATAAATATCACTGATGCTAGTCAACTTCACTGATGACCTGTAGACTTCCACTGACCTCTGTCTGAAAATCAAATGGGGTCCAACCAGACAGCCCAAAGCCTCTGTGACCCCAGTGGAAGTAGCTTGATTAGACAACCAGGTACCAATCGAATGCAGCTAAACTACCCACACACTCTTCGTGAAAGAGGATTTTGGAGTACCTGTATCAGAGTAACTGGAGTGTTAAAAATATGTATCCAAGTTGAGTCTAGGCCCTCTGAAGACTGAGACTCACTACTGTAGCCACCGTCATCAATGCTGCTATTAGGGCACCTTTGAGCAAGTTCAGGAAAAACAAAATAAAACAACAACAACGACAAAATCACCCTGTGGTGTTCCTCCTCGGTGTAGACGAGGGTGCTGGAAGGTGGACATAACATGCGGGTAGGTGTTGAGTTTAGAGATGGGAGTGTATATGAATATAAACCCCTACCATCATTCTACTTGGTGCTTTCCTGTAGTGCATACATTGCATAATTGTGTGATGGCTCTGGGTATCCTCCGAGGGACCCAAATATACAGCTACCATATTCCGAATAGGAGAACGAATCTTAAGAGTTAGTCTGCAGCCTGAACTCTCCATCTTAAAGCAGCCTTTTTTCCTACCAGAATTCTGGGGGTGGGGGAAGGTGGTTGGCGGGGAGGTAGAAACAGTACATTTCAGATATGTAAAAGCATTTCCTGATGGAGAGGTTACGAAATACCACAGTAGGCAGGTAATGATGCCTAAATGTCTGGGATGGGGTAAATGACCTCCTTACCAAAAACCAGGCTGGGGAGTTTGGGATAGGATAATGTCTCAAATTCTCTTTCAGCCACAGGGGTTCACACTTTTATTACCTAAGGATGCAAAAACATTTTGGTACATGCTGGGTTCCGGCAATTCCACTGTAGCCTAAGTGGCCTTTAAGATGCACAGACCTTTTAAAAATCCTACTCTATGAACATTTAATATTTGAAATTATTTGAGATGAAAGCATAATACCCAATTGTTACAGCTTCACGAGTGACTCTCTTACTTGCCTAATTATGGCAAGCAATGCCGTCCATAGTAAAACGTTTTTAAGAGATTGACTTCGCACAATTAGAGCTTCTATGCCAGCCGGAAAATCCTTAAAAGTGTTTCACGTATTTTACAACACTGAGTGGCCAGCAACTCATTTTAATATTTACAGACAAAATGATATTTGGATAAAGTAAAGGTCAGACTTGAAAAGAACAAAACAAGGCAGAATGACATTCTGAATGAAGTTCCAGGTTGTGGCTTTCAACTTGGCAGCCAATATGTGGTGAGACAAAAAATAGAAATAAATTTCACTGTGTCTTCTAGCTGTTAAGTACCACCAAAACTTACACATTTCTAAGATAACTTTAAAAGTGCTGAAAAATCCTTCTAAGAAGGCCACCCCAATTTCTGCAATTTTTAAAAATTTTCATAATGTTTGTTTCTTTTAAAACATGAATGTATCCCTTTGGATTTAGTTAATTCTACATTTAGTACCAGGTCCTAATGTAGTATATATTGATGATTTGTAATTAGAAATCTTTGTACTAAGCCCAAGAATGTCATTCCCATTAATGACAAGAAGCATGACACAGGAACATAAAAGATCCGTCTGACTCTCCACATAGGTGGTGTGACTCCAAGTGTGGCTGATCATCAAACTATTCAGGGATGCATTCTGAAACTACAGTTGTCATGTTACACTTTCAGTGATTTTAATTCAGTAGGTCTCTATTATTTCACACTCCGCCAAGGGAATTCTAATCCATCAGGTTTAGGAATCCTCAGTACAGATGATGACTAACACATTATAAATGCAGGATTCCTGAAGGTCTTTTTTATGTCTGACATTGCTTTATCAACCCACTCACTAAATATGGAATTCCATTAACAGAAAGTTACAACCTTTTATTCTATAGTTAGAAATGCGAATATGATTAGAACATGAGACGCTAACATAATTCACAATGATCGCTCATGTTTTTCAAGGTTTAGTTGAACTAGGCCCTTACCAGGCCAAGGAGGGATCAACAGGTATGAGGTGAGTTTTGTAAGATGAGCATGGCAGAAAAGTAGAGAGTAGTCGTGAAATATTGCTCAAATCCATAATCCCATACTGGATTTGCATCATACTGTCACGACTATTGACCTAAGTGACTTGAGCAATTTAATTAAATTCTCTGAGCCTCATCTGTAAGTGAAGGTAATTGTACACACCTCATACTATTTAGTGAAGAAAACATACATGTAAGGTACTTGGAGGAAACCCTCATACATGGAAAAATTCTCAGTAAACATCGAATATCAGCCATACACACAGTCTTCACAATTTAACTGAACCATTTCTAACCTGGCTACATGCTGAAATGGCCTATGTTTTTAAAAATTACTAATTCCATGGTCTGTCATCACAAAATTCAGTAAGTCTTGATGGACCTGAGAATCTGCTTTTTTTGAAAGGCCTACATCCATCCAGCAGAGCGAAGGGAAAGCTGGAGTGGTTAGACTAACCAAGGTTAAGAAAGACAAGGCTGTGGAAAAGTGTATGACATTTGTGAACACATTTAATTCTTAAGTGGAATTTATAGGTACATAATGCTAAAAATTCACAAATTTTTACAAGCCTTCCCTATTTCATCCCATTTTGTCCTTGACTTCTGCTATCAGAAGACAATGCTCCATGCTTTCACCTATTCTTCAGGTGGTGTGGTGACATTTACCTTTCCATTTCTATATAACATGCTTGTACTATGGTTTTAGCTATAATTTTCTTTTTAGTTTTAGGTATTTTCTAACTACTCCCTACTTTGGAAAATAAGGATGTACACTCTCTCAATGCACTTGTACACCCTTTCCTCCTAGCTTTTTAATATAGTTGTGTCATATTTTTAAATTATTTTTAAAAAATTATGTCACATGTCATGCAACTACTAACTGTAATAGAGCCATGTTGTATGATATAAATGTATTTCTTTTTTCATACAGTATTTTGCCTCCTCTGAAGTTAATATTGTCTCATTTTTCATGTGCCCAGTTTCTTACATGTCTATCTCTGCTTCATACATAAACACTAAGGTGACTAATAATTCTACTCCTTTCCTGACTTATTGAAGCCAAGTAATTTCCAGGACAGCTGTACAGTTAGTTATCTTTCTGGTACCCACAAATGCCATCTTGGGAATTCCCGTCACCTCTCTCCAATACTGGGTGCCCTGTTTCGTAGATGTCTTTCCTGATTATTTCCCTCTCTTGATAGAGCATATTCTTCCACAGCTTGGGGGACATTACATTAAGACCTTGCATATTGAGATGTGTATGTTCTACTTTTCAATCTTGTTTGATACTTTGGATAGAAGAATTTTAGATTTCCCCTTATACCAAGGAGAAATTAACAGGTGATCTGTTAAGTCATTCACCTTTAACTTCCTGCTTTTCAGTAACACAATTAAAAATACCTATATTGCGATTTTAAACATAGTTTTTAGAAGGGGGGAAGGTAAACGAGGATGCTTGCATCACTTGGGCCACAATCAGCTGTTCTAGTAGATAAACCCTCAAAACTTGGTAGCCTAACACAATGTTAAGTTTGTTTCTCTGTAACATAAATTACGACTAATGGTGTCTCTGTGTTTGCTCCTGTAGAGAAGTTCTGTTCACATAGCATTCAGGGACCTAGGATCTATCTTCAGTATATGGATGGATGTTAATTTCCAGAATAAGGAAAGAGACAGGATAGTATGGTGAAGAGGCTTTTATATGTTTTTATGTGTCAAGTCTAAGTGGCATATGTCACTTTCAACCATATTTCCTTTGTCAAAACTCAGTCAAATGGCTATAACTAATATCAAAAGAGGATTACAATTATAGTCTAGTGTATGTGCCTAGCCATAAATAGAAACTTCTGTAGCTTGTACATTGCTATTGAAGAAAAGTCTAATTGTTCCAGTCACCATAATTTGACATAATTGGCTGTGGGGTTACATCACAGTAGCATTATAGTAAATTAGGTAACATTCCATCAAATTGAAAACATACCCCTGGCTGTGACTTTGGTAGGAAAATGTCACCTCTATTCCATTCTCTGCCCCCGTGTTCAACTTATCTATTTCATCCAGAAAAACTAAATTCATTGAATTACCATAAAAACGGTGGCAATAATAATGACAATGGTAACAATAATAGATGGCATTTATTGTATTCTAAATCAGTATCTGATATTATGCTGAGCTCTTCTTTATGGGTTGTTTCTACTGTGACTTATTCAATAAAAGACAAGATAGGCAATGTTTATCCCTATTCCACAGAGAATCTTAGAATCTGGTCACAGTCTTACAGTTAGAATATGCTGGTTTCGAGCCTAGGCCTGTGCTATTCATAGAGATAATGGTCCTCCCACTATACCATGCTGTTCTGCATTATGCCATGGGAATTTAAACAGAGCATATAAAAATGTCCAAGGCATGATGTGTCTTTCTAATGCCCCATCATTAATATGTCTTCTCTGATACAATCAAAAATTTGGGGTTGAGTTACAAGAAGCCAGTGAATAGTTTCAGGATTCCTAAATCTTTCTTTTCATAAAAATACTGAATATTTGTTCTTTATGGTCAGACTGCTAAAATTCATAAATGGCATAAATAATTCGACAATAGCAAGCCCATTGTGTTTAATGCATGTTCAGTGCTGTAATTCAGTCTTGAAAATTGCACTCTCTGGTAAAGCTGCCAAGCCAAAACAATGAAGGGTTTTAGCTGCAGAGTTAAGTTTTCTGGAATTATAATATGCCTTTTGACCTCTGGGATGACTAAATGCTATTTAATTCTTTCCCTTTATTTACTACAGTGAAAAAGTCATAGAAACAGGCTGGAGCAGAGGTAACACTTTCTTTCAAAGTCATAGCCATACATTAGTACTCTCAGGAGAAGGTGAAATGGTGGTAGGATACCTTATTTACTGTAATGCTACAAATGTCCTTCTTCCTTGTTAGTATTGCAAGAACTATGATGTAACACTGTAGTCGATTGTTTTAAATTACAGTGACTGGAACAATTAGATTCTTTCATCTAGACCAGTGCACTAAAAATTTAACCGGCGCTGAAATGGAACTGGTTTGTAACTGGCTGAAGGTAGCCACATGAGAACAGCATGGTGACTCCTTTTTCAAAAGGTTTAGCTTTTAGGTTCTGTTACTACTGCTAATTACTTTAGGCGAGAAACACTCTAGCTCTCAAACTTCACAATCAGCTCTGGCTTTGACCCAGCTAAAATACAAATGCTTGAGCAGTTAGGCTCCCTTTCTTTCTCTTGCCATTTCATAGAGGTGCTAAATGCAAAGAAACTGTAGGGATCTTTGTGTTCAATTCCCTCTCCTGTCTGATTCAATAGCCTTTGATCTGATTTGAAGATTTTTAGCTTCCTTCCTATACATAGCCCCAGCATGATCGATACCAAAATGCATCTTCAATCTGGCCTACTTTACATCCTATTTGCCTAAACAGCTTAGATAATAAAATTCACAAGCAGCAAAATCTATAAATGAGTTACTGACAAAGAGGGTATGTCACCCAGAGATGCTTGCTCTAAGGAGGAGTGATACCTGAAGCTGACTGATAAGGTTTCAAAACAGCACGCCTGCATCATCAGCAATACAGAGAGCCCTAGGCAAAACCAAGAAGCCAGAGCTTTCCTCAGCACCCTCCTGGGCTGTTCACTCCATGTTTTATGGCAGCATCTGCCAGCCTCTTCTCTCCCACTCTTTTCTTAGGCACTCCCTACACTCACACTCCCTACTCCGAAAACTGCTTTCGAAGCTTGCTTTCTTATTCTTCATTTACACTAAGCACATAAATGATAGATTAACACTGTAAGTGATATTACACTCCTCAAAGGAGATGTTGCATTTTCACAAGGAATCAGTCCTGGTGATGGAAAAATATTGGAATTGCATATTAAGCCAAAGGGCTTGGGAAGCATATGAAATCTTGGCACTCACAAAACTCATACAATGTTGCAAGTCCCTTCTCTTTCCTATGGGTAGTCAATGCAGGTATACAATGAAACTTAAAGTCCAGAGAGCTAAGACCAGAAGATATATTTAGGTCACTGCTTCCCTTTTAAAAATGAAATAATCTATGAAACAGCTGTATCAGGTTAGCAACATCCAAGGTGCTTATTAAGCAAGCTAATAAATGTAGGAAGTCATGCAAATTCTTAGGCCTTAGCTAAAGAGAATAGGATTGCTGGTGATGAGTCCCAGAATCTGCATTTAAACAAGCAGCCCCAGGTTTTCCTATGACTAGCATAGTGGCTATAGAGTCTGGAGTAAATCTGCCTGGATTCTTGTATTTAGCTCAACCATTTACCATGCCCACACAATTTAGTTGTGCTTCAGTTTCCTCATCTGTAAAATGGGGATATTAATGGAATCTACTTCGTAGGATTATGATGAAGGTTAAATGAGTTACAATTGCAATGACTTCAAATAATGCCTGGAACTATACAGGAGTTTGCTAAATAATAACTAAGTATACTCTTTCAGAAACACAGATCTAAATGGTGATGCCTTTAAAATCACTGCCACAATTTCAGATCATTAGTCTAAAAGATAAAGGTTGAAATTGATGCTGGTAATCATGCCATATTAATTGAATCGATGCTTCATTTATAATTAATATTGCATTATATATGACTAAGCAGAAGGTACTACATCTGCGTTGATTGCATTAAAAGAGATGAGGAAGAATACAGACTTAAAATGGGGATGCGATCCTAGTTTTGTTACAGCTTCTTTGTCCAGGAATAAATTTATTCAGAAATATATTGACTTGGGAGAAATATATGCAAAAAATTTTTATGCCATACAGGTAATTTGTGGAGACATAAGCAAGCCAGCAGTATGAAATAAATGCCCCAATACCAAAAGAATCAAGCTCTATAGTGTATATGGAAAGAGAAGGTTTTATGAATGAGATGCTCATCGAATGTGTTGTATCATATCCAAACATAGCAAGGATAATGTATATAAGAGTCATCCATGAAAACCTTATGCAATGAAGTGAAAAGAGAGTAGTTTGATTCTCTTTGAAGTGTTTTCTTGTAACAAGAGATAAAAGCAGACATCTATTTTCTTTGATGTTTTTATCCTAAATTTTGTGTTTGATTTTCCTATAGACGTTATAGAATTTTTTTTTTTCTTTTCAATTCACTAGACCATATCTACATTTTCAAAGAAACAAAGAATTATAGGAATGGCAAGTCCCTTGTCAGCACCTCCACGATGATGAGCAGATTTCTCATGGGGGGTTCTGAGTTTCACTTTTACTTTTCTAAGTTTTAATCCATTATGCAAACTAATGTATCCACCTTAAACCAAATGTTCCGCACTTCTGTGCTTTGAATACTGTTTACTTCTCAGAAAAGGGTGTTAAACCCCAGATAAGCGAGACACATTTATGAACCACAGCGATATCATTCAATGCCATGTTTATACCTAGTTAGAAATAAGTGAACATCTGCTGATTAAAAAATAGAACTGTAATAGTGGTCAGCAGGGAATAAAACACTTTATTGAGCTTTGTTATGTAGATGGAAATGTGCTTTGTAGAAAGTGCTTTATTTGCAAATAAAACAACTAATTGCCAGAGCCAGAAATACGTGCACAAAGTAGATTCTGAAGTAATTTTGAGAAAGTATTTGTTTTAATGTGAGCATCAGCTGATGCTTCTGCCTTCTCCTAAATTTATATTGATTACTTTGACGAGCTCGATTCTGACTATTGGGAGGAAGACTTGCACGCTCACAACAAAATTCTGCTAAAGAGGTATTGATTCACACTCTAGCCAGCGTTATAATTCCTGGGGCCTTTTCTTCAAGTTCCTCCACAATGTCTTTGATCATTTATTCATTCATTCAAAAAATAACTGATACCTAATACATCCCATTTTTTTGATGTAATGTTAAAAGGAATTTTAGAAAACAGTATGAACCAAAGATATTTTGTCACTTGAACTTTATTCTCAATTTGCCTGTTCTACCCTCTCTGGAAATGGGCCTCCCGGGTCACCCAGGTCTTCTCAAATTCCGAAGCCAAAGTCTCCTGTTCAGACTGATCCTATTAGAGATTTGTGCAGACTTTTACAGTTTAAATAGCTGCTTCCTAAAAATATTTCCTGGCGGAACAACTGCAGCCCTGAACATACATGATTCTTTCTTTCCCCTTCTAAATATTCCTTTTCTAGTGATTCTTTGTTATCCTACTTTGTAGAGAGTGATATGGCACGAGGCTCTGTTCTCAGAGACACCTTTTTCACCCGTCACTTTCTTGGTCCTCTCTCTCTTGCTCTCTTCGTTTGGTTACTCTCTGCATCTTGCTGAGCGTCTCCAACATAAGTCTTCCAACCTTCCTCTCCTCTCTGAGTTGCAGCTCCTTTAGCACCTTCATCTTATAATCTTTGGTTTTCATCAGAAACGGGAAACTTGAAATTTACAAAGAGAGTGCATCGGTATGGTTTGTTAAAAACAGTGGACTCAGTTTCGCCCTCCGCGGCGCAGCGAAGGTGGTGTCAACACGCACCTCGGCCTCAGCAAAGCGCTGCTGCCATGCTGGCGGAGTGAGGTGGAAAGGGGGGTGCTGCTAACAGGGTTGAGGGAACGCTGTTTGGTGTGGGCGCTGCTGCTGCATCACGGGTGTAGCTAAGACTCTAGAGTTATTCACTTATTCAGCGAGTCACTGATTTGTTCATTCGTTTAAAAACGATGATTGAATTGAGTGTCTACTCAAGGCCGGGCTTTTTAAAAAGAGAGAGAGACAGAAATTATTAAGTTTAGTAAGAGAGTCTTTAGGAAGTTTACGTTCTGGTAGAGAGAGTCAGGATACAGAACATAAAAACACGTTAATCAGCCATCAATCGAATCATGTCAAGTGGAATAAAATAAGCGCCACAGATAATGTAGAAAGACAAGGCGACAGAAAGAGGAGCAATGGAGGGAAGAAAGAGAGGATAAATCAGGATCGTTAGGAGAACCTCTCTGGAGAGTTGAAATGATGGAGTGGAGGGTACCACGCAAAGGTGTGGAGGTAAGTGGAGAATTAGTGCCGAACCCTGTGATGAAGGCGGACTGGGTGAGAGAGGAAACCAGGGGGAGAAGGCGACCTTGCACAGAGGTGAGGCCACCTTACAGGGCTGCCTCAGCCAATGAGAAGCCCCCGAAGTGTTTTAAGAAGCAGAGTAATTCCATCTGTTCTCTATCTTAAATGATGGCTCAGATTGCCGTATGCAGAATGGACCAAAAGGGGCAAGTGAAGAAGCAGGACGGTCAGTTAGGAGACTGGGACGGCTGCTAGAAAGAGACAGAGACTTGAACTAGTGTGGCATGAGTGGAGGTAATAAACTGATTTTATTGAAAATAAATCACAAATACGGAAGACCATACAAAATAACCGTATAGCTTAATGAGTTCTCAGGCAAATACTCTTGTAATCTCTGCCTAGACCAAGAAAGAGAATTTGACCCGCCACTTCAGAAACCCTCCTCCACATGTCCCATACTTATCAAAATCATTTTTCCCTCCCCAAATTAGCACAACCCTCACTTTCATCCTTATCTCTTCTTCTCATAATTGCATCACCTAGTGTGCATCCTTAGCCAACCTAGTTGGGTCTCACTCAATTTTTCCTCAAAGTTGATGTGTCTTATAAGCCTCTTTTAAAGTTTCCCCCCTTTCTACCTTTTCTTTTCTTCACATTTTATTTCTTGAAGGACCCGGAATATTTGAAATGTAGATTTTCCTATTCTGGATTTTGCTGATTGCATAAGCAGGTGCAGTCAAACCCTTGTGAACACTGTCCTCTGTATTTCCTAAAAGTTGGCAGCAGAATCAAAGACTTCATCAGACCTGGATTTGATCTTTTAGCAAGATTATTGGTAGTTTTGTGTTCTTTCACTAGGGGGAAATTATGTCTGATTGTGTCTTTTTCGTGATACTAGTAACCATTTATACTTAATGCTATATGTATTAATTCATTAAAGGTTGCAAAATGATGACATTTTGATATTATTTTATTGTGTTTCTTGTCAGGAATACTTTTATAAAGAAGTATTTCTCACCTACTATTTGATTACCTAATGGTATAGTTCAGATAGAAAAGTTGGAATAAGTGCTTTATTTTTTACCATTAACATATCAGTTTTGAAGATAAAGAATTGTTTATCATCTTCTAAAGATTAAAAAAAAATAGGATTTTAAAATATATTATGGTGATTTAGCCACTTTGGAAATCAAGTTGGCAATGTCTTAGAAAGTTAAGCATTCACTTACAAAGTAGACTAGGAATCGCACCGTTAGGTATTTACCCAAGAGAAATACCTAAAATGTTTTTCTCACACTAAAACCTGTAAATAAATACTTATAGTGGTTTTATTCATAGTAAATCAAATTGAAGCAAAAGTCTTATGCTTAACTAGTAAACAGGTATCATATAATATACTATGACTTACATATAATATAATATGACTTAGCAATCATAAGCCACAAACTATTGACACACACAATATAGATTGATCTCAAATGGATTACATTATGTGAATGAGTCCAGACTTCACAGGCAGCGTGCTATATGACTCCGTTCATATGACATTTTAGAAAAGACAAAAGCATAGGGATTGAGAACAAATCAGTGGTCGCCAGGGGTTGTGAGCAAAGGAGGGGCATCAAAAGCATAGATTCTGGGTTGATGGAAGTGTTCTGTATCTTGATTATAGTAGTGCTGACGTGACTCTAAGCAGCTGCCAAAATTCAACAAAACTGTATACTAAAAAGAGAAAACTTTACTGTATATAAATTTAAAATAAATACATTTAAAGGTAAAAAAAAAAAAAAAAAGAAGACATAGGTGAGGCCAATAATCAGCTTTGAGGAGGGCACTTTATATAAAGAGAGACTTGTTTGTTCTCTACTCCTTTCGGGGGAGAGAAAAGCAGGATTAATTGGTTAAAAATATATCATTTCCAACTCATGAATTTAAACAACATTTGTTGCATTTTGATCTATTGTAATGATTTCTATTTCACTGACGTTCAAGTTGGCCAATGCATTCAGGTTGGCTACAGCATTCTTTCAATACGACTCCAAAGTCATCTTGAATAGGATGTCAGGCATCTGAAATCAAAAATTTCCCAGTCTCAACTTGTACATTTCCTGCCCCAGACCTAAATCAAGCCCTGTAGGGAGTCCTGGTTGATTTTAGTAGAAAATGCCACTTAAAGATTACAATATTGTCAGTATATTTTGGATATCAGGGGATACTTTGCCACCCAGTTTTATACCCAGTTTTATTGTAAGTATTGTCTATGAATTTGAGGTTTTGCTTGCCTGTTTTTAAGTAGTGATTCATGAGATTCAAAACCTCTGCTATTCCTGCTTCCAGTGAATTTCCAGAATCCTTGGAAGATAACTTCGTTTGCTTCAGATATATTTTGTAGATAGAGAATTATTGATGAATTGAACATGAGGTATAAGGAAAGGAATGAATCCAAGCTGGTTATGAGGTTTCTGACCTGAGTAGCTGGATGCATGTAGATGTATTTTCTAAACTGACAGGGAAAGCTAGGATAGGTATAGGTTGCGGGTGGAGGAGACCTATGGAGACAAATGCAGAGTTCTTATTTAGATACACTGAGTTTGAAAGTGGAGTTCTTGGTTAAATGAGTCTAGAGCTTAAGAAAAAGTTTAGAGCTGGAGGTATGGATTTGGGGAGTCATCAGCACATGGATGATATTGAAAGCAATGCGACTAATGAGAGCATAGCTAGAGAAAAGACAGTGACACAGAACAGAGATTTAGGCATCTCAGAGAGAAAAAGCCAAAGAGGCTGAGAAAGAGCTTCAGGTGATATAGAAGGGACTGCTCATAAATAGCTATGCCAAGGGACAAGATTTGTGGCTGATGTTTTCAGTGTGATCACTCCCGGCAGTGCAATAAAGATGGTGTTTTTGATTGTCCAAGATATTCTTTTTCCTTGGTTCTATGATTGAAATGTAGAGCGAACATACTGCATCTTAGCAATGCTTTGAGGTTTGTCTTTTTGATATATAATTTTTATCATATCATAACTTAACTCAAAAATCTATTATTTCCCAGAATCTATTCTCTGAAGTGCAGGCATTTTAGTCAGTCCTTAAGGCTATCCATAACGAAGGCCGAACCTACTTTCTCATCATACGTTGCAATGTTCCTCTCTAAGCATCCCTCATCCCTCTCTAAGCCGTCTCTCAGCTTCTTAGTTCTCTGCATATGCTTTATGGTCTACTATCCATGAAGCCTCTCTCACCTAAAGATTCCACTCACCTAAAGTCCCTCTTGCCACCATTATTCTCCAATTTCCACATGTCTAAATCAGATTTATCACTAAAGTTACTTAGAGGAGCCACATGAAAGGCCCCAGCCACTGAGAATCTTGGTTTTATGATTATTCTGCACCCAATGCACTGACTTAAGCAGGCGAGTTGGGACAGAAGAAGCACCATGTAAAAATTCTATAAGAGAAAACCACAGCATTTCTCTTTTCTGGCAAGGCTTTAACAACTGATTATTAGAACAGAAGAAAAGCTTATATAATCAGAGACAATAAAATATGAACCAAATGAAGGTTAAGTTTGAGAGAAATTAGCTGCACAAGCCCCTCAAACTCCGTACCTGATTTTATATTCACAGTATTGTGTTGTTTGTTTGGTTAGTTGGTAAAAGAGTCCCTATAATTGCATAAGCTTTAGGACTCATAAAACATTCACCATTTTTTTTTAAATTGCAAAAAAATTTAAATAAGAAAATATCATGGATTTTGTAATTGACCACTTATGCTGTAGCACAATCAGGTTACACAATTTTCCTCTGTCCTACTTTGCTCATTCATAAGATGGGAATGTCGCCTTCTCTACCTATATTAAAGACTTCTGACAAGGATCAGACTTTAATCATTAAACAAATGTTTATCAAGAATCTGCAATGAGCCAGGTTCAATGTCAGTTGTTGGGGGCTTACTGATGAATAAAGAAAGATACAGTCTATGCTCTTGTGCTGCGTTGCGAATAGTCTAGTATGAGATGGATATCAATAAAAAGATCACCCAAATAAAGGTAATATATCTAAGAGCACTTAATAGAATTTAAGGTGATAATTGTAATGTTACAAATGTGATACTAAAAACATTTCCAATGTTTATGCGACTTCTATAGATCTGTGTTTTTAACCATCAACATACACAGAGGCAATTAATTCCTAGAGGAGCAAAAAGCGACTGTTTCAAGGTTGCCCAAACTCCAAATTAATTGGTACCAGCAAGTCAATTAAATAATGGATAATGGAAAATATAATGGCCATGGGGACCAATATTTAAAATATCTGGTCAGCACTTTCTTTCCCAAGAGAGGGTCCCACTTAGATAATGATCAGAAATTTGCTTAGTGAATATATGAAAGGAGAAAAAGGCAAGAACCGTAAAGCTAAATCTGCATGGGCTAACGATGGTGAGGCCAGCTTAACTTGGTGCCCTCCTTCTAAGCAGTCCTAGAAACACGTGCCATGTCAATGTGCAACACTGAAAAAAACAGATCCCTCCACGCTCCTCTCTGATACATCTTCTCCTCACCCGGCTCTCCAAAACGCTCCGTTTCAAGGAAAATTACATCATATGGTGGACAAAAATAGAAACTTCAAAGGTAGACAGACCTAGTGATGAGCAATCTCAATTCCTCAGGGTTTTCACAAAACTCTGGGCCAATTTCTACGACACCATGCAAGATACTATGCATCAGGAGAAGTCCTTCACTTTTGGAGTAAGAGACTTATGTTTGAATCCCTCCTCAGATACATACCAACTACGTGACCTGCAACAACCTATTTCTCTGTACCTCGGTTTCTTCTCTGTGAAGTATGAGTAATAGGCACCTTTCTATCAGACAGTTACAAGAGAGAATTTATAGAAGGCACTCAGAACAGTGTCTGCCAGATAGCGAGCCTTCAACAAAAATTCATCGCTGTGACTACCCCTACGTGCACCACCCCTAGGGCTGTCACCAGGACCACAACCCCTACTGTGACCACTGTCCCTGCTGCTGCTGCTACTGCTGCTGCTGCTTCAATGCTAGGCCTCGTGGACCTCCAAACCATCTCAAAGTATTTTAGGAAACTTTCACTTAATTCCCTATGGACTCATTGGTGCTCTACTGCTCCTTCTCCCCACCACATTACCAATTGACAGAGAACTGGGCATGCAAATCAGTCTCCCTCCCCAGCCCACTGACCCCGTTCACCCGTCCCCCACCCAGCCCCGAGGAAACTGATTGGGAGGAAAACTGAGGAGGTCAGCTCTGCAGGCTGAGGAGTTAAAGGTCCGGCCTTCCTCCGCACGGCCCCCTGCAGATTTAGAGTTTCACCCAGACCACTGCTCCTTTCCCCCTTCATCCAGATGCGGGCTCTCCCCAAACACAGACTGCTTCTAACGGATAAACCCACTGTAGTGAGAACGGGAGAGGCATGTCCTTTCCCTCAAGAAAAGAGCCAAAGGAAGGAAAAAGAAGACTTTTTCTTTTTTTTTTGGGGGGGGGGTACTGTTGCTAAATAAATAAATGAATACAAACTGATAACGCAAGAACAACAAACTCTAGAAATGAAAGGACAGAAAACAGGATTGATAATGGAAGGGAAATACACATATATACACTCCAACTAAGGATATAAAGACAGGAATGATGATTTTATTCAGTATTAATAACAGGAGAGAGTTGTTTGATGCAACAACTACTTAATGCCCTGCAGAATCCCAAACACATGTCATCCATCTCCTCTGAAACAGGGATTATCCCAATCTCTCTGCTGGAGTAGAGAAAACAGAACAGAAAATATTGTTTTACATGAACTAGTTTTTTTTTTTTTTTTTTAACCTCCTTAATAGATCTTCTGCATTTTGGTTCTTTCTGTTCCAATTAAAATAGTTGCCTGAGTTCAATTCTTGAGTATAATAACTAGGATTTCTTTCAGAGCTCCATTCCTAATTAAAAGCAGCATTTACAGAGAAAGGGTTTTACATACTTATGTATTACCTTATTCAATCCGAGCAAATTGCTTCCTTATGTAAACTTCTGAATAGTTTCATTCCTTCAAACATTGAAAGCCACTCTAATGTAGATTTTGCATTAATTTGGGGAAAGAAAATGCAGCATAGTTTAAGTGGAGTTACTATTTCTAAAATTAATTCTTGATTTTATAAATTGATATAAACACACATGTATGTATAAATGTGAATGTGAGTATATTACTATCTCCACAAGCCAAGTGAAATCGGAACATTTTGATTATTCAGGAAATTTATGCAAACAATTTTCCTTTTAAGTATATTTCCTTCTAAGAAAAAGGGATAGCATCGAGGAAGAAATAGGGTATAATCATAACAGCACATACTTGAGCAATACGTCCCAGATTATTTTCATATACTAATTTAATTCTAACACTATAATTTCCCCCATTTTACAGATGAGAAAGTCAAAGCACAGAAAGGCTATGTAATTTGCCTAGAATCACTTACTAACATGGGAATAGGTAGGGCTCAAACCCAGGCCACCAGGCTCTCCAGCTTGCTCTCTGACCTCCTCCTACACCACAGTGCCAGTGTGGTCTAGTGGAGAGAAGTTTTCTGGAGGGACAGACCAATCAAGGCTCAGCATCTGACTCTGCCTCTTTCTGGCTGTTTCATGGGAGACCAGTAGTCCCTTGGCCTCACTGCTCCCGAAGTATTTTTATATCTTGTGAATGGGACGATCATGCTTGCAACTATTGGTCTAGGATGAAGGTCAAATTTAAGTTAACCTCTGTGAAAGAATCTTTCTTTCCTTTCTTACTCGGCTCTAGATTTAATTAATCTCGATTTATAAATAGCCCTTTCTCTTCCCTCTCTATGGGGTCTTAGGCTAGGTGATGACTCATAGTGTCCATGGAGGTAATGAACGGTTTAGCCGACTTGTTTCTGCACATCACCTGGGGCTCAATCAACTCATATGTCTTATTAGAGTGAACCAGCTTGAAGCCTTCACAGCTAGAATTTCTCATGAAATTGGTTCAAAAAAATAAGCATAGCCTTTAATGGATATAATCATATTTGTTTAATTGTCTTAAAAAATGCTTGGCACAAAAGATTTTTAGGAGATTTTGCACCTGTGTCTAACTAGAAGTTGACAGTATTGGATCCCAGCCCAGACTGCTGTTCAGAGATGATCCCAAGGTGCCCTTTGGTGCTGAAGGTGGGAAGGGAGTCATTCCACAATTGTTCCTACAGGTCTGATTCTTGGCATCCCTTCCCTGTCTTCTCACTGAATTTCATCTAGTGATAATGGATGGATGAGGCTTTTTACAAACTATTTTACCCCTTTTGATCTCCAAAACTCCTTCTAAACCCTTTACAAGCTCAAAGGGAAATCTAGAAACCAGCATTTGAGGTGACTCCTGATATAAATCATCAATCTAGTAAGCATATTGCACAAACTCAGTCCAAACACTCTGATAATCCTTGATAAAAATGCCATAGTTGAAGTTTTGCCAAAGAATTTAAGTAAAATAAATTTAAAGGCAGATATGCTTTATCCTTCCAATGCCTGACTAGCTTTACAATAATAGGAAGCTTCAGAAACACAGGTATTTCTAAAGTAATATGTTATGAAAGATGGAAACAATTAGACATGGCTCTAAAAATGAAATTCAGACAATTGGAACACATAGTTAAATAAATTAATTTCAGAAAAGGCAAAGAAAGAAATGTAAGCTTAATGTTTTCAGTGGTTCACTCTCCTGGATCAAAAAGCCTCAAGGTAGAAAGTTTCTGAAGTACCATGAAAATTAGATTAGATGGCTTCAAAGACTTGTTCCCTCAATATCCACCTGTGTCACTCAGCCCATGACTAACACTTTCCCTGGTATATAACTTGAATATAACAACTACATTGTTAAGAATGATTATTCATTATACCTTATGAGCTTACATTCAACATTCTTTCAAATACCTGAAAACAGGCACATAAAATTACTGCACAGGTGCCCCTCAACTTTAAAAAATATATTTAATTCTGCAAAAACACTTTCATTAATTACACATTAACACTCTTCAACACTTATGTATAATGAATTTGTTCTTTTATGCATCAATTGACAATTAACATTTTGAGCAATCTCATCGAGGCTTTGATATGCAAGCCTTTGTTTCTGTTTCAACATCACCACTTGTGTTTCTGCTAAAGTATCTGTGTAATCATTTGAACGCTTTATTGTATTTTGCCCTGAAAAGTGGTAATGTGATGGGTCTCATAAATTTGGTACAATTAAAAGAAAGACGGCAATCGTTCATTTATGTAGAGAATACTTAGCTGGTCAACTACGTGCATTTGTGACAGGAAAGAACAAAAGAAAAATAAAACCTCATTTATGAAATATTGAATATGTACCTAAAGGGTGGGACGCAATTAGGCATTGTAAAACCTCTGTTAGTTCTCAGGAGACAGAATTCTCTTTTATAACCTATGAATCTATTATTAGGCTTTGACACACTGAGTTTTGAACTCATTTTCAGAGAGGCATCATGGATGTTTGTGGCTGACAGATGACCACTGGCCGCGAGGTTCTTGCTTATTTCTATGCCTTCCTTTCCTTCAGAATTCTGGTTCCTCAGCCCCTTTACCCATCCACGTATCTTGTACCAGGCTTGCATGAGAATGAGTTATGTGATAGAAGAATTTTTTGAGACTTTCTGCTAAAAAATAAATTTCAAAATCTTAATGTTGCTTATATGGATTTTCAGTTTTCTGACAGATTGCATCAGTATTTACTACTTTATCTAATGCCTATTCCATGACTTCTTTTGTTGTGTCCTCCCAAATAGTCCCCTGAATGATACAGGAGTTGGCCAACTTTATCTGTGAAGGTCCAGATTGCAAACCCTTTCAGTTTTGTAGGCCACAATGTCTCTGCTCTAACTACTCAACTCTGCAGTTGTAGCATGAAGGTAGTCAGAGACGAGGTAAAACTCAACGGATGCGTGCGCTCCAATAAAATTTTATTTTCAAAACAGGTGTCCCATGGTGGGTCAGATTTGGTTCACAAGCTGTAGTCTGCGGAACTCTTGCTGATAGTAATGCATTCTTGCTCTCACTCTGAATGGTTTGAGAGCCCACATCCCATCAAGGCCCAGCCCTCCTTGATCACTAGACCACAGCCTCTCATACTTGTTTCTGCTGGTGGTAAAACTGCGATGCACCATGCCAAGCATAGAGTAGATAAGAGAAATGTTCCTGGGAGTGAACGAGCAGGGGAGATCTCTTAACACATCTGAGGACAGCAGCAGTAGCAGCTGCGACTCTTCATTGTGTACACTTTATGTGCCCTACCATTTGGTAAGTGACTTTCAATCCTTCAGTCATTTAGCCTGCCTGACATTCTTCAGAAATAGATATTACTGAAGCCCCAATTTATAGATGAGACATCCGAGGTTTTCTAAAAGTTATAATTAGATAAGTAGTCAGAGGTGGGGTTAGATTCCACACCTGCTTTGCCTCGGGGGACACGGCAGAACTGCAACCCAGTAATTCATGGCCCTTTTTCATAGTCATTTTGCTACGATGGTTCCATTTCAATGAACACTCACATTCTAAACAAGATGCTTCCAATGTGGGTTTTCATTTGCTTCTTATAGAAAATCTACGTGTGGACAACAGTAAAAACATCATGACCTTTCACTAGACATGAGGAATAAGAATTATGAAACACATCGTATATTGCTTAAGGCCAAAGAGCCAGTAAGTGCCAGCTCCGGGAGAGAAAACCAGGTCTTTTGACTTCTAAATCAAAGCTTTCTCAACTACACCCTACTGAATTGTCAGCCACTTCTAACTTTTGTTTTCAACTTTAGTTTAAATCTTCCTTTCCGTGCTGTGAACCAAGGCGCTAGAGAGAAGAGCATCAGGCTAAGGGTAGGATGTATTGTTTTATTGTTGCTCCCTTGTGTTCCACCTGGACATGCATTCTTGCCTATGTCCATGGCTAGATACGATAAGATACACTCTGGAGTTTATACAGGCAAATGAAAACTGTGGGCTCCATAACCTGGAGAAGTAGGTCTTGAGTCACAGCCATATGTTGTTTTGAAGCCAAGTGACCGGCCCTCCAGCTAAACTTTGCCTCTGAGAACAGGAAGTTGTGGGCTCATCGCTGAGTCAACTGACACATAGAGCACAGTTGTGGCTTTAATTCTAAGTAAAACACAAGCCTTGAAAGAGCAATAATATTGTTGTCTGTTTATGTGGTCCTTTGAATGCAAAACTGGGATTTTTTTGAAAGAAGGCACAAGACAATGCATATTAAGTACTATTTAATTTCTACCAGGTTTGGTTATCAGTTCTATTAACTAGTACCAGACTCTCCCATTTAAATAGAAAACAAGAAGACAGATTCTTTTATTATAAGTATCATAATTGTTCTTTGGTATCTTCAAGTTCATTATGTTTGATGGAACTCTTATGCAGTCAAAGCTATCTCCTTGCTATTTGCATTTTCTATTTTCCTAGCACATAAAAGCCTAGCAAAAAAAATGGGCCTTAATCCCTGATGAGCATCCTTGGATGCCTTGGGGAGGATGTTTAGGTTTTTTTCACTATATGATAAAGTTTACTCATTATACCTATTTTCATCAATATCAATTGATTTTTTTTTAATAAAGTGAAGAGAGGTCTTCCAATAAAATTTATGCTAGTTTAATCTACATGCTTTTAAGCTACTCTTTATTTCCCTTTAAAATTCAGGTTTCTGAGTAACAAAGCAGAAATTGTTCCAAGGAAGCAGTATTCAGCACATTTTAGTCTAAGGAGACAGATAATTAATAAAATTTGCACACAACATTTTAAATGGTGATCAGACCTTTTCTCTCTCGTGAGTGCCAGAGAGAACATATTTGGCCAGCTCATAGACCAGATATAGTGTTTAAATAATTTCTTTTAAAAAATTATTGAAAATAATGTCACGTGACATCTTTATTATTGTAAATATAATTTCTAGTACCTAATAATTCATCAGGTTGATTCACTCGGCGATGATTTATATGCTATTTAAGTACCACTGATATTATCAAATGCTATCAGACTTAATTAGTAAAAAGCAGATATTACAAACACTGACCTTGGTTCAGGGGAATGCAAAAAAATCTGAAGATAAGGAGATAATAATTGATGGATGGAATATTTTTCTATTTGAGAAAATGAAAAGTGGTAAAGCATTTAGAAATTGAATTCATGACCTGCAAAACAAGATCAAATTAAAAACTGTCAGACTGGTGAAAAATTTCTAAATGTGTGAAGGCAGAACATTCTAGTTCCGAAATATAAATGAGGATAGTTAGGAATGTCTGAACGGAAGTTTGTTGTGAGGTAGAGAGAGAAAAAAAGATTTAAAAGAGAGAAAAAGCATGTAAACATATCTGGGTTCTGAACTGGTGATAACATAGGAAGGGAGATAAAGTGCTAGCAATGGCACAAACTAGGCTAATTATATTTTCACAAGGGAAAGGATTTTCTAACTCTTATGTAAAAAGGACATTTCTACTTAAAAAAATTTTAAGATGTTTTAACCTGTAATTTTACAAGTGCAATATAATCTACCACACGCATTGAACATTGTCTTGGATGTGGTAGATGTTCAATAATTATTTATTGAAGACATGTAAGGATATTAAAAAATTGAAAATGACCAGGAATAATAAAGATAGTTATTTTCAAGAATTACAAGAAAGCAAATTAGATTTTTTTTTTACATTTGAGAGAGAAATGGAGAAACATCCTAGCACATTTTCCTTGAGCTATAATTTACCTCTTTACACTCTGATGATAATAAAGTAGGATTTTTAAAAACATAAAGAAATCGTAAGGATATAAATCACAACTAAGGGTAAGTGATCTTAATTTACCAATAAACATAAAACAAATATTCTTCACATTAGTGAACTGTAAAATTGGACTGAATATTGAATATTAGTGACATAATGACAATAGTACATTCTGTTTATAAAATACAATCACATTTTTAAAAAACTCACATTTGATATTTTATCAAAGATAGGGTAGATATTAATTCATTTGATGAATGAGGAAACTAAACCTTAGTAAATTTGATTCGGTCACTAATTTGACTAATGTTTATTGAACATTTACTATATGCCAGGGTTTCTGCCAGCTGCTGGAGATGTAAAAGTCAGCCTCTGCTTTCACGGAGCTTACAGTGCAGGCGAAGCACACACTAACTAAGTAATCAAACAAATGTTAACATAATTGCAAACTGAGAAGAGGATACACAAAAGGGAAAGTATCTCTATAAAAATATTTCAAGTGGAAAACCAATTTGCAAAGCCAGAGAGGTCTCCCCGAGAAAGTCAGGGTAGTACTAATACATAAAGGATGAGTCATCTAGTAACGTAAAAGGAGGAGGGGGTAGAATGGAAGGAAATAGCCTTCCAGGCAGATGAAAGACCATGTGCAAAGGCCCTGAGGTAGGAATGAGTGTGGCACAACTTCTCTGTTTAGAAAATTCCTGCTCATCTATCAAGATCCACATCAGATGCAACCTCTTTTGTCAGTTTTCCCAAGCTGCCCAGGCAGATATATTTGATATCTTATTGCTCTCTCAAAGCACTAAGATAACAGTGGTATAGCCCTTACCAGCTTCTAGTGGAATTATTATTTTAGGTATTAATTTTCTTCAACAACTTGATGTAAAAAGCTCCCTCCCATCTTCACTTATCAATTGTTCACTCAGCAGTGTGTAGCACAATATGTAGCAAAGATAAACTCTAGATAAAGACTTAGAAAAATCAGTGAATATACAAATAAATCCAAGAACCATATGAGAGACCAACTTCACTTAAACTACAAAATTAGTAAATATGAAAAGGAATGTTTTTTTCTAACAACATTTTAGGAAGGAGCATTTAATAAGACCTTTTTAAAAGCAAATTAAAACACAGGTGTCTAGAGGGTAAGTACATAATATGGTAAATTGTTTGAAGGAAATAACCAAAGAAAATGAGATTTTGGCAATGATTATCATGTACCACCTGAAAGGCAAAAACAAATCTGTCTTGAAATCTTGAGAAGTATATTTAAATACAATTTTCAAAATCTAAGAACTGGGTTATTGTCTTATCCTTCTTCAGGACTGAGGGCGATTTATAAATGATATAGTAGGGTGTAAAAAACATGTTGATTTATGTTTCTTGTTAATAATTTACCGGGGAGTGTGATGCATCTTTCTTTCTCTCCGAGACACTGCTGTTTTTTTCTTGATAAAAAGGCAATTTATAACCAAAGTGGTAGAGAAAAATGCCCCAGAAAACGGGAACACAGCTATCTTCTGTTTGTCCACTGAGGCTGTGTTGGATATTGATTTCAGGATGTGTGGAGCAGTATTCTTTATCTAACTATTGCTGCTTCTTTCATTTCTGTTTTAGTAAACAAATCGATACTTCACAATTTAGATATTTCCCCCAGAATAGTTACCTTATGAAATAGAAATAATGGAGTTGTGAGTTCCCAAAAGTATTCTAGGGATCTGATTAGTAGGGACTGACTACTTGAGTTACTGACTAGAAATTGAAACTCTGACATATTTAAATGAGATCTAAAGGTCTCCAGGTGGTGCAGGAGAACTCATAATCTGGTATGACATCAAACCAATGTTTTGCTTGAAAGGAAAATGACATGGAGTATAGGAGGCAAAAAGATGTATGCGTGAATGTGTACGTATTCTTACATAGTGTTTACATATCTATATCCGTGCATGTGTATAAGAGGTCTGAGAAAATGTACTCAGTAATGAGACAATTTTACATTACAACATTTTTAAAGGCCTCTTTTTTTTTTTTCATTACAAATCACTTATAAATAAACTCTAAAAAAAAAAAAAAAAATGTTCTTGCCAGTAGGGATCATGACCAAAATGATGTTGAACCTACTGGTCTTGTAAATGACTGGTAGTCACTAGCCAAGAAAGTTATAATGGAACAAAGAAACCATCTATAAGCATCACTATGTCCCTTTCTGGACCCATTTTTACATTTTTGGCAGCTCACTGTGGTAAGTGAGACAGAAATAAAATTTAGACGTGATTTATATTTTGAGTGCTTCTACTAGTTGAATTCCAAAAAAAAAAAAAAAAGTGGTAGAATAGAATTTAAAAAAATGAAAACAACAACAACAAAATGCCCACACACAATAAAAAACAACACACAGTGAAGTAACCTGAAATGTCTTAGGATTAAATAATGACTTTTAGAACAGCAAAAAAGCACTATAATTTGAAATGAAAGAGTTCCCGGTCAAAGCAGTTTAGGAAAAAGGTAAATTTCTCAGATTAAAAGAGTTGGGAAAGGCAGAGGTGTTGCTAGTGAAGGGGAAAAGAACATGCCAATGCAACTATGTCTCTGTAGAGTGAAGATTATTTGGGACTGATTATATTTGAGAGACTGCAGACACAGAAGCTCTGAAAATTAAGCAGAAATTACCCTTTTGTAAGAGACATTTACATCTATAAGGGAAATATCCATTTGTAAGGATGTCTCCCTCTCTGTACCATGCAGAAGAAGATGACTAAATTTCTAGAAATGTATCAGTGGTGAAGGCTACAACTTAAGTCTACATAACAACCATACTCTGTTCACCGAGCTCTTCCTGCTAACCTCCTGTAACTTGGCTCCCCCTTCACTCCCCAACATTGTTCTTTTTGCCTTTAGCTGAAGATGGTATTTAAGGTGATGGCTTGGGTCATTTTAGAGAGTTTCTCAGTTTTCTCAGTTTTGGGTATCTCTCTTATATACAGGAGGTATCCATGTTATGTTATTAAACTTCTGTTTGTTCTCCTGTTAATCTGCCTTTTTAAAACTGGGAGTGAGACTCAGCCAAGAACACAAAGGGAAAAAGGAAAATTATTTTTCTCCTAACAGCA
>NW_006431919.1:12932728-12941965 GCF_000325575.1 Pteropus alecto | reverse complement strand
ATTGCCAATAATGCCTCTTACTCTGCCCCTACCCCTGTTTCTTTCTGGATATCAAATTCATTCTCATCTTTATAAAATACAAGAGTCAGCTAGGGAGTGGGATCGTCTGCCATCACTAGAGATACATAGTAGAGTGAATGAACAATAAACACTTTACAACTTATGTTAGATTGACTGAATGTCCTTTTATTTATAACCCATATGCAAATAAATTTATTGCATAAATCTGATGATATTAAACATAGTGTTCTATTATCTGCTTTTAAGTCTTAACTATCATTTTATGCCAGTTCATAAATATCAAGACTATCTTTTTCTTAATGGCTTCATAATATGAATTCATAATTTGTTCAAATTTGCTACTCTCTGGCTATATAACTTTGACTAGTGTTTAGCATCTCAACAGCTCAGCTTCTTCATCCCAAAGTGGGGATTATTAGAGTACCTATGTTATTAAGATGTGGAGAAAATTAAATGACATAACATATATAAAATGCTTAATATACATATATAATATATATATTATAATATATGTATATAATATACTGCTGAAACATAGTAAAAACTCAGTAAAGGTGATCTACTATTATTTGTTATTCATATTATTTTTATCAGTTCCATATGAATATATAGATTAATTTTCCATCAATATAAATGGCATTAAAACAGTTATATTTATATTACTTTGTGTATGAATGCTTTCTTCATCCTTCCTTAATATTAATTTACAGAAACTGAATTAATGGCTCTAAGGTTTGCACATTTAATATGCTGAGACATTGCTAGGTGTTTCTCCTAAGGGCTGTATCCATTTGTCCATCTGTCTCTAGGGACATTTCTCCACATTCTTAACAGCAATAAATATCTAGATGATTACAAATGAGTCTGTTTAAAATCCTACCTTTGGTTTCAAAACAAACATTTTTATGGCTTGCTATCCTATAATGTTACAAATACTTAAAACAAGAATAAAAAGAAAGTCAAATAGTACTGGGGGACCGCAAAAAAGAGTTCCAATTGTGGATCCTACTGCTGTTGATTGACAGGGCGTCTTGGGAAGAGTTAATAATTGTTCTGGGGTGCACAGCTCTAGTTGCTAAATAGAAAATTCAGGAAAAAAGCTAAGTGTGTTTAATTTCCCATAATACATCGCTTCAACCATCTGTAAGAAAGATAATGCTCTCTTAAAAGAAGAAACAATTACTAAAAAAGGTGATTTAGTGGAATAACTGGATACATAGTTCTTGTTCTTCAATTAGCTCTTTATTAATGGGTTGCTAAGACACATTAAAAAAAACTAATTAATGTCTGAAACTCTAATGTTGAATAAAGCTCCATGACTTAAAATGGAAAAATATCCCCAGCTATAACTCTGGTATAACTTTATTTGTGCTTATGACAAAGTGAAAATACTACTTTCATCTTCTTCATCAATGGATATATAAATAGACAGATATAAAAAACTCTATCATTAATTGATTTACTTAATAAAATATTCTTATAACTCAGATGATAGAATAAGAAGAATGGCTTTCCCAAAAAAATGATTCGAAGAAGGATGATTTCTAAAATATTTGTTATGGAGTGTTATTGCTTTTTTTCATTCCATTTTCCCACAGATGAATATACTTTTAATTTTTTTAATATATATTTTTTCTCTGTAGTTTATCTCTAGATCTGATAAATCTCTAAACTCCATTGTCTCTATGGCAAATATTTAGGTTTTATTAACAACATTATGTAAGTAGGACAATTTAAAAAAAAAAAATCTGCCTCCATGGCAGAGAGAGTCAACTATACAAAGAACAATACCACAAATTACAGGATCAAATATCTTAGTGAACATTTGCTTCAATCGTACATTACAATTCATCTCTGCAGTGGTGCTACTGACAACATTCTTGGAAAAAATCACAAAAAACTTCAAATTATGTGAAGCATTTGGTTTGCAAAATCGAGTTAAAAAAAAAAAAAAAAAACCCTGTATAAAAATTTCCTAGAAACACGATTTGTGTCCTAGCATGCTTAAAGGCTAGGGTTGTCCCAGGCAACAGTAGCTTTTGTTCAGCATATCTGGCTTTGGGTGGATTCATGGACCGTTTGCAATCAGTGTTGAAATGCAGGCTCCAGTGAAAACTGTGAGAAGCTGAGAAATGTTACATGCATAATTCATAGTCCCCTCATCACTAGATATGTGTGTGTGAAGATTCAGGGTTATACTGCTATCCAAGTTCATTGAATGTATGAATTTGGATATATTCAACATTCTTTTACTCACGCTAAAAATAAAACAAAACAAAACAAAAAACAACAACAACAACAATAAAAACACACCCATACCTTTCATTAAAAAGAAGAGCTTTTGGAAGGGTACTTTTACTTTAACGCTCGCAACTTCCTCCCTTGACCTACGCATCCCTAAATTATCTAGTTTTTATTTACTGCTCCAATCTCATTACACATCCCTGTCTCCCTCTTCTACCTTTAAGCTACATTATTATTATTTTTTTTGACAATTTCTAGAACATTCCAAGCTATGGCCTGACTCAAAATTTTTGGTAGCACGCTGTTCTCACCCCTTGTGGTGGGCAGACCCTGAGATGGACCCCGATGATCTCTAACTCTTGATATTCACGCCCTTGTTCAACCCTCCCCCCTGAGTATAGACTGGATTCAGTGATCAGCTTCCAGTAAATAGAATACATTCTGCAAAGCAGCAGAATGGCACTTCTGTGATTAGATTACAAAGGAATGAGTATTCTTTCTCCTTTGTTCTGTGAGAAGCCTGCTACATTGTTGTGATTTGTCCTATGGAGAGAACCATGTGGCAGGGCACTGAAGAGATCTTTGGTCAAAAGTCATCAAAGAGCTGGGGCTCTCAGTGCAATAGCTGGTGAGGAACTGAATTCTGGCTGTACCCATGTGCGTGAGCTTGCACGCAAATCCTGCCCCAGTCGAACCTTCAGAGATCATAGCCCAGGCCAACAGCAAAACCACAAACTCTAAGAGACCTAGAGTCAGAAGTACCCAGCAAAGCTGGGCCTAGATTGTTGACCTGAAGAAACTATGAGTCGTTAATGTGTATTGTTTTAAGCCAATAAATTTTGAAATAATATTATGCAGTGATGGATAAATAACATATCACAGAAACTAATCTTCTCTTGGTTTTTGCATTTCAGGCTTTTTCCCTTTCATCACTTCTCAGCTTTAAAGTCACCTCCTTAGGGAGGCTTTCTCTAATCACTGCATGTAATGTAGACTACCTCTTCTCCTTTATTCTCTAAATAAAAAAAAAATGTCGAATTACTGATTAGGTTACCAAGTGGTTTAGTTTTCTATTTATTTATGGTAAGATTTAAACTTGAGAGGAGTCCCATACTTCTTCATATTGTGTGTCACAGTGCCTAGAATTTAATAAGAGCCCAGTAAATATCTGATAAATTAACAAAACCAAAAGTACATATAATTCATAAGAATAATAAAAAATAATAAATATTTACAGTTGTTATCGGTAGTACATTTGGGTTATTAAAATGATTATGAATAAACAGAATACAATAAGTATGCCATAGATATGTAATGAACTTCACTAAAAAAAATTATTAAAATTTTGTCCTTAAAGGATTTTTTTTATCTAACAGCAAAGTAACTTTAGGTATATTAAGAAATAAATAAGAGAATAAGCTGTTTCAGTGTTTCTGAAATATCTCATGCTTTCTCAAACCTTAGGTTTCTCACGGAATAGTATCAATGACTAGAATATGAGACACAGATGTCCATAAATTTTTCTATCACTGTTTAGAAAAAATGAATGATTTATCAATGCCATTAAATGTTAAATTTTGATATGTAAAGAAACACCAATGAATTTTGAGTTAAGAATTACAGATTTGTGAATCCAATAATTAAGCAGTGTTGTTAAGATGAAAGAATTTTAATCTTCTAAGATATTTTGAAATAGTATTATAGAGACTCTCTTATTCCATTTCTGATGATATACTCAGCCGATGGAAAAATAATTTATACTTTTTATAGCTTATCTGAGTTGAAGAAAAGCCACATAGTAAAAACAAACCATGTAGGATAAGGATGAGATTCTTTTGAAAAAATATACCAGAAATGCTGTAGTATAAAACTCTTAGATGTACATCATGTGAGATGAGGAATGATTTAAATGATAACACAAACTATCTAGGGTAGGGGTGAGATATTTCTCTTAACATGATGATTAAATTCCTAGTGAAGTCAAATAGACAGATGGGCTTTTATTCTTGCTCTGCCACTTACTTATGCTTTATGTGATTTCAGTTACTAAACATCTCTGAGCCACTATCTGTGAAATGAAGGAAATATGAGAACTTTTCTCTGGGTTGATAGTATGGTTGAATGACTTTCTGCATTGTAGAGGTCAGCCCTAACCATAGGGCCAGTCACAAAATAAAGGCTGTAGAATTAACATGTATAGTTATTATTTTGTCTTTGTTATCATTATCTATTATAGCTCCCAAAACATGAAAAAGGAAAATTGTTTGTATCATATACATCTATTTCAACGGTAAATAAAAATGAGAATTATATTAGCATGTTAAGGAAGTGTCATTAATTGTCCCTCATGAACAATAAGGTGACAAGTTTTGGAATGCCCTCTGTGAAAATAAGCTATATATCTATAAAAAAAGGCTTTTCTACAATTTATCACTTATAATAAAGTGCATCAGTCTAGCATTATTAGGTTTCACAGAGTAAATAATTATGAAAATATTAGAAAAAATAAATGTGTTAGTGATCTTCACACTTAAGCTTAATTTCTAAATATCTTAGGGAACAAATAAAGATGTCTGGAGTCAATATAATATTGTTTTGCCCTTTAACATAAAATTCACGATTTCTGAGGTAGTCTTAAATTTTCAATTGTACATCATTGCACTAGCAGTGTGATTATAGATTTGATTCTACACCTGATTATAGATTTGATGATGCTAATACTCATTTGTACCAAAGTTACTATAAGTGCCAAAAACTTATCTTTGGTCTCTTTCTTTTATACTTAAAGACACTAAGAGTTCCTTCTAATTATTTCCTAGAGCCTTCTAAACACAACAGCCCACTGTTGCTTGAAGCTGTGTGTCAATGTTAGATCACAAGGTGACATGAAATTATTCCTGGTCTCTACAGAATACTTGACGAATTCTTTAGCAAAGTGTTTGAGACTTTTTGCTAATATTCCTGTCTCCTTTTACAAACTTACCTCCTACCTCTGTCTCTATTACACAGTCTTTCATGTAACCTTAATGGGCTGTTGGAAATAATCTCATTATCATAGTTGCATGTTTACATACACATTACCACATTTGAAATGCCACTATCCGAAGTTTTCTTGGTTGTCTATCTTCTTCAAGGCCCAGCTAAATTCTCATCATCTCCATGAAATCCCTGCTCACTTGGTTTCTTAACTATCTTCTTCCTACTTACTTTGTTTCTTACCTATCTTACACTTTTAGAAAGAATTCATGACTCCTTTTTTGTGCACATTTAATTTTTATCACCAGTGTCGCATTAGAATTAGCTGTTGGCATTTGATCCTTGCATTGTTTCTTCAAGGATATTGTGATTTCTCTGACCAAGATCCTAAACTTTATTCATCCATCTGGTTTCAGGGCTAACACATGGTTTGATAACCAGTAAATATACATACTATTGATGTACTGAATTGAAATAAATTTCCTTATTATACTCAAGCTTAGTTTTCAGGTATTTCCTTACAAAGCTAGTGCAGTGGCCAATTCAGGGCAGGAAGCAAAAATATTAATGAATAGATGAATTAATAACTTATTCTGTGGGAAAGAAAGCAGAGAGAGAGGAAAGAAGTTCCCTACCTTGACCTCCTCCACAGGTTTGCATACCTGGATATGTAACATCGTATTTGAGAGATAACAATACTTTGACTTCTACAGGAAATGTCTGATTTGTGATTAATAGAGTCACAACTGTGTTCTTTCTAAATTTTATAATCTTTCTTATTTTGAATAAGACCTGTTAACATCAACAATCAAAGCACACATATGGCTATATATTCATGATGATAAAGTTTTATTGGCAAAATTGTGGTGAGGTGAGTAGACTTGGTTAGTTGTTGCTCTTAAAATAGCCTTTAGATTTGAGTATATATAAATTTTTTTTAATTTGAAATTCTTTTTCACTCTGCACTGTGTGTGGAAAAAAAATTAATGCACAGAATGTCAACAGAAGTGTCATGAAAAGTAGAAAATTTTAGAAACAAACGTCCTATTTTAAGTCAAAAGGGTTTGGAATGAGAAACTCTAAATTTAATGGTTGGTTTTCACTATAAGCACGATTTTAAAGAGCAAGGTAAAATATATGGAGAAAATCGAGAGTGCCAAATGAACACCATCAGCAGTGATGATATTTGTGTTGGTGTAAACGTATGTATGCATGTAGTTATTTCTACACACATGAATGTACTTATGTACATATGTATGTATGAACATAGTGGCATGAAATGTGAGAAAAGAAGACTTTTGACTGTGTGATACACACTTAGGTTCCACACACCTATATTCTTTTGAGCCAAGGGTAGGTGTTGGTAGAGGCATTAACCTTTCAAAAACTTAAGAATTGGTGTATCAAGAGTGAGAACTGCTTTTTTTTTTGACACAAGGATGATATTATTCTTTAGGTATAATCACCTAGCTTGGTATAATCACCACAAGATAGCAAATATGCAAATATCAAACTTTGCTGCAGAATGTTTCAAAAAGCCAGCTGAACTTGCTGAGTAAGAAGCCTTTCGCATGTAACAAGTGCTTATTTTAAAATACCATTTTTGAAAATTCATGGCTCTTGAACAGCTACATTGCGAAGAAAGAAAAATAGGAACCTAGCTATAAAGCAAACAAATCAGTTATTAGAGTCTCATCTAGAGCTGACCAGCAAAAACTATTGCTAGATGGGAAGAACAGGGGATCATTGAAGAAAAAGGGTCAAAACGAAAAACTTGCTTTCCCAGCATTTACCACACAAAAACTCTCAGAACTAGGCAAATGAAATGATAGTGAATATGTTTGGGATGGATGAGCTCTGCCTTGGATCTTCTTTGCTGATGTTTTGGTGGGTGTCTTGCCCCGAAATCTTCCTGCCCATTTGTCACATGATTTATTAATAATCTTCCCCTATCCTCTGACTACACATTATATTCAACGTATATACCCATGACTATACTCAAGGAATAACTAATGTTCTACCAATGGTCAGCTCTAAAAACAATCTCTATTGCTCATTTTTATTGATTAGAATCCCCTAAAATTGCAGCTACTCTTATTCCAGATTATATCCAGCTGATTTTGATGTTATTTGCTAACTTCAGTTTAACATGCTTTTGATGTATTTTTTAACGTTTTCTATTGATAAAGCAGAAACAGTAGAAATGCATAACTTGTGTATCTTTACAAACAGGTTAGTCTTACTTTGTCCAAGACTGTGCCCATCCTTGAATAAATCTCTCCCTTTCATTGATTCTAGAATAAATTAAATGATAAGCATGATGTATGATTCCCAGTAGAAAGATGTTCTTATGTTACACTGTGAACATTTTTATACAATGTAGAGTTGCACAAGAGGTTTTCCCCCCATATACCCAGTTAGCCAAGAAACAAAGAATAAAGAATCGCTTCCTTACGAAAATGCATAATATTGAGGTGATGTGTACCCCATGTTGTATTCATCTCGGCTATCTAGACACCATTTTTTTTTTCAAAATAAGAAACAGAAAATTTTGCTTACTGAAAAGAAAGATAATTTTTTCGAGTTCACATAATACCAGTTGCTTCTAACTTACTAAATACTATAAGGTACCTCACCATTTTTTTGTCTTTTCATCATTCAAGAAAGTATTTGCTTGGGTTTGACAATGACAATTATTAGTAATAATTTCCACCAAAGACTTTTTGTTACCATGGTTTAAAACTGATGTAGGATATACAAGTGCCTACAGGGAAAGAAGAAACAAAAAACAACTTCCAGAATATTTGGTTTCAAAACAGATAGCCTGATTCTTCCTAATATCTGTAATTAAAGTCTCTGCAAAGAATACAACTTCAATTACCATGGCTCACAACTCTCCATAGGATAAAATGACAATATTAAAATATTCAGTGAAATGGGAGTGCCAACTCGCAAAGAAAATCAGTGACCAACAATTCACACTAAACTTGCAAATTAACTATTTTTAGAACTTTCCTACTTTTAACATTGAACAGAATGTTAAAAGTAGAAAAAGTTGTGCTGTTTAGAATCTGAGATTCTTGGCCAGTAGATTATACCAAAGTGAGAGCTTTACCAAATACGTCCAAATTGAGCAAGCTTGTCGTTGATACTAAGAAGATGCACTTCGGATATGAGGATCTCTGTTGGTTACTGACTAGTACCTAAGAGGTCAAAGTCACGAGTTCTATCTCCTTGGTAGTTTACTTGATCCATAGCTATTATTACAAATGAACAATTACCATTAAAGTGAAATACTCTAAGTATTTCACTGCTTATTATCTATGTTTATATTCAAATTTCTACAGAAAAATAAAAAAGTAAACAGAAAAAATAAAGATAACCCTTGAATAAAACACATACTTAAAAATGAGTATAGAAAGGGACTACAAATGGATAAAGATAGACAAAGATAGCTTTATAAAAAGATAGTTCCATTCTAAGTGCTGAAACATATTTGCAGAAAAAAATTTTTCTCAAATATTAATGTGACTTTGTCCATATTCTTGAATACAATTCCCCTAACTAGTTCATTTTCATCAAATTCCACTAAGATATTTAAAACCAGAAAGAAAATTTTACTGGTATTATTTATTTGAATATACAAAACACATTTATTTATTCATTTGGTATTTTAGAAGAAATGTAACTACAAGCGTGGTTTCTGAATGTATTAATACGTATTTATTCAACTCAGGTTTTAGAAAAATAACATGAAAAATATTAATGAGAATATTTCTACTATTTGTTGGCATTGAACATATGAGGATATTATTTATGCTTTTAGGCAACAGAATAACAGGTTTCTGAAACTAAATGGTCAGGGAGAATTGTCAGTATTCCTTTTTAGTCTTTTTGCTTTCTTTAGGGTGGATAAATCATCTACTATTTCCTACTGATTACATATATTTTAAAGGCCTTATCTTTTTTATTGGTGGTTTTGATTGATATTTTGAG
>NW_006431919.1:12912651-12932698 GCF_000325575.1 Pteropus alecto | reverse complement strand
AGGGACAGCACATGGGTGTTTACTAGTGCATGGACCTAAGCATCTATTTTTTTTCTTTTTATGATTTTATTGAGGCATAATTTACATAGCATAAAATTATGCATTTTAAGTATACGAATCAAAGACTTTGTAAACTTTCTGGGTCTTCACCAGGAGCTATCACCAGGATCTCATTTTAGAACATTTTCATCACCCCAACAAGATCCTTGAGCCTGTTTATAGTTAATCCCACACCCACACCGAGCCCAGGCAAACATCAATCTACAGATTTGCCTTTCCTGGAGATTTCATACAGATGAACTCACATAATATGTGAGCTTTTGTGTCCATCTCCTTTTACTCAGCAAAATGTTTTTGAGGTTCATTCATTTTTTTTATCATGTATTAGCATTTTGTTCTTTTTTATTGTATGGTTACACCATGTTTTATTTATTTGTTTACCTGTCTATCCTTTTTTCATTTTATTCAAAACATTTAAAGCACTATTTTGTTGTCTCCATTCAAATATTTTATATCTTAATATTTCCCATATCCTGAAGAAAAATGTAAAACATACATCTAGGTCCCATTTTAGCTCTAAACCAAGCTCTGATGATTTTGCATTATATAAACTAATTACCTAAACTATTTACTAATTAACCAAATATAGTGTAATTTAATTGTGACCCAAAAAGTTTATTGATGTGAAAAAACTTCCAGGGTACAAATAATGATTTTACTAGACATTGTCACACAAGCAGAACCAACAGCAAGAAATTTAGGGGGAAAAGAAATTTTTTGAATTATAAATGGAAAAAATCATTAATAAAAAGAGCATAAAGATATTAAATTTTTCTAGCAGAGATCCAAAGGAGCTGTTTTGTTCAGTGAAGTTTTAATGCTTCATGAACACAGAAAAGCTAATCCCAGGCTAGTTAAAAATGCCAAGTTTAGGGGATGGCAAAAAGAAATGTTATACTACTTATAGATTTGTGGAGAAAAAAAAGAAAGTAGAAAACATTACATAATGCATTGCTCTATATGCTGACAGGCTTTGGAAGAATTTTCGTTCTGTTAATAATCAAAATGATGATATTGGTTGCCACATGCTCAGAATAAATAAACAGAAAAGAGAGAAGCAAAAGAAGGTGTGGGAGATTAAGCAGACTATTTTATAATTTAAGAATCCTTATAAAATTATAGGGTATAACAGAAAACAACTCATTATCTATGCACTACATGGAAAAGAGAACCTACTTGAGTAATGCTCAAATGTATTTTTCTAAGCCCATCATACTTAATGTGCAATTTATTTTTCGTAATCATATATTTTATGATTTTAGAATAAAAAAACATTTTTTAACACTCTGTTCTTTTTAGATTTTTATTTTAGGCAAAGGAAACTAGTAAAAAAGAAGTGAACATCAAAATCTTGATTCTTCCTTGACATGTTTTTCAATAAAGTATCATGTCAGTGGTTTTATTTACTTATATTTTTTAACCAAGTCTAAGTTCTTAACATTTGTGAATAGTAAAATCTTTGCTTCATTAAGCAAAGCTCTTAAGATACAAAATATCTCTATATCGTAGATCAAGGGCCATACTTTTGTCTCCATGCTCTCTAATAAATTGCTAGAGAGAAATAGTGCCTTATGGAAGTAAAATAATAGCATCAGTGCATAGATGTTTGAAAATATTTCTTGTCTAAGTTATTTTGCTTTGAGAGCAAGAGTTTTGACACTTCATTTCTAAAGAAATATAAGTCATTTTCTTGTAATTTGGGAAATATGTAATTATATTTTCTAGAAAGGTTCTTCTTAATTTTGGATCTATTTCTATTTCAGATTTTTTTCTTTTAACACAACAGATGTTATTAAATGTTTGCTAGATTTTGTTGAAGCACTCTAGAGTTTCTTGTTATGAAAATGTCTTAGTACATTTCTCGAAATGGTCCAGCAACACCTGGGAAATGAGTGCCTGGCAGTGATAGTGATTACTTCTAGATGCTATGCTTTCGCTCAAATGCTTTGGAGTTAATTAATTCACAGATTCATTCCACAAATATGTATTGAAAATGAGCCAGGTGCTATTACACACGCCATTGGGATGGAGACAGGAACAAGGAAGGACAAGAAATGCTTGTCTCACTGAGATTACACTTCGGTGGGTGGAAAACCGATACATCATAGGTAGGTGAAATGCATAGAATGTAAAAGAGTGACTAACGATAAGAGACAAAAAGTAAAATAATGAAAGGGACTGTAAAATGTTTGTATAAGGTGAAATGTTTAGATAAGGCGACCCGGAGAGGAATTTCTGAGAAGGTGAAGGCATTGATCCTGGGAGAATCTATAGGGAAAACATTAAATAAAAGGAACCATGCAAAGACTTTGAAACAGAAATGTATTTAATAAGTTTAAACTATATCCATAATCCAACCACAAATTACAACTCATCTTCATTCAGCCACCAACATCCTTCTTCAGGATTACTGTGAAACCACCCACCTGGTCTCTTTACTGCCTCAACGCTGAGATCCCTTGGTTACAGAGGGTGAGGGACAAAGTAGAAAGACAAGACAGGGCATAGAACATAGGGGAAACTGCTTGATGGGATAAAAGCAGCAGGTGGGGATGAAATAAGTTCAGCTTTGGATAAAGCTCAGATAACTATCTGAGATACCCATCGGACACGCCAGTCAGCAACCAGATATATATATCTGGAGTTCAGCGTAGAAGTTTGGTTGAAAGAATGATATGGGGAATGATCAGCTTATAGATGGTATTAAAGCCCCCAAAATAGGTGGATTACCTCGGTAGTGAGTATAGACAGAAAAAAAACAGGGATACAGGAATTGATCCTGGAGCTCTCCAAAATATAGAGGAGAGGTCAGAGAGATGAGAAGACAACCACACAGAGACTGACAAGGAGTTATGAGAAATGCTAAGAAGAAAATCAGGCGAGTGAGGCACACTGGAATCCCTAAGGGGACAGCTTTGTAGGTTTGGTTTCTGGTTCTGACCGAACCCTCCACCTGCCCCCATTCCCCAGTGGAGCTGAGCCCAGGGACTGGCACCATGTGGCCCCTAGTTGCCCCAGCCATCACTAAGAGAGCCGTCCCTCTGCCCTTTTTCATTGCCCACATTCTATCAATTGCCTTCTCCTCTGTGTTTGACTACTTAATTGTTTCTCAAATCTGTTCTCCTTCCTTTATTTTTCTGCTATTATCCTAGTTCAGGCCACAATCATCTAAGTATAGGACAAAACAAAACAAAACAAAACAAAAAAACCCTCCCTGTTTTATCAGTGCTTCCATCCCTTCAGTCTTTCATCCCTTAAATCTATCCTCTATATGATAATCACAGTGATCTTTTTAGAAAGCGAATCTAGTAAATGAGAAGTCACTCAGTCACTTTCTACCACCTTCAAGATCAAGTCTAAACTCAAGGCCCTTCACAGTCTATAATCTATTCTATTCTCCAGCCTCACCTCTCCCTTTACTGAACTCATGCACTCCAGCCATTTAATCTGGCTTTTGATTTCTTTAAACTGAAAGCATCAGCTCCACCCTCAAGACTTTACATAAGCTCTTCCCATTGTGTGGAGCTCCTCTCTTCCCAGCTGTATCTAGCGCACTCCTACTCATGGTTTAGGGCTCAGTTTGAATGTTACTTCCTTCAGGAGTCTATCACTTCACTCCTCATCTAGGGTTTTTATTTCTCTTCTGGGCTTCTTACTTCACCAGTGACAACTCTGACCTACCTATGTTCCTTTCTTTCTCCCTCCCTCTCTTTCTTCCCTCTCTCCCTTTCTTCCCTTTCTCCCTCTCTCCTTTTTTCCTTCTTTCCTTCCTTCCTTCCTTCCTTCCTTCCTTCCTTCCTCCCTCCCTCCCTCCCTTCCTTCCTTCTTTCCATATTTCTTCTTTCCCTCCTCCCTTCCTTTCTTTATATGAAGATAAAATTGACATACAAAATTGTAAGATATTTAAAGTATATATCATGGCAATTTGATATATGCATATATTATAAAAGGAGTCCCCCCATCTAGTTAATTAACACATCCATTACGCCACATATTTATTCCTGTGTAAGAGAACATTTAAGTTCTACTCTCTTAACAAATTTAAATTATACAATACGATGTTGTCAACTATAGTCACCATGTTTTACATTAGGTTCTCAGAACTGAATTAATCTTCTAGCCAAATGTTTGTGCCCTTATTGTTTTCCATAGTGGCTGTACCAATTAACATTCGTACCAGAAGTACACAAGTATTCACTTTTCACCACATCCTCCCTTGTCTCTTGTCTTTTTGATGATAGCTAACCTAGCAGATGATATCTCATTGTGGTTTAATTTACATTTTCCTGATTATTAGTGATGTTGAGTACCTTTTCATATACCGTTGGTCAATTGTGTCTTCTTTAGGGAAAAAAAAAAATGTTCAGTTCCCCTGTACATTTTTTAAGAAGATTGTTAGTTTTTGCTTTTGGTTGTATAACTTCTTTATACCACCAGCTAATTATCTGTATCTTTACTATGCTGACCATTAGCATTGTCTTTCTTGTTCATTGTGTTTGCTTTCACTCCCAGAATAATTTCAGAAACATTGCAGGTATACAATTGTTAACTGCTGAATAAATGAATAGATAAAATTGTGACTCACTCAAAAGAAGTATTTTATTTATTTTATGTGGGTCTCACCACAAGCTTTAGCAGAGTGCTAAGCACAGACTATGTGGTTAATATCTTTGTATTGATGTATAGATTGAGGGATATCAAATTTTTAATGATCAATAGGCAATTAAGCATTTCCATCTTCATTAAGCAAAGTACTACGCTATTAAAAAGCTGCAGAACTTCTTTAGTGCACGGTTGACTTCTCAGAATTGCACGTGATTTATTTACTTAAAATATTTAGCATGATACGCTAGCCAGAAAAAATAACAATTTCCAAATCTCTTCATGAATAAATTTAGTTTTCAGAGAACTGGCCGTGGTCATTATTATCATATTCCTTATTAGATCCAATTTCTGATAAGCTTTAAATATATTTTATTTCAGTGGTCATATTGACAAATTTCTTAATTAATCTGATTTTCTTTAGTAGAAACTTTGACTACAATACAGTTCATTAAAAACTCAGAGAACATATAAACCCAGACCTAATAAATAAGTTGTGACCTAGTTCTAGTTTCTAAAGGCCTTTTTTTTTCTTCTTACTCCAAGCCTCTGAGGTTATTTTAAATATGGAAGAAAGTGAAATAAAATGAAGTTCCTGATTTGTTCTAAAATGTTTTTGGTAAGATGACCATCCAGGAAGAGTCACCAGGGCCTGCTGATCTCAGTGGGTCTCAAGAGCCTATTGCAGTGCTGGCTTAAAGCTTTGAACCTAGTATTTATCACCACAGAGTGTCTTCTAACTGCATCTTACCTCTCTAATGCTATATAATATTAAATCTCTACTGTGGACTATCTCACTGATAGGAAAGCTTGAGCATTTGCATATTTCTATTTGATTGGTTATAATAAAAAAACTTAAAGTAATAGTCAATAAACCTTGGGGTTCTCTCCAAACCTGGGCAATAACTAGAAGCCATTTGTTACTTGTTCATTTAATGAACACTCTTTATTCTATTTATTTACGATGGCAAATTGCTCTTGGTTGTTGTTTTGAACCTATACTGATTACTCACACCACTTCCATTGCAGGATGATGAAGAATTACTCATTTCTCCAGGATCTCTGACTATTTTGAGAGTACTTTGATAAGCAGATTCATGTAAGTAAAAAGATTTTCTGAATACAGAAGACAGACATGATATATGGCAGCCCATTCATTTACTCAGATGCATCCATATGTTGGACTGGATTAATAAGTGGCAAGGTAACTGTGTGCAATGCAAAAAAAGAAAATATTATTAAGTATTATTAAGGTGCTATTTTAAGGAGGACAAAATATTAATTAAGTCTACATTGTGTGCTCCTCATTAAGTTTGAGTAGTTGTATGTGTGTATATATGCAAATATGTGTGTGTGCAGTTTGTTTGTTTGTTTGTTTGTTTTTGTAGTTGTAAACATGTGGTTGAGTTTTTCAGTTCATCACCTATCTCAAGATATGGACCAGAAACAAATCTCATTATCTAATGTTCTCGTAAGTGTTACACTGCGTACTAGGAGTTACAGTTCTGGCCTCCGTTTCTAGAATCCCTTGGAAGAACACTGCCTTGAGAATGTTGTTCATAAAGGTTCTAAGTTTAGAATGCTTCCCTGATTGACTAAGTCAGTGACACACAAAATGTGACCCAGCTTCTACAAGTCACACTGATGACAAAAAGAATTTAGACTGAAACCCTGATGCTGTTCTCAGTCATGGAAGCCACTGTTCTCACTGCAAGGGTTTTCTGCCAGCTTAGCTGTGGGGTTTTGCCATTTTTATAGCCTTTCTCTTAAACCTAAGTTCAATGGGCACAATATGTTTTAAAGAGGAAGGGGCTATGGAAAATATGTCTTGGGATGATTCTAAGTATGTTTATTTTTATTTTCTGGAGCATAGAAGCTATCCTACATTTTTTAAAATTTTTTCTTCAAATTATGCGGTATTAATGGAAAATGAGTGATGCCTATCGCCATCTGTCCCTGTGATGCTGTGATGTGCAATGCCACATCCTCAGGATGCCCTGGGCAAGAAAACCAGCGTAGGCTTCCTTAGTGGGCTCCTTTCTGCACGCTGCATAGAGATTCCTCTTTCAATTCCTTATCTTTTATTTGCCCAGCCTGTTCCTTTTTCTTCTTCCTCTTGATCTCTTTGCTTCCCCAATTCTTACAACTCTCAATCTTGACCTCAATGTGGTTACTACCCTGTGGTCTTCAGGTTGAAGGAAGGTACAGGGAGGAATGGATGGTAGAATAAATGGCTCCCCCAAAATAAACGTTATCATTTCATTATTCACTCTTGTAATTCTCCTTTACTCTTTCTCATTGCAGGAATACATTTGAAACTTTATATAGCAATATAAATATATATGTATATATATAAAAATATATTTATGTGTGTGTGTGTGTGTGTGTGTGTGTGTGTGTATTTTTTTTACCTTATATTCCTTTATACATGTGGCTACTTCCCCATGTCATCAGCTAGGTATTTTACATCATTGCTTCAACTGACAGAACAGTCTCAGAAGGCCACCTTCTACCTCAGCAGATAAGAAGAAAGCTAAGAGGCAAATTTTGGCTTTTGCTTTTCAAAGGCCTAGACCTTAAGACTGAAATGAAATACAGGGCATGAGCTACACATTCAAGATGCTATTGGATATGAAACTGTGACCTACAGTTTGAGAGTCAGGAGAAAAAGGAGAGAAATAGAAGATGCTTAGAATAAAAGGATATGGGCCCCTGGGAAAGAGCTCTTTTCCCTGCTCCATGGACCAAGTCTCAAAGTGAGAGGGATATCTTTGAGAAATTTGTGGGATCTCTTTTAGAGGACACCTGTGCTTTACTTACTGAGTAGAACCTGAGGACGGTTGACACAATGCCAGAAATAATAAGATAGTACAGATGGCTGAGGTAAAGGGGGCCAGAAAGAGCCTCACTGACTTCCCTTGGGCTAATGTAGTAAAAGAACAACATTAATATGGCTACAAAAGTCCTGAATCAGAATAATCCTCAAAGATGGAACAGAAAACTGATTCAGCATGGACGATGGATGTTTGAACTGGATGAATGACAGACAGATGACTATATTTGCAGTGAGAAGTCCTTGTTCGTAACACTGAAAATTTCACCACCATCACACAAACTCCTGTCATCCCGCAAGTCTACATAAGCCCGCCGGTACTTATACCTAGTATGTGGGAAAGGTAAAGGAAAATTAAGAGCGAACAGAGTTTAAATGTTTCTATTAGAAATTAAGCTAGACTCTCAAAAAATAAATAAGATTATCTGCTACCCATCTGAAGAGTTAGGTTGCAATCCATACTGGCTACCAGTACAATAATTTAAAAGAATTTTTTAAATTATCTTTCTATAGCATGCAAGTTTTATTGTTTAGATGATATTTATACATGAAAAATAACATAAAAAAGACCTATAAGAATAAATTGTTTGCTATCTGCCATGATTAATACAATGAGGTAGGTGTATTACAAATATTCGCATTACAAATATTCAATATTTTCATGAAACTTGTATTATAAGTAACATTATCCTCATTTCACAGACTAGAGAACCAAGGCATAGGGAGATCAAATTGCTTCTCAGTGCGGTTAAAAAATGGTCAAACTAAGATTTACTGCTACGCTCCTATATATTCAGAGCCATTAGACCCTTTTTTATTCCTTGTATAACAAAGAAAGGTTAATTGAAATAATCAGATAATGGAAGGATAGCAAAAAAACAAAACAAACAAAAACAAAGCACACACATATACACACACCAGATTTTTCTCCTGAATAATGAATAGCCTAAATTTCCCACTTAACTTTAACTTTAAATGTGAACATAAAAGATATTGATACATAAATTAAAAATATTTCTCCATTATCCTATTAAGAAATCTATTAAATATATCATTAAATCTTGCCTTGAAAACTGACCACAGGTTTTTTTATTCTAAATGTACTTAATAAGAAAATTAAATAATGGACAGAGGAGTTAAAGGAAACCTAACTCAAGACCTATTACAGAAATGGTTCAAAATATATATCCTGATTATTATGAGAGAGTACTGTGAAAGACAAATACTGAACTCTAGCTTGCAAACAGAATTTAAAGCACAAAGGGGAATGTGGAAGCTGAAATTTAATTATCTGAATTTTATTCTGCTACTGCCTTATAAATACAAAAGGTTTGCAAAAGGTTTTCTGGTCATTAGCATAAAGAAGATATCAATTTTTTCCAGAGCTGATAAATTCTAGTTAACAATTAATAAAATAACTGAAAATAATGAACAAGCTGGAAATCTCAGAAATCATTGACACTTTGAAAATCTTATTTATCAGAATTACTGCTAGATCTAATGGGAACAAATTTGTTATTTACATAATCCAGAGGTGACGGATAACAACATGCAATTGTGTGTCAAGTAAGAAAAATTGTTACTTTAATCTAAAACATTCCACAAATCATCAACACAACAAATTATCAGTGTGATAATATATTCAACACATTTGACATTTACATTAATTGAAGGTAATGAAGAAAATATTTTTTGTTGTTTGTTGGATGAAGTTAAATGGGCTGGAAATGCATATGAATAAAACATCATTATTACTCTCACTGTACACCTGTTCAAATTTCTATTGACAATTTGATATTTTTATTAGAGCCCGCATGGAAACACAAGCACAAACAACAATTTTTTACACTCACAGGATAAAAGCAAACAAGCAGTTTTGTGCCCAGCTCTCTTAAACCATGGAGCTATGACAAGTGCTTAACTAGCCCCTGAACACTGCCACTTAGTCATGACTTCTGGTTTTATAAATTATTTACACTTTGCTAGGTATGAGGCTGGTGAAAAATGCCTTTCTTAGGTGCTTGATTGACAGTATAATTATACTGTGTTTTTGTTTTAAGCACTGTTATGCAGAATCGTAATGCCATAAAAAGTAAATAGGAATTTTATGAGCTTTTAACTTTGACAAGGTCATGCGGAAGCGTACCAAAGAGATGTCATGAAAAGCTGTAGCCGTTATTAGCTGTCCTATTAGTGCAAGTGTACCAGAAGCTCCGTTGGGTTTAAAACATGTATTCACTACTATCTGCTTCAGCAGAGGAAGCGAGGGGATGATGAAAACCACAAAAGCAGTAGGCATACTTGGTCTTCTAAAGTTGCCTTTCCTTTTCTTCTCCCCTTAAGTGCAGCCTGGTTAACAAGATGAACTTTATGAAGATAATAAAATGAGGCATGAAAGCAATATGAATAGTTCTGTTTCATTTTATTTCTGGCCGTATCATATCTAAGAGGGCTAATTCTCTTATTTTCCTATCTGCTTGTTTTTAATCCCCCTTTTTTTAAAAAAAAAAAAATTAAAGCACGCTTGAACAGTGGTAGTGGTGGTAGTGATGGTCAATAACATCAGTCATTGCTATAAAGTGAGTATTGCTAGGGGTATGACTATCAGCCTTGAGTTCTCACTTGGTACCCCAGATTTGCCTCAGAATAAATGCCTATTTTTTAAACACTGCAGTGAGATCTTTACAATAAATCGAACAGATGGGGTTTTAAGGTCTTTCCCAAAAGGCCCATAGACCATGCCAAACTCAATTTATCTAAGTTGGCAGAAGGAAGATGCTGCATCAACCCACCTGGGATTTGGACCCTTGGTTCTAGTTGATGGCTGATCCAAAAGTTCTTCTTCATGCACAATGGGGACTGAAAGTTATCTGCTTTTCCTCGGTGTATTTCTCAGCCATTTTGGCTTTGGTCTTGTTGTCTTAAACTGGCTAATCTCGTGATGACATCCCGAGCCTTTCATTGCACCAACAGAATGAATACATTAATATTTGTTTTATGCATCCTGTGCCAGCTCTGGTACTGTAACAACATATTTTTTCAGTTCTCTCAAGTCATTTATTCTTTGTGCTTAGTCGTCATGACCGCCGTAAGAAAATGAGAAAGGAACACCACATGATGATGTTGGCCTTGGCAAGGCACAAATGTCACTTCAGACCTTCTTGTCAACCGTATTCCAAATGTTGCCCATCTTGCTGAGAAAGAGCTATTATGTGGCAGTGATTCCTTTGATCCATCATCTGGGAGTAAATTGTTCTGAATAATGACATATTCTATATTTCCCACTCAGAATATATATTACAAGATTCCAAGAAAAATTCTATTTTAACTCAGTTGGAATTCAAGCTCACTATAAATGCAAAGAAGAAGTCTTTGAGTCTTGGGCCCCTTAAATATGAAACATAGCTATGAGTCAGATTCAAGCATCTGACAATGGTCTGGGTCCATTTGCTTTTAAAATTCTTTTGGAAAGTGAATTTGTATAGTAATTGCAATGGAAATTTCATGGACGATCAATCATTTTTATGTGTGTTTGTGTGTGGAGAGAGTGGGGAGGGAAGGATTGGGAGAATTTCACTTTTGCAATATTTCAGTTTGAAAACAAACAGAAATTTGTTTTCTATGTTGTAGTAGTATAAGACAGTATAATAATCTGATTGTTTTACTTGTGAAACTACATTTTCCCTTCCTCATACGCTTCAGTGGATTGATTTAAGTTCTGTATCTCTGCAGCAGAAAGGAGAGGCAAATTGCCACCTTCTCTCATGTGGTACTGCTAAGAGTATTCAAATCTCATCTGGTATTACTAAGTCATCTTGGAGGATGTTTACAAAGGGATCTCTTGGATGCAGTGCCAAAATTCCTACAGAAAGACAAAAGGTTTCTAGTTTTCTGATGTATCTGTCTCAGGAGATGTGGTGTCAGTTTTTAGAACTTTCTCTACGTGCCAGAACAGGTTCAACTCTTGCTTTATATAAAATCACACACACACACACACACACACACACACACACGTGCATAAAATATATGCATATATACGTGTGTGTGTGTGCATATCTTGTGGTTGTACATATGTATATATAATTCAGCATGTTAGGTAAAATAGAGAAAAGCAGTAGCTATTTTAAGGTAATTTTATCAGCATGACTCCCTCTGAATAATCAATGTCTCATCTAACAAAAGTAGGAGCGTGTCCATCGTAGCATGCAACGGTGGACCTTCCAGAATCTCCTTGTTTACCTCCAACCCCATCCTCCATTGCAATCAGGATTCAAACAATTCTTGTGAGTCTGAGTGTGATACGGAAGCATTGACACCTGCCTCTACTTGGAAGACAAAAACTGAGACCTACCGCGACCCGGCAGGTATAATGAATGAATCACTGTTTTCACAATGCAGTGATTGAGGGAACATGCATCCCATCAAAAGGGGGACAGGCTATAGGGAGCCCTGTCCTCGGTTGCCATTTTGAGAATCTGGGCCCAGAATTGCCAGATCTTCAATTTTTTCAAAGTAAGCTAGAAATCAGTTTTTAAATGTAAAGTATCCCCCATTTTAATAAATTAAGAAGAGGCAATATAAGTCTAATCACAAAGGCATGCAGGAAGATGTGGCTTGTGGGCTCCTGATTTCCCCCATTTGACACTTGGGAACTACAGGATAGTGGAGTAAAATCTGTCTTCTCTCTGCTCTTTCGATTCTGGGGTTAAACCTGCTCCTCTTGAAACACAGGATTTTGGTCATCAAAATGGTTGTACCTTTCAATAACTTTCCAATTTATGACTCCTAATTGTTGGCAGAGAATAGGAATCATAAACTTGAACACTTCCAGAAACAAGGCATTTAATGCTAATATTTCAAGTGGGCTGGAGTTAAAGGCGAGGGAGAGCGAGAGAGAGAGAGACTGTGGGGCATGCGAGAGTGTGTCACTCCCCTTAGAGGAGAATGACAAATTTGTCTTTCAAGCCAGAACACTTTGAAAATGAAAAAGAGTGCTGTTAATAATTACACCACATTCACAGGCGTAAAAGAGGACAAACTTGATTTTTTTTTAGAGGTAAGAAACGCTCACATGGGATCTTGAAGAACTTGTAATTCATGAAGAGAATCCAGAAATGGGCATTTTGTGGTATTGCTCCTAATTCTTAAGCATTGGTTGATAATTTAATTCTTAATTCCTATTTAAGACAAAAATATAAGCCCACCACCTAAACATATCTGTCAGCCAGATCCTGCCCTCTGTCCTTCACCCTTGTTTGTTTTAGAAGCACTGTTTTGATTCCAGTATAAATGAATGTGACTTCTACCTACCTCATTCCTTAAACCTGAGCTTCAGAGACTGACATGCTTCTACCATCTGCCAGTTCCACGTAGGCCATCCATTTCTGGGACCCTTCTTAGGGCTTCCTACCCTTGCCCATTCTAAATTAGGTGCCCCCAGCCTCACCTTTGCAATCCCAGTCCTAACATCTCATTGCCAATGACAGGTGCTTAGAAAAGAAGCCCTTTACAACTGGTATTTCTATTCTTTGGCAGAAATTTACCTCTGTCAAATTTCCTAACTATCAGACTATTGGCAAACATAAAATAATTACAGTCCTATATCAGTAAACACACGACTGGTGAACAATTTCATAAATAAATATGGCCCTCGTAAAGCTAGTACAAATATCAAAGCTGCCTGTAAAATGTCCCGGCAATGGTAAATACATGATTAGTGAAATTTTCATAATTGCACTATTTTGTTAGGAAATTAAGGAATTTTCAAAGTGAAGCTATCTAAATGTTATATTTAATACATGCACACTTAAGAAAAAAAAAAAAACCCTCAGCAAATGAATATATGCATCAGTGAAAGCAATGTATCTTCCAGAGTTAAATTTGTGCTTATGTGATGTACAGTGATTTCACTTGCATGCACATATTTAAAAGGTGTGTAATCTTCTCGTTTGAATGAGAGTCATCATATATGCAGGCGCCAAGAATTGGCAAAGAAAATAAACATTAAATTGAGTTTAAATGTTCTTCAAAATTGATTATAGCAAATTACCCAAACTAAAGCTATATTTAGAAGTAAACCTAGGAAATCTTGTTTTGGCAGATGATATAGGTCTTCTGACTAAAAGATGTGCAGATCATCCCTAGGGCTTAGAAGAGTGCTTCTGAGCTGAGGGGCAGAGCTGTGCAGACTCTCTTTGATTCACTGTCGCAGTCAAAGCTATACACCAATAAATTTTGCATTTCGATCCAAGAGCTCAGTTTCAAGTAAGTGATATTTTCCAAAATTCTAAAGTTAGTCAACTAATTGTCGACTATCTACTTGATCATAGTTGGGCACAATCAAATCATTACCCTGGTCAGCACATAAATATACTTAGAATTAATTTTATTCTTATATTTTATGCCATTATTTCTATTCCTTTCTAATATATATGAATAGCCTGCTAACAGGCAGTGTTCTAGGGTCTGTGAATACAAAGGTGAATATAAATGGTAGCAGCCTTCATGTAGTCATGACCTGCAGGGCAAGGTGCATGGAGTTACTTATAAGTTAATAACACAATAACCACTATTCACACAATTACCAAGAGCAGAATATACAATATCTAAGACCTGCTAGTTGATTACTACACGGCATTACCCTATTCAACAAATAACCTAAATCATAGATTTGTTATTTAGAGATGAAGAAACTGAGGATTAGCAATTTAGAAAGTTATTTATTAGTAAATAAAAGATCAGTAATTTGACCCCAGAAGTCTGACTCTAAATTATTGGTACTCAGATGCTATGAGACTTGGGCAAAGGACCAATTAATTAAGTATAAAAAGATGAGGAAGATTTCATAGATAGATTTTTAAAATTTATTTTATATGCATTAGATATCTATTATGAGCTAAGTGTGTTCTAAATGTTACAAGAACACATACAAATAAGATAGACTGTCTCCCTTTAAAAAGTTCACAGTCTAATAGGAAAAATGCTCTAAAAAAAGATTAACAGGGAGATAATGGCAGCGTTAGACATATGAAAGGTGGGGGGCAACAGAGAATCAGACACCTGCTTGGGTAGGTGAAGAATGGTTTCACAAGGAAAAGACAAGTCTTACTAAGACTTGAAGAAGAGGTAGAATTGCCAGATGACCAGAATGAAGTTCATCTGTGACTCAGTGTGTAGAAAGGCATGGAGGCTGAAATGTTGCATATATGGGCGTGCTGAAGCTGCGGCTTTAGTACAAGTGAGGAGAGTCTCTCAGGGCTAGTCAGGCCAGGGCAAGATCAATGGAGCTCTGTGAGTAGGAAGTATAGCATGTTCCTGTTCACAGTCTTGTCTGCTAAGGACTATAAAATGTTATCCTATTAGGTATGTGGAGCCACTGAGAATTTAATCCAGCAAAGAAACCAAATGTGTTCTATTAAAATAGGGCAGGGGTGCAGAGAAAGAAGAGTTTTTTTTCCTAAGTACCAGAGCAGGGAGAAGGCACAGCAGAATGACACCATATGTTGCATTTAAGGGAAAATAAATAATGCGAAGTAGGAAAGGCAGGGAATGAGACCAAAAAAGGTTGATTAGGGTATATTTTAAAGGACCTTTAATTCCATGCTTAGAAACTCTTTTTTTTTCTTTTTTTTTCTACAAGAGATGACCAGAAGGGTAATGTGATCATATCTAGATTTTAGAAAGATAAATCTAGTGGAAATCAAGAGGTGTGATTGTCAATGAACAACTGAGGGAGTAGTTTTTGTGATAGTCCAGGTGTGAGTGGAAAAGAGCCAAAAATGAAGTAGCACGTCAAATGGAAAGAGGACAGTGAATTTAAAAGAATCCTATGTAGAAACAGCATGGCTTAGTAAGAATAAGGATGTACATAGTGAGAGAGAGAGAGTCAAAGATTATTCTGAAGTTTGACTATGTGTTCTTGTCATGGATTGTCTAGTATTGCAATGTTTGTAATTCGTAGATAATCTGTCTTCTCCAATAGCTCGCATTTAAAAAAAAATGCTCTTGTTTAAATTCAGGGTGGATCAAGCTGGAGATGGGCAGCACCTAGAGATAGTGAACATATGGTGGGGACATGGGACTGTGGAACGGTTCCTAATTGTAGGTAAGAGGCAGCTAGAAAGATGTTCAATATTTCTGAGTAACAAGAGCAGAGATGAGGGAAATATATAAACGAGAGCTGGGGGATTATATTTCAGTCTTAAGGAATACTGGACCCTTACAAATGTCTGGTCAACTCACTAGTTAAAATATTAACATTAGAGGAGAGAATCAAGACAGAGTTAAGAATGGAGAAAGAAGACAGATAAGGTACAAGGCCGTGTCTTGATCACAGGATTGAAGAAAGAACCTACCTACTGTTTAGAAAGGCAGAGTAGAATCAGTAGCATCATTGGTCTGATAATGAGCTGATGAATTTTGCCTCTGGCTCCTTATATCTTTTAAGGAACAGTTTGAGTTCTGGAGTCTGGAGAGATCTAAACCCATAGATGTAATTCATCTCTCTACAGGGCCATAGAGATGCAGAACTGTAGGCAGGGCATTGCATGATTAGAAGTTTTTTGAAGAAAAGAAAGGAAACCATTATTCACGGAGCTTCTATTCTGTGCCAGGTGCTGTGGCAACTGGTAATAAAATTAAGACACAGATGTTATTAATCTCATTTAACCCATGGGAAACTAATATTCTTAGCAGAGACTTGTCTTGAATCATAGACTAGTAGGTAGATAAGCTGGGTATGTTCTGTTTAACTCTAAAGTCAAAATGATTTTTTTTCATCTCCAGCAAGTTTCTTGGAGTAGCCCACAAGGTCCACTTCAAATGCTTAGTGTGTACACACACACACACACACACACACACACACACACACACACACACTGATGTCTGGCAGCTGACATGGTAAATGCCTCCTAAATCAAAGAAGTGGCTCTATTTCTCAGTCTGAAGGGAGATTGAAGAGATGTTCTCTCAGCAAAAGATAAAAACAGGAATGCATTGTTCTGCTACCTCCCCTTATCCCCAGTAACCTTCAATCTCTGGCCCCTCTGCCCTCTCGTGATACCCACGGTGTTCTAAATGAAGCAACCACTGCCAGGCTTTTCTTTCATTATTGACTGAAGTCCATCTAACTGCTGACTTCTTCATTGTCTCCTGGCTTGCCATTGGAAAAGCAATTGTAAAACATGCTTGGATTCATCTAGACCAAGTAATGGGCCAAGAGGTCATTTGAATGACAGCCTTCCTGTTCTATAGTAACTCTGTGACCTAATCGATGAAACAATTAGAGTCATTAGGTCATGAGTCTGAATCGCCTTGTCACTTACTATCAGAGTTCCAGTCTCTAAAATACTATTTAAATTTGCCTTTCAGAGTCTGATCAAGATGGTATAAGAAATGGCATGACTACAGTGACCATCTGCTGACGAGACCTAACCGGGATTTGCCTGTGCTGATTGTGCAATATTCTTCTACAAGAAATATCTTTTGACTTAAGACAAAAACACTTGCTTTTGTAGTTGGGAGTGTTGATAAATTTCTTACTAAATCATAATAAAAATACTAAAATTGGTCAAATATGAAGATTTGCATTTAACCTCTGAGCAGCCAGGCCTTTTATATTCACCCAGAAAAGATTCTTATGTTTGTTTGTTTGTTTAATTCTTTACTATTTAAAACTCTATAGACAATTAATAAATATTTTCTGATTAATTTCTATGGATCCTGAGTATCATACTAAGAATCTATGTTTTTCTTGTATCTAATGCGTTTTATTTCAGATAGTTGTGTTTTCTTGTCCCTGGGTTGTATGCAGCATGATTTATTAAATATCTTAATGCAGCTTTTTGATAAACTATAAATTGTGTCATATAAAAGAAGAGCTTTATTTTTTAAAGATGCAGATTTGTTTGTACTTGATTGTAAAGGAATCCTAAGTTATCAGGAGCCATGATGCTGTGAGCCCAGGATGAGGTGGTTTATTTTGTTCTCATTACAGATTCTCTGGATGGCTTCCTTGCAGGGTGAGGCTTTCTTTTCCACATCAAAAATGACTCTTAGTTTCCACCACACAATTTCACCCCCCCCAAAACACTGAAGGAAAATAGAATTTCTAAATTTTTGGATTTTTTTTTTCAGAAAATATGTGGTAAAGAATCATATCACCCAGTTGATATTTTCAATTTTTAATAATCAACTCACATATATTGAAATACAACAAAGCCAACTATCCCAATGTTTGTTCAGAATCTATAAAGGGCGAGGCACTGTGCTGAGGGCTGGAAAGTTGTAGAGAAGAGGGAGGTATGTTCTAATTTCAAGGAGGATTCACTGCATATGAGGTCCCTCTCCACATATATACCAAACACACAGAAAGTGAAAAAGGAAGCAGAGTAATTCACACCCTTTAGCTAAAATATTAACCAAACACTGAATAGGAGGCAACATAACAAACAAATGGACAGAGAAACACTAAGTCCAGACATTCTATCTACATTTCAGCATTAATCCCAAATCCCCTAGAACTAAGAAAATGTTCTAAACTCTTGACACTTTTTAGTTAATTTTCAATTTATATCTTAATTTGAAGGTAGGAAGGAAAAAAGCACATAGGAAAATATCTAAGATTTCTAGGCAAAATGAAGTAGTGATGTCAGAAGTATATAAATGAGGGTTGGAAAATTACAATTTAGTCTTAGAGAGTACTGGACCTTCAACAAATATCTGTTCAACTACTTCGTTAAACTGTTAACACTGGATTAAGCAAGGCGAAAAGGTGTGGAGGAGAAAAACATGTAAGATACAAAGCAGATATGCATGCATGATGTATGTGTCTAAGTTAAAATAAAATGATGTGTTTACCTGTAAAACATTTAAAAAGATATACTGTTTTTCTCCCCAGAAGTTGAACTTCATGCTTGTGCTAATAATATTAGTTCATTTCAAATAGTATGGTGGTATCATGCTCATCTTCTGCATGACTGTTGTTGTAGGAATAAGGCAGTGATGTCGAAAATAGCTTTGTGATAAAATATCCATATTCTGAAGTCCATCAGATTTGAAACTAAATTCTGGCCCTATTACTTTCTAGGCTTCTGACCTTAAATAATCACTTGACTTTTCTGAACTAATATGCTGTTATCTGTCAAATGAGAAAAATCATCTCACAAGATTTATGAGTTAATATGAGATAAACTTAGAACACTGTCTGGCAGACAGTAGGAGTTCAATAAATGATAGAAGGAGGAGAGTAAGACTAGTAATCATAGGGTCATTGGAACAATGGGTTGTTAAACTGACTTGGAATAATGACCGATGACATAAGAATTGATTTGTCTCTACAGAACTTTTTATGGATTGTATATATTAAGTTCAGAGTGATGCTTTCTATGGGGGAAAAAGTAGCCTACATAAAAGTATTCTGGAGAAAACCATCATTGTTGATGTTGCCAGTTTTCCCCAAGTTACATCAGTGCTTCTAGTCTTTTTAGTTATTTCCCCCAGGTATTGATAGCAGCTCCATTTCCGGCTTTACTGAGACGCCCTCACTTGGCTTTCCCATGGATCAAACATGAAACTTGATTCCTCTCCATAGCTTTCTGGTTCTCCAAAACCTCATGTTCAACATAAATTTAGATCACAACCTAGAGCAAATATTCCTGTGGCCTTTAGGCTGTGTATAATCTAAACACATAGTTTCTTTGGCTGTGCAGTTGTTTTTATACATAGGAGTCAGTCTCATAATCATTTAAATTTCTGTTTTTCCGGAAGAGAAACCCAAAATGTCTGATCTCTGTGACTCTAAAAACTGGCTGCAGCTAAGGAGGGGTGGAGAGGACACTACCGATTGGCATCCATTCTGTCCTCTCTCTGTCCTGACAAAACTGTGTCAGTTCAGACACATGACTGCTCATAGCCTGTAAGACTCCAGAGAATATGACTCTCAATTTCTCAATTTTCCCTTTTTTTTTGCCAAAAATTATGATTCTTCAAGGATATGTGATCAAATATGGACTAATGAAACATTAGAAAATATTTTCTGGGGCTTCTGGAAAAGCTCCTTCCTTCTAAATCTTCTGAGAAATGCCCCGAATTGTCCCTCTCCTTTCTTCTAGATACTATTAGTCATGATTATGAACTTGGAAGTGCTGCTAACACCTTGAAGATAAATTCCTACAAAAAGGAGGATACAGCCATGTGTATTTCTGTTTTCTTCATATAAACTTCGATGAATCATTAAAATAAATCAATTTATAATCCTGCATTATTATGTGAAATCCAAGAGTTCCTTTGCTTCATCCATTTTGAATCAGGTGTTCATTGCCTGTCTTCAAATGACCGGAAGTGTCCAAGGGAGGACACCCTACGTGTGACCATCACCACATCACCATGGCAACATCTCTTAATCCATGTGCCCTGGCCTGCTTTGCTCCTCCTACCAGTTGCTTACCACACCCTAGTCAGCAGTAAGTTTGTGTCTTTTATTACAGACCTATACTGGAACAAAGCCTGATCAGAAAAATACCAAGGTGTGTGGTATTTTAAGAGTCAGAGCGA
>NW_006431919.1:12912367-12912596 GCF_000325575.1 Pteropus alecto | reverse complement strand
AGTGATGAAAGGAGATTTTCCCAGGGAATTCCTCCTACTTTTTTCTATTTATGTAGAAGGTTTCTGCCTAGGAGACAGTATAAAATAGTACTTCAGGGTGAGGGCTCTGAGATCAAACTGCTTAGGTATAAATCCTGTTCCTTCAGTCCACCATCTGTTTAACTTACTTTAAGTGGTAACTTTTTATTCCATGAAATATTGAGTTGATAACTGTGTTAAACTCATGGGG
>NW_006431919.1:12905362-12912332 GCF_000325575.1 Pteropus alecto | reverse complement strand
AGATAATACATGTTCTTAGCAGACTCCCTAACTCACATAAAATACTTAACACATTAGTTTCAAAAAATATCATAGAATGAAAACAATCATTTAAAATGTTTGGAGTCAACACATCTCAACTAGAAAATGACTCTAAAATGTGGACTAAATTATGGTATATAGAACACATAGCTAGTGAAATGTAAGTGCATATTTTTATTTTTTTTAACCTAGCATCTTTGATCAACATTCTGAAGTTAACTTTTTGTATGAAAAAAAAATACTACATTTATAAACCCTCATCCTTATGTAGGAGTATTATATTTTTTTATATTGCAAAAACTGACATTTAAGAGCTTCCTCTGCTATGCATCAGAGTATATATTTAAGACTTTTATTTGAAAATTAATACCTTGGACAGCTCCTGTATTTCCTAAGGAGTTGCATTTCAACTCAGGGATAATTCTCCATTTAGAATTTATAACAAAATGAACAAATAAAATAAAAACATAAAAAAATGTATCTAAATGATATTTTGATTCAAGTAATTAAAAAGAATGATATTTTACCCAAAAGGCAAGGAATTTATTCTTAGTCACCACTATCCACTGAACTTTCTTGCTGGAATCATTCAATAGTTTAGCTCAGGGATTTTTGCAGACTTTTACTTAAAAAACCTCTTCAGTCATTAAATTAATGCACATACTTTGAAAGGAATATAAATTAATTTTTTGACACTGCAGCATTTCATCTCAAGATTTTAACTAAGAGGTGTGAGTTGAGTCAGAAAGAACACTACTGTACGTTTCTACAATTTACTTGCACATAAGTATATTCATTTGAGCACATTAAGTCTAGATTAAAGTACAAGTCAGATCTAGAACTCATAACATGATCTCTAGTACTGCTAAACCTATATGATACAGATAATTCATTTGGCTCCTCAAAGACAGATTCTTTCATAAATACAGAGATTAATGTTGATGTTTTCTTAATAAGGATAAAATGATATAGCAGATGGGATTGTCTTGTAAAAATTAAGAGAATTAGAGGAAGGCAAATTATTATGAATAAAAAAATAATTGCTAGTAAGTCATTATTTTCTCCAAAGCACCTGACTACTTTTTATTTAGGTATAATTTACACAGCGAATGCATAAATCTTAATACAGCTCAATCAGTTTTAAGAAATATATATACTCAGTAACCTATATGCCAACTGAAATGTAAAGCATTTCTATCATCCCAGTAAGGTCCCTCATGTGCCTTCTCAAACAATCCCCTCTACTCGCTCAAAGCAACCACTATTTTTTAACAGCTTTATCAAGGTATAATGTACAAAGAGCTGCGCATACTTAATGTGTACAATTTGATGAGTTCGAACATATGTGAACACCTGTGATACCATCACCACAATCAAAATAGTAGACATACCCAACACTTTCCAAAGTTTCCTATGTCCCTTTTTAAATAATAAGAACACTTAACATGAAATCTAATTTCTCAATAAATTTTGAAGAGCAAAATACTGTTTCACTAACTATAGGCACTAAGGCATACAGCAGATCTCTGGAACTTATTCATCTAGCATAAATAAAACTTTATACTTATTCAACAACAAAACTCCATTTCTTCCACCCTTTAGTAGCTGCTGGAAACCACTACTGCATTCTCTGCTTCTATGATTTTGATTATTATATCTCATATAAGTGTAGTCATGCAGTATTTGTCCTTCTCTGACAGGCTTATTTTGTATTGCGTAATGTCCTTCAAGTTCATCCATGTTGTGGCAAGTGCCCAGATTTCCTTCTTTTTTAAGTCTGAGTAATTATATTTTATATGTATACTACATTTTCTTTTCCATTTAGCTGTGGATAGATACTTCATTTGTTTCTATTTCTTGGCTATCGTGAATAATGCTGCAATGAATAAGGTAGTGCAGATGTCTCTTTCAGATCATGATTTCATTTTTTTGGATATATTTCAATAATTTATTTTGCTTGATGATATGGTAGTTATATTTTGATTTTTTTGATGAACTTCCACATAGGAAGGCATTGCACAATTTTACATTCCTATTAAGAGTTTACAAGTGTACATGATGTACATATCTCCATATCCTGTCAATACTTAACATATGTGTGTGTGTGTGTGTGTGTGTGTGTGTGTGTATGTGTATATATATAAATAGTAGACATACTAACAGGTATAAGGTGATATCTCATGTAAATCTGGTTTGCACTGTCCTAGTAATTAATGATGTCGAGCATCTTTTCATATATCTCTTGGCCATTTGTATATCTTTGGAAAGATACTAGTAAACAAGAAGAACAATACACAATATGCAGTACAAGACAGGGGTCTCATATTATGAAGCCAGTCCAGATTCTCTGTTATAGGCAAAGATTATGCACCTGAGGGATTGTTCCAATAAATGTCTAAACTAAGCCAAGAGAACAACGTGAGAGATGATGGTAATGAACTCATGATATTATTAGGCAAACACAGGAGTAGAGAAAAAAGAGAAAGGGTCTCATTACTTAATATACCAAAAGACTTTCCTGGAAAGAGAATGAGCTATAGATCAGAATCCCCCATGTTTACTGGCAAAATTTGAAACAGTGCTCTTGACCTTGTGGAGTCAGAAGCTGGTTGGTCAATAGGAAACCGTAATTCTGCCAGACAAATGTACAGTGTCAGCAAATATCAACTTCAATCACCATTGTATGGAAAGGGACAAAAAGGTGAGAGAAAGATCTTGCATCTTTCATTTAATAATAAATAACTTTAATTTTTACTCAACTGACCTTAATATCTAATGTGTTTTTATGGTTAATGTAATTCTATTAGTAAACATGTCTTCCTGTTACTAAACATTTAGCAACTCACTTTTCAAGCTCAATATAACAAGACAGAATGTTGCATTTTATTGGCAGAGGAGAGGGTAGTTACAACACAAAGTACTTCTAAAACTAAATATTTACATATGGATTTTTTAGATATATGCTACTATGATTCACTACATATCCACAGTTTAGAAAAAAAAATATGCTTTGGAAATTCATAATTAGGCAGTGGATAACTCATATTAGAAAAATTTTAAACCTTTTTTATTTCTAAATTAAGGTCGATAACAGACTCCAACTCAGTTCTTTTGCTTCTTCATATTTCAGCTGAAGATTGGGCCAGATGATATCTATATCTGTGGTTCAGTCCCATATAGTACCTGAGGCAATTTAGACTGAAACAGGGTACAGCAGAAGGTGAGAACACACTCTCAGGTTGATTTCAAAACAAAATCTCATTCCTCAGGCCCATGACTTAAGGATTTTTTTTTTTTTTTTAGTATTTGAAAACTAGTATTCAGTTTGGCAAAGAAGTTGTTCAAATCACTGATGAATCTGAGTAAAATTCAAACTTATGTATTTTTTGTCTTATTCATTAATATAGATAAGGATACAAACAAATATTCATGTCAGTACTACTACTACATTAATCAATCAATTGCAATAATCAATTAGCTACAGATAACAAAGTTTGGCAAAAATTAGGAAAACACTCTTAAAGAATCAATTGGCCTTGTGAAATTTACAGTAAAAAAGTATTGTATATTTCATTATTTTTTATATATTGTGTCCTACACATTTTCGAATATATAATAAATTTATGTATGCATACATATGCATACTTTTTTTCTGGAGAGCTAGTTCTTAAACTTTTCCCAATACACCACTACTCAAGCACCCATGGTTTATATATATTTTTGCAATGGCCGTGCGTATATTGGAAATGTAAGCTCTGACAGCATGGTGATGTAAACACCCAAAATAAAACAAGAATGGAATAGCGAAATGTTTACCATCAAGGTTGGTCAGATAGTTCCACTAACCTTAATACACATGGTTAGAAAACTAGAGCCCAAGAAAAGTACACAAAATAAATAAATTTGCATCACTTTGATGATTAAAATTTAGACTTCCATTAGACTTCCATTGTTTCTAATCTCTTTCTGCAAACATTGCACCTACCCAAGAGAAATGACTCAAAGTCACAAAGACTACCTGAGTCGTACCTGGCTCTGTGACATCTTTAGTACCCAATGGCTGGGACCTGTCTTCTTTTAAGCCAGTCAACCCCTGAAGCTAGATCCTGTTTCTTATCTGCTTTTCACTAGGTATTGATTCATTTGTATATTTATTCTTTCTAAGTTTCATTTCACCTTCTTTGAAATAAAGATTATCAACATAACACCACACCATAAATGTTACAAGAATCCAAGGAAGTAAAACACAGAAAGTACTCTTCACATAATAAGTGCCAAATAAATTCATGTTACAACCATCATTCCTACTAATTCTGCTATTATGAACATAATTACTAATTTTTCCAGTAGTTCTCTATTTTGTGAGAATCCAGGAAGCCTATGACAGGCTCCATATCTGGATATAAATGATATCTACAAATAAAATAAAAATAATTCAATTTCTGTTTATTTTTTCTAGTCATTCTAACGTATGAGCAACAGGACTGGTCCTTGTGGTACCGTGGCATGAAATACCTCATGTCAGAAAATGTTTTGGTCTCAAGTAATTGCATCCATGCATGGTGGCACATACTCTGGTTAATGTCAGCTGATGGAAATGCATGTCGAATTTTATCTAATGTCTATCACTGCATGTAAAATCAAGCCATCAAGTAAGAAGTGGTTATGACATGATCATTTTTACATTGGGTGGCATGTTCCTGTTGTACTGTCAACAAGCATAAACTTTAATCTCCACAAAGAGAGTTTCTGTAAACTCTATGTCACACTAATGCTTTTATTTTGCATGTCATTTTTCCCTAGAGAAATTCTTTTTACCTTGACTTCTTTACCACAATTGTAATGTATTTCTGATTGACATGCTGACAAATCTATCCAGTTTCTTTATATTATTGTATAGCCTTTGATTATTTCAACATACTTTTTGCTCTCTATTTTTTTTTTCTTTTAAAAACAAATACGGTTCCTTTTGTCTGCACAGATAGCTTTGAATACTTAGTCAAGTTCCAGGAGGAAGTGTATGTCCCCTATATGAGGCCTGCCATGCCTAATTTGAAATTCAGTATCTTGACTTGAACAGAAGATAGAAATCATTTTCTCATCACCAAAACTGTCCTCTAGAATTTAAAATCTATCAGAATCAATATAGTGTGTTTTTAAAGACCGATGTGGTTAGTCTGTCTATATATCATAAATGAGTAAAATATTGAGATATCAATGGAGTTTTAAATTCAATTTAATATCAAATTAGACCAATCTCAAATGGGAAATAGGAATTGATATTTTGCTGGATGGTTGGATAACATGCTGCCTATGTTATTCTCTTTCTCCAAATACTTTGTTCTCCTAAAGCCATCCCACACCATCTTCCTCAAGGTCACATTACAGTTTTCTATTTATCTTGACTTCTGATTAATTTTTGAGCATTGTTCTCTGTACCACCTGCCTCCCTGCAGGCATTCATGTACTAATCCATTAACGTTTAGCTACTCTTCCTTCTCTGATGAAAGCACAGTGAGTAGGGAGACATAGATACATCCAGAATTTCTTTCTTTTTGGAACAATGGGCCTTTCTCTTTCTCATCACTCTTTAGAGCAAAAATCTTGCTCACTTAAGTCTCTGCTCAGTTCTAGGCACATCATTTGACCACACATGTATTTGTTGACTGACAAAACTAATAAAATCCCATGAAGATGTTGATTTATACTCTCCCTTCTTATGTTCTATGATGACAATAAAAATAATGTTCTTGAGATCAATTTGATTTACATTTTACTAAGACAATAGTAAATACTCCTGCATTTTCTTCTGAAATCGGTTCCTTTGCTGAAATGTCACCTATTGTGATCATAAACCTCAGTATATTTCATCTATAGATAATTATTTTTAAAATAAAAGAAAATGAGAACCTTTATTCTGGACATCACTTCACTAATGTGTTAAAATATATCCTAATATGGTGTTTATAAAAAAAAAAGGTAAAAGTTAAGTAAATTAAGTAGCTTTTGTTTCATGTACATATTTAAGCCAGGTTTGATAAAATAAATTTACAGTAAGTCTCATAAATTATTTTTTAATTGCCTAGATTTGACCCTTTCTACTCTATTTTAAAACTGATGACCATTTTTCATTTATTATAAATCTGAAATCAACTCATGAGAAAAGTGATATGCTGTCTTATTACATTTATAATTTGAGAGCTCTGAAAGATGGACATGTTTTCAGAACTCAAAAATAAAATGGTTTATTGATTTCAACCATCCAGAGATGTTTTTGATTGTCATGTACTCACAGTTTGGTGGTAGATATGTTGTTCCTTTTCTATGCATTTGAAATATTAGTTCAAAAATACAAAGTATGATATGAAAAGGCAATTGGGCTGATGGTTATTCTATGACTAATGGAATAAAATATTATATAGCACTAAGCTATGACTTCTAAAATGATGCTTAGTTAGTTATATTAAGCTTAACACTGTCTTCTATGTTTTATTTCACTTATATGGCAAAAAAAGAGAAAGAATACTAACATTTCAGATTTAGTAGCCATATAAAGTACTCTCTCTTCATTACTCCTTCATTAATAAAACCTGGGATTAAATGCTGAATTTACATTTAAAAATGTCTTCTGGCAATCAATCCAATTTCAATTTTCTTTTTATTGATATCCCTTTCCTTTTTTCAGTAGCCATTGAATTATTAGTCATGCTTTTTGTTGCTATGAGTCTGCTTTATCTTCCAATGCCAACTTCCCTTGAATAACCAATAACTGTTAGCTAAGATGATAGAACTAGTGAAAAACGGATATCATATATTTTAGCCTGAATCCAACAGTGTTGGAAATTCCTTTCCAAATAAAGGCCTAGGTGACCCTGTCATTCATATCTTACAACTGCATAAGGCAGCATCATATTTGTTGAATCTTTATAGTCCTTTAACTCTGCCATAA
>NW_006431919.1:12875080-12905299 GCF_000325575.1 Pteropus alecto | reverse complement strand
GTTCTTTTAATTTTTTAATGCAACTATTATTGTGATTTATAATTGCCTCGAAGGTTCTCTAATCCGTTTCGGGATACGTTCATTGTTATTAGTGAAATCCTTAACTCCTTGGAAGGGATGTTTCATGAACCTATTTAATAATGCAATACTTCCCTAAAATAGAATGTAACTCTCACTTTTTTTTTTTTTTATGGAAAAGATTTATACCTGCAAATTTTGAAGGGCCTCCTAGACCTAAAAACTCTAACATTGAGGGGTATTGAAAAAGGGTAGTTTTTCATCACTTGGCTTAGGAAGAAATGCAAGGTACCTAATGTTTTACATGTCATAATTCTGAACTATTTTCTACTTCAGAGTATCCACGAATCAGTTTTATGGTGTGGCTTAAAGACATTGGCAAATAGTTGTAATTGTTTCTTTCATAATCATGGTTGTATTTGAAATTTCTGGTAATTAATGAATTCTAGTTGGGTAGAGCATGCCAAAATGTTTTTTCTTTCTGTAGCTACTGTACTGGCTTGACTGAACAATGACTGGTAGCTGTCTAGGAGAAAGCAAACATATTTTATTAATAGAAGAAATGTGTTGAAACTACATGAGAACTTGAGCGTTACAAAATCTTTTAAACAGAGAATTCAAAAGAAGGTGAGTCTCTATTGTTCTATGTCTATATGGTCTTTTACCCACGATTCTCGAAGGAGCTTGCTATAAATATGTTCCAGTCTTGTACTATGCATCTTGAACATACTGGAATTACAGGCCTCCAGCATATGAATTATATATGCCTCTTGATCTAGCCCTAAGGATTTAGCCAGGTGAAATGTTAATTTGAAATCAAATATTTATGTTTTTAACGTATTAGATACCAGGGGTTGGACCTGAAGAAATTTGACTAGAAATGAGAATCTGTTATTCTAACCAATACTTATGCAATGTATACAAAGCAGTTTTGAGAATGACATGAAAATCAAAAATGGTGGGGACAAGTCTACCGAACTACTTCTAGAATAATACAAAGAAAATGTAAAGGGATTAAGCTAAATAGTTGCCATTGGGCATAGAGTTATTAGAATTTTGGACCAACATAGTTGCCATTGGGCATAGAGTTATTAGAATTTAGACCAACACAATATATATATATATGTATATGTATGTATACACACGCACACATACACACACACATATATGTATATATGTGTGTGTGTGTGTGTGTGTGTGTGTGTGTGTGTGTCAAGCACATGAGAGTTATCTTTATGGTAACAAATTTTAAAAAGATGGAAAAATGGAAAAATGAACCCAGGTGAACTAATCAGACCAACACATTCATGATTATGGAACATCTCAGACAGTAGTTGACATATATTCTGTTACAAAAAAGTAAGAAATGGGCAAATAGTTACTGCAAGGTGTTTCATGCAAGAAGCAATACCAGACATTTTGATATTTGAAAAAAATTTCTAATTTTACCAAAAGTCAGCAATGTATTCATCCCAGCTATGTGTCAAACAACAGCACACTACTTGTTCCCACATCCTAACAAAAAGCCATTTGGCAAAGGAAAAAAAGTCTATAGAAGATGAGAAAATATATTAGTATGAAAGAACAGAAAAATAACAGTATATATCAGCAGGGCTTTTTTAAGACAGAGCAAGCATTAATCATGCAATTGTAAAAGGAAGGAAGAAGGAAAGTAGAAAGAAAGGTAAAAGAGGAAAGAAAAAAATATGAACATGAGCTGTAATGTATATCATAACATCCTAATGTTTTGTTATCTTCTTAAATTTGCTATGAAATTTGTAGGTTTATAGGATGGGCCCTTATTTTTACTTGGTAAATTGGGAAGCATATAAAAATCAACTATTATAAACACTAATTAGAAATTTTATAAAACTGGTATATTCAGAAGTTAGGTTAAACCAGCAGGAAATTTATATTCCAGTAAAATTTTAATTACATGTCTTTAGAAAATAGGATGTGAACTTTCAGATTTAATGCATTACTTTTAACTATAAAAACATCCTTTAAAAAAATTCTCACTCTCCTCTCTGCACTCTAAAGTTTCTGAATTGAGATAGTAGATGCTCTTAGTATTTACTCTGGGTTAATTACATGTGGTGACCATGACTCATTTGGCACTCCATGCTACATAATTTATAATATATTACTAAATTTACAAACTGGTTAGACCATTCTGTTGCATAGGGAGACTCAAACAAAACATATTTCATTACTTTAGTTCCTAGAAGAACACTGTGGAGAATAAAATGACATTCTTCACATCATGCTAGGTTTCAGAGAGACATGGGCAGTAGCTTTTACCTAAATTAGACAAATGGTCTTGCCAAAATTCACCAGTGTAAAATTCCTGGGTTACACGTGGATATTGTCATATATGGAAGCTGACTCCATTGCTAACAAAAATGAACATTTTTAGAGATATAAGACATCCCAATCATTTCTACAAAGACAGAATAAAAAATTCTATCTTCAAAATGTCACAATCTCGGATATTTAGGTCTAGCATTCATTTTTGTAATTCCTCAGTTCTCAGAGTTCACTCTTACATAACATTCTTTTAAGATCTACATCTTCTTCAAATGCCCCATGATTTTCCTCAAAAAAAAAAAACAAACTCGAGGGAGAAGAGAACGACCACGTGTGGCTCCCTGCATGTGGTTATGCCCTGCCTGACTTTCTTTAGAGCATAAAACGAAGTTTTCTCTCTGTGCTCTCTTCACAGGGATTCAAAAACCTTTCTTCCACATTCACCACACACGACAGTGGATACTGACATACATAATCCACATGTTTAACGGGTGGCATAGGATGGCACAGGAAATGCAAGATGTGTCTTCGTATTTTAAAAGAAAAGGAGAAAAGAGTACATGCATCATCTTAAAAGCTGCTTCTGGCATTCTTCATGGAATGGGCTCATTTTTCATGAGGAAGGCAAATGAACACACTAAATTATAACAAGTACAACAAACCTGGTGAGTATTTAGAAATAGGAGATGGAACTCTGGGAGTTCTGGGGCTGATATTAAGAAGAGTATACACTGCTCTATGTGGGTAAAGGGTCCAAAGAGGTACGAGAGAAAGAGAGAGGAGAAGAGAAGAGAAGAGAAGAGACGAGGATATAGAGACAGAGAGAGACAGAGAGAGAGAAAGGGACAGAGAGAGAGAGAGACCATGTTTTCTTAAAGGAGGAAAAGGCAGATGACAGAACAAAAAGGAGAGAAGGGAGAATCAGACAGGAGACAATGCAAAACTTCTATGTCAAGAGTGTCAAGAGACATGTCCCTTTAAAGCCTAATACAAAATATAATTTTTTGTTAAGTGGGGCCTAATATGATACTTCCCTGTCATTAACAACACATCTGTAAAGATGACTATACTTGTATGAGTGGGCTGTTCATAAGGGAGGTAAGTTCTTTGTCTGCATCAACATGGTAAAGAACAGACACAGCATATAGATCTGTTGTTAAAACCTCAATCCCATCAGGGATTTGCAGAAATCTCATCGAGAACTTTGATATTTCACAGAACGTGGAAACGTAGCTGCAGTCATACCAATTTTTCTTGGAATGCAAGGAAGAGCTTGCATCTGAAAGAGATCCAACTGGTACCTGAACTGTGTGCACAATTTCTCACCTCACGAGTTCAGGCAGAGTGAATGAGTGGAATGAGGCAGGCAGGAGACATTAAGGAATGCTGAGGACCGCAGGAACCTGGGGCCTCCTGCCTTTTAAAACGAGTATGTTGCTGCTTAGTTTTGCAATATTTTGGCCATATGAAAATGTGCATTCGGTGCTGTTAGAGTTACTAATTTTTCTATGAGAAAATCCAAGTTAAATATTTAGGTAAAAATATCTCCATTTAAAAAATGCCTGTGAGTCATATTTATATGGGGGCTACCAGTTTGCAAACCCTGACATACGTATATTGGTTTTATAAAACCAATTGAAATAGTGTATACATGAGTTCTTTTTTAGCTTATAAAAACATATCCAAAATATTCATCTTCCATTTCCCTAAGGTATGGCTCATATTCAATAGTCCAAGATTGAGTTCCGATATCACATCCACATTTGGGGAATCAGTATGGAGAAACCTGACAATGTCAAAGACAACGGGATATTCCCCGCATTATAGATAGACATCTCTTCTCCCTAAAGGTCAAAGGCATGAAGCAGCTGTCTCTTGGTGAAGGTTCCTGTAAACCATCACCTGATATTCTAAATGCAAACCAGAGTCCTGAATTCAGTCATATGGTCACATCTTGCTGTAAGGAGCTTTGTATATACAGTCCTTTTCTGATTGCTCACTTGCCCATCTAAATATTATATTATTTTGGAAGAAGAGTCGAGCATACGTTGGGAATGTCCAGGACAAATGAAATTCTCTATATGGTTGGTTCAAGAGGGTGACTTTCACCCTGATATTTATCTGCCATTCTTACATTCATTAAAAACTCTCATTATAATGAAAGTAATCCACTAGAGCACTGTTAATTTCATTCATTCTCAAGTAATCAGTTGGTGGCATGATACAGCAGTGACGTTCAATACCATTTTAAATGTGAGGATATTTCAGAATAATAATTCTTGAATCACTGTTTAATTATAAAACATTTCAAAAATAGAGCAAAGCAGAATAATCAATGTTAAAGATATCCATGTACCCACCAGTCAGATTGAACTGATATTAACATGTTGACAAATAACTTATCTCTTTCTTGAAACAAATTTTTAGGGAAAACCCCAATATACAAAACCCACATGGAAATGAAGTCTTTCAAGATGAAGGAAGGCTCAGAATTCCACCCTTTGTACAATCCCCATGATCTCCCAAACCTCCAGTGTTCTCCTGCGTATTGAACTGGCAAGATTCAATAAGGTATTGGTGACCAAATAAGGAGTATTTCTGAGTGTATGAGCATTTAGACTTCTGAATGCACAAGTAGAAAAAGGGAGTATGCACTACAATCACACTTTTCTTCCTTTCTTTCCTTCTCCCTCTCCTCTTCCCACCTCCTCTTTTTCCCTTCTCTTTTTTTAAAGAAGCTCTCGATTTTATAATTTATTACGCATCAACATGTTATTTGTTCTGACTTTGTTATTCATTTACATTCAGTGTGACTTCAGGAAAGTTCTGTAAACACTTTGGGCTAATTCTATCTATTTGAAGAAGAAAATTCTGAATATCTATTATACACTCAAAAGTGAAGTGCACCATAGAAGTCATCAGTAGAAATACCATGGCTTTTGATTTTACACGATCGGTAATAATATCACAAATGTTTTATTCTTCCATAATGTCGAATACATTTAAAGTTCATAAAAAAGCAACAACTAAATGATGCTAAAATATCAAAACACCATTACATTCTAATCTACTCTAGTCTATGACCTTTTGCACCTGAACTTGAACATGAGTCACATTCCGATATGCCTAGCTCAATACCACCCAGCAATTTTAAGCACTCCCTTTGGCATGTGGATTAAAAAGCAAAAACAAACCACACAGAGAGATAAGACTCAGAATTCTAAAACAGGAATTCATCCAGAGTTTCTCTTGCCACTTTGGACATGATCCACTCAACAATATGGCACGGTAAGGTGGTTGGCATGCAGAAAACACAGGTCTCAAAATGTCAGGGACAAGTGGTATGTTTCTGTGCAGCACAGCTATAGCAAGCATTCTATTTCCCCCTGAAAGACTCAATTTGTCTAATTTTACTGAGATACGAGCCCCCGAGAGTTCCTGAACAAGTTTTACACAATATGCTCTGTACACTTCAAAAGTAAGAAATAAATATGATATGACTTACCCTGACCTCCCTTCCAGTAATTCCTGCCTTCATTCACTCCTCATTTCTAAAGAAAGAAAAAGCAAGAAGCACTTATTGTTAGTATATCTATCAGTTATATAATTTAACCCAGAATACAATTCAAAAATTAACTGCTGAACGGCAACTTTGCTTTTTAAAAATCTTTGACAACTTCTTGAAAATTGGTTCCTTTTAAACCACTTAATTGAGTTATGATGCACATACAAAAATCTGTACATAGTTAATGTATACAACAGGATGAGTTTGGAAATAAGTAAACATGATGAAACTATCACCACAACCCATGCAATAAGCATGTCTATTACCTCCAAAAGTTTCCTCTGAAATTTATTTTAATGTTTGCTATCAATAACCATCCACTGTACCTGTTATAGACCAAAGTGGGTCAGCACACATCTGTTTGGAAAACATAGACTGTTCTCTTTTTCTTCAGAATCCATGTCTTTAGATTTTGAATTAAATGAGCTTTTGATCTATTTTTCATTTTAAAATTTTATAAAACCTGTTTAACTACATTGGAATGAGAATACATGAATAAATTTTCTCTTTCCTGTTATTTACTTAGGTCAAACCCCTTCTCCTACTGATTTTTATTTTTTTGTCTCATATCTAAATATGTCTACAATAATTTAAAAGAAACAATAAGACAGCCAAATTCAATATGTACTAAGAAAAGTGAGATAGTGGAAATTTAGCACATTGAACATATATTCTCACCTTTTAAAATGAAGGGAAGAGGAGGGTGTAAAGGAAAAACAGATGAGTGAATGATCAGAACATTAAGAGTTAATTTTAAGAATTTAAGCAAGTTTGCATGGTGACAGATAATTGCTAGAATTTGTGGGGTGGTCCCATTGTAAGCTATGAAAATACTGAATCACTATAATATATGCTTGAAATTAATATAACTAATATAACATTGTATAACAACTATACTTAAATACAAATAGAATAAGTTTAAAAAAGAATTTAAGCGTGTTTCTCTGATAAATGGATTCTATTCATTTGAAATACTTTTAAAAATAATAAATAAGAGAAAAGTGGTTTAATACCTAGTTCAATTTGATAGATATAATTCCGAGAAAAAAAGTAAAGATTGAGATTTGTTAAAAACTGGAGAGTCACCTCTTTTTAATTGCAATTTTATTTAAGTAAAAGTAGAATAAACTTTGACTCATGGGCTTCTGCTACTCTCAGAATAACAAGTTGTGGCTGGCAAAGACACACTAGGTCTTTAGCCATTGGGCAAAACTAACCATGAAACAGGAGTAAAATAAGAACTTGGCACAACTACTTTCTTTCATCATATGCTGACAGGAAAAAAAAATAATGAAAGCTGTACCAACAAGTGTATTTCAGATGAAAATGCATTTACATGAAATGCTCAACTCTGAAGTAATTAAGGTGTTCATTTATAGCAGCTTGTCACAAGAGTGGCACCAACGAGTCTTGCATAATTAAAAGTATCATTTCATGCCCAGACCCTTGGTGGGGAAAGTAAGAACTCACCTCCTTGTTTCTTGGGAATTATAGTTTTCTAATCATTCTGAAACAGAGGATGACTAGCTTAGTCACCCCATCACTCTGCAAAACACAAGTAGCCCGTCTCAGAAACAGCTTCTGAGGAACGAACATCTCCACTCTCAACCATAGTGCGTTCCTTTTGTTCACCTCCCACAATCCTCATCAGTATTCTTTTGAGGTCACTTGGCTCTAAACTTTTGGACAGATGTGTTGTTTTACGTAACACTAGAAGTTCTACACATCAAGAGGGGGAAAAAAAGACTTCAAGTGATGGGGGCTTCAAACGAATTTCTAATCTTTAGGGTCCTTTAGTACTTATATTTTAAGAACGAAGGCATAATTTATTTTCGATGAAACCAAATTGCTCATCTCTCTGCTAATAGGATCCTCAGGGCAAAAAGGGTAGAGAAAATGTTATCATGAAAAGCAGAATGTTTCACAATTTTTTAAAAAATTTAAACTAGAAACAGTAAATTAATAATTATGTTTGCCATGATTATTGGACACTTATGATAAATTGTCCTTTCAGGAAGTAGGACAACGAAATCGAGTGTCCCCAAAGACTGCTTATATTGGCCTAAAAAGCATTGGTGACCATTCTCGTTTTGTTAAGGAAAACACAGAGCTGTTTGTTTATGATGTGACTCTCTCTCTTATCCCTTGTCCTTACACTTTTCTCTTCTTCGACTCAACTTGATTGGTTGCCAAATGTGCTTTCTACCTGAAAGCTGATCATTTTGAAGATATTTCTGTTCTCACCCTAGAACTGCTGGAGAGCTCCCATGTGGTCAAACAAAACAAAGCAAACAATACAAACCACTTCTTTTTTTGAGCCGAATCGTAAAATTCATTTTCAATCAGGCCATATAATCAAAGGAATCAGAAGAATGCTTAACTACCTTAAACTGCCCTTGTGGAGGGATGAAGCAGCATTTTGCAAAAACAAACAAACAGAATATATATGTGTATGTGTGTGTGTGTGTGTGTGTGTGTGTGTGTGTGTGTGTGTATAATCACTAAAGCAATGGAGGTCCGTCTGCCTAATTAGCCAACAGTTTGATTGCCTTTGGTAAGCACAACACTAAAATTATTTTCGGTTTTTCTGAGTGTGGTGTCCTATCACTTTCCCTTGAAAATAATAAAAGGGAAAATACAAGAGTAGAGAGCTAAAGTGGGTGACATGTAGCAAGGGCTCCAGGCAAGCACTGCGGTTCCTCCTGTGACAAGTGTCATCATTTATTATCACTCATTATTAAAATTTAATTTTATATGGCATCTTTAAAGGTTATTTTTTAACTTGCAATTTTGTAGGCAACACTACTGACTGGTTAACTCCTGTGAAAAAACAAATCTTCATAGATTTATTGTTTTAAGCTATTATTAAAGAGGCACCTTAAAAAACTATTTCCCTTGTATAAAACAAGATTGTTCTCCTTTCTAAGTAGTTTAGTTTACACAGTATTTTCCATTGTGTTTTGCACCAGAAGCATCTTGGAAACCTCATTAGAAGTGGAACATTATTAGCATATAAAGGGTTGAAACCTATAACTTAATCATGGCAAATTTAAACCAAGACTAAGATGGTAAAATAAAAATAGTACTAGGATGGAAAGTAGAGTTTAACATATCTTTTCTTTGCATTTATTGCAATTAAATTATATTTTTCTTCTACCGAACCTTATTTTATTATAGGCCATGATTATTTCAACTTCTGATCTGAAATTGTTTCATGTAGCTATAAAGTTGTAATAATGGTTAATATTTATAACATCAATATAACTTAAATCCTTTATTCTCCAAACAGAAAGAGGTACATTTTTATTCGGTACCAATATTTCTAGGTACTGTATATACATTTTATTATTTAACCCAGTAAAGACACATCAAAAAAGACAATGGAGCCCTTTTTGGAATCATGGAATCTGGTACTTAAGTGGCATTCGAAAGAAAACCATGCAAGAAGATGGTGGTAGAATAAAATAGAATATTAATCTCCCTGACTCCAATGGATTTTTCACTAAAATATCGTAAAGAGAGTATGTTTATCTGCATAAAAGGCATATCTGCATAGAACAGGGTCAGCAAACTTTTTCTCTACAGAGAAAAATAGTAAACATTTTCTGCTTTGTAAGGCACACAATCTCTGTAGCAATTATTCAAAGTCACTGTTGCAGCACAGAGCAACTTTAGGCAAAATTGAGAAATGAGTTAGTTGTATTCCAATAACATTTTACTTACACAAATGGTCAATGGACCAGATTTGGTAAAAGAGCCACAGTTTGCCCTGCACTAGAATGTAAGCTATGTGAAGGTATAAACTTTATTTTGTTCAACATTATATAACTCAATGCCTGAAAAAGTGATAGTTAATTGGTGTTGATGTTATAAATAATGCTAGCTAATACTTAAATACTTAAATGGAGTTTATTTTGTGATAGTCATGTTTGTATGTAATGAATCATTTCTTCTCATAATATTCCTATAAGTTAATTATTATTTTTACCCATTTTAGGAGATAAGGAAACTGAGGAATAAATTATTAGTCACAATAACTTAGCAAGTAAGTGGGGATCCAAGCATAATACACAGCAGGACCTGCATAATTGATTAATTAAATGAATAAATGAATGAATAATTAAATGAAAGAATAAAATGATTGAATGACTCAATAAAGAGAGTTAATCCTGAGTATTTTAAGACTTATGCATCTTTGTCATCCAGGAAATATCTCTATTCTACATTGTCTAGGTTTACAAAGCCAGGTTTAAAGAGAGAGAGAAAGAGAGAGAATTGAAATAAAGGAATCAAAAATTTGCTATTAATCATATACTTCTTTATGTGAATTAAATTCGTTGTCTTATTTTAATAAGACTGAATCTTTGATAAATAGGTAGGAACTTTTATATTTAACTGGCAAGTCCATGTTTTCCATGAAAGAATAAAGAAACAAAAGAAAGAAGGGAGGTAAAGAGGAAGATAGAAGGAAGGGAGGGAGGGAAGAAGTAAAAAATGGATATAGGAGCTAGAGAAAATCTGGTGAGAATAAAAATTCTAAGGGAGACCTTTTACTAAGCAGGTATTTACTAAGGACCTAACGTGCATCACACACTAAGCTACGACTGGTGATACACTGATTAAAAAAAAAAAAAATCAAGGATGCTGCATTCATAAGGCTTACAGATATTTAGGAGATAACATTTATATAAAAATAGAATTATGATTCATGACAAGTGCCACAAAAAATTGAATAAATGCTCTGAGAGTTTACCATTGTGTGTGAGGGGTCCAGGAAGGTCTTTTTGAGGAAAGGATGTTTAAGAGTTGCAGATCAATAGAAATTATCCGGATGAAGAATGAGAAGAATAGTATTTGGGGGAGATAACTAACAAGGGTAAAGGCCCAGAGGCAGAAATAATGATAAATCAGACACGGGATTGAACTGTGTAGCTGGGGATGAATGGATAGGTTGGAGATAGATGTTGGCACACGTTTTGGGGTTAGAAACAGTAGGAGAGAAAGAGAAAATTTCAATTGTGGGAGGAGGAAGAATGTGGGAATTCAAAAGTAAAATTTTGGACATTTTAAGACGGAGATTCCTGAGAGACAGTAAAGTAGAGCTATTCAGTAGACAGTGGATCCACGAACCTATCTGCCAGATGGGAGGCAGGGATGAGTGACAGGTGAAGGTGAATGTTACCATTTGGATGACATTATGTCATGAGTGTGGAAGATCACTTAGGGAAAGAGTGTAGAGAAAGAAGAATAGAAGTTCAATATTTAGGAGTGTGGCACAGAGTGCGCCTTACGAAAGAGACAGAAGGAGTGGTCAGAGAGGAAGGAGCAAAGCCAGGAATTTGTAATAGTACGGAAGCCAAGAGAATAAACTCTTCGAGAAGGAGGCATGGGTAACAGTATAAAATGTGATCAGAGTTTAAGTAAGACGAGGACTGAGAAGTGGTCTTTGGATTTCCAACATGAAAACAAAGCTGATCTGGAGTCATGAGTACAGAAATAAGACAAGAGCATGTATGATGCTAAGGGCGTGGCAGCCTGTATCAACACCGATTTTAAAAAGCTTCGAGGCGAATCATCTTGCACAGTGTAGTATAAGGACAGGAATGAAAAGACAAGAGTAGTGTCTTAATTATTTACATTTGGAAGCTGATCAGAGAAACCAGTCAGGAGAATCCAGTGAGAACAAAGGAGTAGGAGTGGCTCTGTGTAAAGCTACAAAGGAAAACAAAAGAAAAAGGGAGGCATGTGTGAGAGAGTAAGAGCAAGAGGCTTAGGAGAGAGGAAAGGGCGGGGGAGTAGAACTGAGCTGGGGCCAGCCTGAACAACAAGGAAACCTAAAATCCAAACCACCGATATTGTTGTATAACAAAGTACACTACAAAGATTCTCTGGGAGGCCTGCAAGTTGGTCCTACGTGATAATTTAGACTGAGTGGAGATTACACAATCTCACTTTTTCCTACTATTTATGGGTGCAGGCAATTAGCTTAGCAACATTACACAGTAGTAGCAGAGCTATTGCATTTCTTGTCCTGTGGGGACATCAGTGCAGAGTCATTTTCCGACTGTCAGGGCAGAGGATTTGGTCTCTGGATAGTAATTATAATCCTTGGAATGTTTATGTAGGAAGTCTTCCTACCCAGAGGAGAAACTATCACAAACACTATCAGCAAATGATACACTACTTCCTTTTGCATTCTTAACATAGCATAACTAAGCTACCAGATAAATCAGAGAAGCATACACATTCTTTAGAAATTATTTTCTTGAATGTAAATAGTCACTGATTGGTAGGGATCAGGTCTCTACTTCTGTCTTCATTCTTTTTTTCAAAGTTATTTAATTTTAATTAAGTCTTGGATTTCACCTTTTGTTCATTAATTTATTCAACAAAAATTTCATTACTATGTATCAGGGACCAGAAATCTTAACGTGAGTAAGGCACACTCCAGCTTTCATGACCCCATGCCCTAGTGAAGGAGACTAGCTTATATTTATTTAGTAGCATTCTTTGCAGTTTATAAGCATTTGACACTCACAGCAACCTTGAGAGGAAGACAGAGTAGATTGTGGTAGGAAGAGATTGAACAGCTGACCAGGTATAAAGGGTAGACTTCCACGATGGACTCCTCTATGATAGTCAAGATCAAGGTCATTGAGCTGGTAATTAGTGGAATGACGCACACGATTGCAAATTAAGATATCCAATTACTACTCTGAATAAATGGTAGAGAGTTGAAGCTACAGTGCTCTTAGGTTGACCTGATCATTCCCAAGTACCAAAGTGACAGAGTTGTTCAGGTAAAAACAGGACTGGAAATATGGCTAAAAAAAGAGGTCTCACAGTTCAATCAGGCAAACTGTTGTATTTTAACATAACAGGGAAATAAAATTATTGGATAAATGCACAGATGTGGTGTAAGAACATGAGATTAAAAAGAGGAAAGAGGTATGTATTCTAAATCTAGATAAGGAGATAATATTTTGTCAGGGAGGAAAATGTAACCAGCAAAAGAGGCGCAGGCAAGTCTAGGGTCATTTCTTTCTACCTATTAAAAAAATACTGCATGATAACTTTGCTCTTTGACACAGATGGCAATTGCCAGAAGCTGAAGGGAGGCATACAAATGATTCTCATCCTTCTTCAGAGAATTGGCCAAGATGATAGATAAAATGATGACTAAAACCCTCTAATTCAATTATTTCTAATGAAAACAACAGAATATGACAAATAAGGAATACGGAGAATTTTAAAGGAATCCCTCACTGTAAATGACAACTCATGTTCTGGAAGACTACTTAGACAACCCTCACTGACCCTCTTTCCAGTGAGATAAATGCCTTGATTAATAACAAAAATAACCTGCTTCTTTCCATGCCCTTCTTCATCCCCCAAACTCTATAAAATGGAATTCGGTTTAAAGCCAAATTGGTGAATTTGCAAATATTGTGTGCTTATACATGCTCTGAATGCTACTACCTGCATCAACTATGATAAATTTTCACATGATTTCATACTGACTATACCAAGAAGATCATATTTTTAAAAGAAATGTTTCTTCATTAGCATGAGAACAATTTTTTGTTTGTTTGTTTAAATCCAGTTAGGTTCTGTTCTATGCTACATATTTCATAGCTTTTTTCTTTTAGGGCACAGAGAGGAGGAAACAGTGTCTATAAAAAACCTTAACTTCCCATAGCAGTGTTTTAAATCACATCTGGCCTATTGGTCACCATCAACAGGCAATAGGGAGGAGTGTTCCAGCGAATTTGCAAAGGTTCTTTGCTCTTGGCACATTTTCCATTTTTATCTGTACTTGGCAGATTTCTGTTCATCTTTCAAGATCCAGCACACGTGTCAACTTTTCTGTGGAACTTTTCTGGACTTCTGTAGGCAGGACTAATTGCTTCTTTTCAGCTTCCACAGAACTCTGCCCAAAGCTCTGTTTGATATTTTCCCCATTATTTTATAAGTTTACATGGCTATTTTCTCCTTTAGACTATGAGTTTCTCAACAGTAATGCCCTTGTCTTATTAATCTTCTAATTCCCAACATCTATCAGAATATCTGACCTACAAGATATTCACTAAATAAGCACAGATTTGAATGAATGAGTAGATGAATGCAAGACGGTATATATTTCATCAGTCCAAGGTCAAAGTTTTCCCTCTGTCATGTGAGTGATTTGGGGAGGAGACAGTAATCTCCAACTGAGTTTAGTAGCCCAGGGGCCAGTCTACATTAACACCAATATGCTGAAATTTCCATGGTTTACATATGCAAAGTGAAGCAGAGATAGAAAAATGTGTGAATTATGTTGATGTAATGTTGGACAAGTGGTCAATCTGATGATTCATTTTGCCTCCCAAGCATTTCTATAATCATAATCAGATTTTTCAGAAACACATACTACAGCATTTTAAAAAAATTATGATCCTGTGGCTTCTAGTATTTAAACAGACATCTGCTTTTTCACTAGAAATGTAAGACCAGATCTAATGTATTTTTGGCTTAAGAAGTAGGGGAAAATGATGGACAATTATGATTTGATTCACATTCATCACATTTTAATAAATTTAATCCTATTTTACAGTTAACTTTACCTTTGATGATTAAAGGTAGGGAAGTGAGGAGAATATCTTGTAAAAACAGTTCTTATATCTTGTTTTTATACTAAAACTTCAAAATGCATTTTAAATTTCATATCTTTTGTTCCTTCTGTTAAACTTGGTATAAAAAATAATTTTTGTCAAGAAAATTATATTTTTGCCCTGTGTATACATATATATACACACATTTATACAGATATAAAACAGCAAATGCCTGAACCACTAGAAAATGACACACAATTTGAACCAAGGGGTAAAAAAATCGAAGGTCTGCAACATTTCATACTGAGGAAAATAAAGAAAATTGCTTAAAAACACACAAAAAAATGTTACAGGAATTTGTTCAACAATTGCAGAAGGGTTGCCACTTCATGACTCATTGTCCCTTATTACTTTTATCTCTAAGTGGAATATGCAGTATTCCGTTTATGTACAAGTTGAGGTCTCAGCTTTGGTCTCTGGTTCTCATTTAGATCCAGCCATTGACGCTGCTGTCAGATGCTCTCGGGCGGAGATGCAAGAGACGATGAGGAATACCCAGCTGCACTACCTGCAAAGGGGTACATGGCTTGGAAGTGAATGGCCTATTTCTGATTTTTAAAGACTGAAATACGAGAGGAATCATTTTTACACTGTTCTGCATCACTCACGTCATAGGCTTAAGGAGCTCAAAAAAAATCATGTGAAAGATAATGCTCTTGATGTGAAGCAAAAGGAAATTTTTATTTTGGCTGTTTTAATTTCCTAGATTTACCACCTGCCCATTTTATAATAGCCATCTTTCAGTATTTACTGGTCAGGGTCAGTCACATTTACTTCATGTATCATTTTCTGATATGCAAATTCTCTCTGGTACTTCCTCTAATGACAAGTCCAGTCTTCTGTTGGGATACAATTTTGTTTATGTTGCTAATTTCTTAATTTCCTTGCTTCTACCCTCTCTCTTTATTGCAAAGTACCACATGAAACTAAATGAGATTTTTTGTGTGTGTTGTTTTTAAGTCTTCGACTGTCCTGCTGCTCAATTTCCAGCTGAAGTTATAATCTTCTGTTTGGGATACTACAGTTGATTACTCTAGAAATGACTGTAATATTCATTATCCACCATTTGTCAGAAGGGTGGAAGAAAACTGTGATTAAATAAAAATTGACTTGAATTTTGCTTCAAACTTCTACTACACCACTTTAAGAGCTTAATCAAAATTTTGCTGTTGATGTTTCTAAATGTTTTTCTCTATCACTTGCTTGGTCAACACAAATGTGGTAGACTGAGTTATTGACTCCATTATTTATCACTGCCAGAATTCACACCCTTGCCCAAGGAACTCTGCAGTTCTTCCCACTGGAGATGGCATGTGTATTTGCACTTTGACATTGGGCTCAACCTTGACTTGCTTTGACCAATAAGACTTTTGATGTGCTTGCATGTTAGGCTTGTCTTCTCACACCACTGTCACCTTTGTAAAAACTAAACTAAATTAAACAACTAAATTAAACTAAACAACTAAACTAAACAACTAAACTAAACTAAATTAAACTAAACTAAACACCACCCTGTTAAGCATGTTGGTCCAAGGAAAGTGGGAGATACAGAAACATATTGGAACTCAGCCCTCACTCTTGGGTTCACCCCAACCTAGAAGGCCAATTCCCTGCCTAACTACATCCAAGTAAGAAAAAATAAATGATTGCTGTTTTAAATCACTGAGCTTTGGGAATGTTTATGATGCGAAGTAGCTGACTAATACAACTATCTACTTTTACGACCATGAGAAGAACAATTTATTATCGACTTCAGTTACCTCATCAATTAATATTTATGCAATATTCATTGTGTGCAGAAATATACATTCTTGTGAACTATAAAATATATAGAAATTTTGGATACTGTTCTGGAACATTCTAGTGGAAGAGCATGACATTCATCTAATTCATTATTTTGTTAACATTTATTAAGAGCTTCTCTGTGCCAAACACTGTGCTGCAGTCCAAAAGAACAAATATAAACAAGAAGGAGACCTGACTTCAATGAACATGAGGCCTAGTAGGAAGGGAAAGACTTGAAAACAAAGCAGTGCTTTATAAAGTTACACAGAGCACAGCGATTTGGACTCCAGCATATGGTGTCAGAGCACTTGAGTTTGAATCCAGCTCAACCTCTTCTTTCATCTTGATTTGCCTTAGTTTCCTCATTTATAAAAGCTGGAGAATTGGCAGTTAGGGCAGTGCCTAATATACAACATGAACTCATTTCTAGTTATTATCACTATTACTATTGTTATGTCAAACTCAATAGCATATGTAATATTATGGTGGATGAAGTCATCAACATTTCCTTGAGCACGACATATTTAGAGACATGGGAGGTACTGTGCTAAATGCTGAGGGGGATTAGAAAAGGAATGAAGTGACCCTCCACTCTCAAGGAGCTTACTAGAAACATCCCGAGGATAAGGCCAGTGGTTATGGAGAGTAAAGAAAAATTGTCACAGGAAGAATCATATAATATGTACCTTGTCAATTCAAAGAAATTAAAACAAAAATATTCCATGTCTGTATAACCACCCAGACCTGACCAGTGGTGTTTATCTCAACCTTGCTGAAGACAATACTATGTAAACTCACACTTGATGGTTATAATTAAAATTAGAAAGTAAGAATTTGCATTTCTTCCTTGGTAAATTGATCCAACCTGAACCTCACCCTCAGAAGCATAGAATAGCAAATCCCTGTGTAATCCTATTTAAATTGTCTATACTGGTCTGTAGCCATATTGCTACCATTTGTAAAACAAAAATAAATAAATAAAATAAAATTTAATCTGGATTCCAGAGCTTGCCCTATCCACCACATTTGTATTCCAGATTAAGCACCTGTAAAAGAGGCCTTATGCTGATCCAAGGTTTCAGATTAACCACAATATTTAATTTCTATCCAAAATACACATGCCAAAAAACATACACACACACACACAAAACGAAGAGAATGATCTTGTTATTTAACTTTAGTATGAAGTACAAAAGTAATTCTAAGATAATATATAGCATAAAGGCTATATGTATCTGGAACAAGAAAAGGATCACTTACTTAGATTTGGCCTAGGTGACAGGGTGGTTCATGGGAGGTGCAGAGTTGGGGTAAGAAATGAACTGATTCTCTCTCTCTCTCTCTCTCTCTCTCTCTCTATATATATATCTCTCTCTCTCTCTCAATCACACCCTAATATATAATATATTATAATATATTATCTACTACACATAAAATATATATATATAAGCTTTAGATATGTTTCCCTCTAAAATGACACATTTGGTTGATTACAAAAGTATATAAATGCAAACACGCACACATCCTGTATTCACAAATTAATAAGTAAAGACAGATATCTTTATTAAAATGGGCAAGGGATATGAGAAAGTAATCTATAGGAAAGAAAATATAAATGGCTAACACATAAAAATATGTTTGACCTTACCATAACTACAGAAGTTAAAACCGTATATCTATTAAAGAAACTAAATATGTATTTCCAGACTTAGGTGGCTTCACTGGTTAATTCTACAAAACATACAAGGAAGAAATAACAAATTCTATACAAATTCTTCTAGAAAATTTTAAAGAAAGGGATCCTACCCAATCCATTTTATGAGGTCGCACTTATTTTGATGTCAAAACTGCACAAAGACATGAAAAGAAACTATAAAACAATATCTCCAATAATTATAGGTGAAAAAATTTAAAATAGAATTTTAAAAAATGAAATCCAAAAATTTATAAGAAATATTTTATGTCATAACCAAGTCGAGTTTATGCCAGAAATACAAGTCTGATAAAAACGACCCAAACGCGAACATTTCAATAGATGCAGAAAAGCAGTTGACAAAATTCAACATCGATTACTGATAATAACTCTTAGCAAGGCGGAAATCATAGGGAATTTCATCAACCTGAGAAAATACATCTATGAAAAATCCATAGCTAGCACATTAGTAATGCTGAAAGACTAAAAGCTTCCAACCCAAGATTAGGAAGAAGATAAGGATGTCCACATTCAACACTTTCATTAAATATTTTGCTAGAGGTTCTAACCAATGTTATAAAGCAAGAAAAAAAAAGAAAAAAAATTTTTCAGATTATATGATTTCCTATGTTGAAAATGTGATGGATTTTACAAAAATGTTACAGAATTTATAAGTGAATTTGGCAAGGTTGCAGGATATAAGATCAATATTTATAAAGTAAATGTATTTCTATATACTAGCAACAACAATAAAAAATTGAAATTAAAAAAATATAATTTATATTGGCATCAAAACATGAAATTCTTAGAGATAAATCTGACAAAAGATGTAAAGGATCTGTACACAGAGAACTAAAAACTATATTGGTGTAAGAAATGAAAGATGTAAATAATCAGAATGATATATGGCGTTCATGGTTTGAAAGACTCAATATTGTTCAATCTATAGACTGAACACAATCTCGAACAAAATTTTTAACAGGCTTTCCATGTAAAAACTCAAAAACTTACTCTAACTTCATTGGGAAAGGCAAAGAGACTAGAATAATCAAAACATTTTTTAAAAAGAATAAAATTATAGAGCTAAAATTCCCTGGTTTTAACACTTATTATAAAGCTACAGAATTAAGATAGAGTGGTGTTAACATAAAAATAAACAAATAAGTGGAAAAGACTAGAGTCTTCAGAAATAAATCCACATACATATGGACAACTGCATTTTGACAAAAGTATCATTTACTGGATAAAGAATATTAGCCTTCAACAAATGGTACTAGATCTTTGAACATGCCAAATGCAAAACGAAAACAAAAACAAAAACATGTTTTATAGTGTATATAAAAATTAAGTCAAAAAAGTCACAGACATAAATGTAAAACCTAACACTATATAATTTTAGAAAAAGAAGAAAAATTTCTGACCTCAGCTTAAGCAAAGATCTTATGGATAAGACATCAAAACATGTTTCATAAAATGATACATAAAAATTATACTTCACAAACAAACAAAAAGCTTCTGCTACTCAAAAGGCACTGTTAAGAAAATGTAGAGACAAATCATTCTGGGAGAAAATATTTGCAAATTGCATTTTCGATCAATCACTTGTATTCAGAATATATAATTTCCAAAATTCAATAAGCAAAATGCAAACAGGCTAATACAAATAGACAAAAATATTTGAACACATATGTCACTGTATATTGAAAATGGTTAACGTAATTTTCATTAGGGAAGTGAAATTAAAACTACAATGTGAAACCAGTACACATCTGTTAGAATGGCTCAAATGAACAAAGACTGGCAATACTGTCAGTAAGTATATGTATAAACTACACTGGAAAAGATTCACTTTATGCAAAGGAAGGCTAGAAAAGAATAACAGAGGAATAAAACACAGGAGACATATAGAAAGTGACACACTGGATTGTGGAAATCTTTCTACATTGATAGATAATATACAAAGTACACTTTTCCTTTTGCATGCTTATATCATATTCTGCTTAGTGTTGTAGTTCATAATTTAATTCATCTACCACCAATGATAACTGTTTAAATTATATCCATGTCTTTACTATTTTAAACACTGCTGTGGTGAACATCTTTACAGATACGTCTTTGTTATTTAGGGCTTGTTTATTTGTTTTAAAGCATCAGACAGGAGTACATTTTCTTCTCTTACAGCAAAGTGGCTCGCTGTGGAAGAACAGCACTGTCTGAACACAATATATAACCATGTTATTTTTCCATAATTTAGAAACTACTCAAGTTCCTTCCAAAAAATTACTTGGGTGGCATTGGCAATATAGATGATCCTTCTGTTCAGGATTGAATTGTAGCAAATTTAACGTAAGCCTCAGACTGGTTGTGCTAGAGAAAATTCCTTAGCCTTAACTCTTATGTTTATGTTCATGCAGGAGCTCCAGTCAGTAACAGGTACTTTTGGACCAAGGAGCATATGGTAAGAAAATAACAACAACAATGACAACACAACGTGTCACCACCAACACCACCATAAATGCCTAGTAGCAAGCTGCGGACTGAGCACTTCCTATTATCTTATTTACTCCTGAAGGTAGTAAATGGCACAGACATTATCGTCTTCATCTAATATCATTAAATCTAGTCAAAAGTTGTTCAAGGAATGTCCCCCAGTTATTTCGCTCGTAAGGAAAGGGGTTAAGCAGACTCAAATCCAGATCTTTCTTACAGAAAAGCCACACTCTTCGCCAGGATCTTACAGCTACACTTAACATTAAAAATACTCTGGAATTTCAATGTATGACAGTAATGAATATATTATGTAAAGGGTGCAATATTTACATGATAAAATATTCTACACACATTGGAAAGATACATTCACAATTCATTAATTCAAACAAAGCTAGATTATAAAATGTAGTCATTCAAATTTTGTCCCTGAGATAGTGGAAGGACATGTAAACAAGTCTATACTGTTCCAAATCTTTTTTTTTTTTTTTTCATTTTACTCCTCCAGGGCCTTTAGGAAGACTGCATATGTCAATTTATTTTTAGCAAACTTGGGACCTTGTGGCAGAAGTAATATAAACCACTTATATGCTTGGATCTTCTAAACACCCTGCATAAGCCCCCTGCTTTGTCTTATACCACCAGAGCAAACTTGGAGGTCATGTGTTTCAAAAAATTTTAGCTATATTATGGTTGAGCTTCTAACACACAGGGACTCTGAGTGGCTGTGGGAAGCAGAAGCCCTTCCAACCTGCATTAGACATACAACGCAAGTTAAAAACAAACCTTTGTTCTATCAAGCCTCTGTAATTTGGGAGTTTATCACTGCAGCATAATCTAGCAAACCTGACTAATAATTTCTCCATGTTTGGACACTATGCAAAACTTTCAGGGAAATATATATCAAACGAGATTTTTCTCTTTTAATTTTTAAATTATGTGATTTATTTCCTCTTTTTCTCTTCTTCGCATTTTATATTTTTTCTTATAAAAAATGCCTGCATATTATATAATCAAATTATTTTTTAAATTGCCTAGATATCTTTTGCAGTTATTAATCAAGACAGATTCAATACTTCAGAAAGTTTCTCTACTGCTTTTTAAGAAATTTTCTAACTTTCTTTCTCAGCTTAACATACATTTTAATCTTAATGTATATGTCATTAATCGAAGTCTATAAAAACTACACTAATCTTGATTTATATTGACCTTCTTGGAACAAATAATTTTCCATTAAATGGCATACTACTTTATAGTTTTCTTTAAATGTTTCAAAATTTTTTTTCATTTATGTCAGATTTTGTTTGAAAACTTTTGACTACATTGTTTTTATTGTCTTCAGCTCCATATAGAGCTTTTTGAAGGCAAGAAACATGTCTTATAATTTCTGGTATTTCACACAAGTCCAAGTATAGATGTGACTCCAAAAGTATTTCTGACTTGTGCCCATGAACATGGAAATTTTCATTATCATTTTCACATTATATTTTATTGTGGAAGTCTCTGAGAACCATATATTGACAACTTAAGCAAGAGAGACAAGATGAGGAGGGAGGAAGTGATTATTGATTACAAAAACATTGAGTTAATATTATATCAAACAGTGGCCTCCAAGAGACTCTGAGAACTGTGTATTGATTATTGACACCTCTCTGAGTCAATAAGCTGATCAGTTATGAGAGCTTCTCTAAAAATAACTCTTAAATAATTTTTCTCGCTGGTTCAGAAAGCAGCTGTTCCAACTGTGTTTTTGCACTTATGTTTCCGTGTTTATAAATCTGTGTCCATGGAAGGTGACGAGATCAGGAAGGAGAAAAGAAAAGAAGGAAGGGATGAAGAAAAGTTGAAAGGAGCTCATGAACAACCAGATCAAGTAGTCACTTGACAGCTGGACTTCTTTTTCTCAAGAGAAGTTGTATCAGACAGCATTTCACCTCGCATAGTCCTGTACTCAATGAAAACAATGCCAGCTAAAAAGCCATTGGTCTTAGGCATCATTTGGTTTATTGGAGATTGAGGAATAATAACACATCATCAAAAACTGAAATAGCGTCAGAAACCATGAACACTTCCTTGTCTTATATTACTCCATTATGATCAGAAATAGTTTTGGGCAGAGTTATTTAAAAAATCTTATTTGTAAAATTTCCCTTTGTTTTGCAATTAGGGGATAAAACATGTTTTAAATATTTAATGATAAACTCTCTGGAAAATGGGTTGACTGTTAAGCAAGGACATCCTGAAGCCATGGATCAGGGAAAGGGATGCCCAGTGCTGATTGAGTTTTTAGTAAACTCTAAGATTTATATCTTGAATAAATAAGCATTCCTTCTTACAAAGTGAGCAGTTCTCACCCTCTTAAAATCATTCGTACCCTTCTACAAAATTGAAAAGCAACATGGAACATGTAGCATTTTTATATCCTCTAGTTTCAGGGTGTCATAGCCATTTTAGTTATAGCCTTGTCCTGATTTCTTTTGAAAACCTTTGATTAGCTCTGTTCTAACATTCTCCATTTTAATGTCTGTTCCTCTACAGGTAGCCATGCACATCAGCAGAGCCCTAAGTGGAATGCAAGAAATGACTAGACAAACAAACATCCTTTAAGATGTAGTTTGCAAACTCTTCCTTGTTTGCTGCCTACTGTCTGTTTTTAAATAATGTACAAATCAACTTCAGTACCATGGAAATAATCAACACAGGATCAAAACCTGGAGTTTCTAGTACAGCATAAATCAAAAGCTGTAGGAATCCAACAGCTGGAGCCTGTCTCATTATTTCCCTGTTCTTTGATGTGCTTTTCAGCCAAGTATCTTAGAGAATGTCGCAGAAATGTCTATCTACAAATTCTACATTGCTTACATATTATAGTTTCCAACAGAGATAAATACTGTAACTGAGTTCTCATTTTCAAAATAGAGCCCCCTCTTTTTCATCTTCTTTATGCACACAATCTTGTAAATAGCAGAACTGAAAATCAGCTGCATCTAATAAGAGAATCAAGTTTGTTACTGACTCTGAGATGTTAGTTTCCATTAGATCATCCATCATAGCTTTATTATGTGATCAACTGCCTAATTAATTTTGTACTGGGGTATTTAGACAGAACACTGAATGTTTCAGTGGGGTTTTGCTATAATCCTGCACCTGCGGCTTCAGAGATTTAGATATCCTCCTATCATAAGTTTGTACTATGCCTATAATCACTTCTGCTTCAGTAGGATTCCAGCAATTCAGCCCATTGAAATTCAGCAATATGAATTTCAGAAACAGCAGAATATTTGCATCTGTGGTTATGTTTCTTTGGACTTTAATCAGATCAAAGTCACCATGAGATATTAAGAGTGCTAGATACAATATTTTGTTCAGACAGTTTTAGTGGTTAAATCAGACACTGTTTTGATTTTCTCTGCTTATCTGTTAATATGAACAGATGCGATCATGCTATTGTATAATGACTCTTGATTGCCAGCAGTATTTGATTTTTTGCAACCATTCGGCAGTGATAATTAAAGATAACGGGATATCCTATACAGTAATAATTAAAGATAGCTTTGTGGGCTTTATCACATGCATAAATGCCATAGAAGAAAAATTGGTTCTCTGAAGTTCATTATTTAATGCATATTTTTGGAAGGCCAAGTTTGAAAAGTCTTAAAAAGAGACATTTAGGTGCAAAAGTCTTAGCTAAAGCTGAGTTGATTTGAGCATTTTTTAATTGTCCTGGCTGCTGTACACTGAGGCTTTGTTCTTTATTTGTTCAGAGAACGATAATCCTGAATGTGCTGCTCACAAGACAAAAACATAGAAGAGTCAGATAATATGGAATCTTATATTTCACATATAAATAGTTATTCAAATGTACATATGAAGAATCAAGAAGAGGAAATATAAGCTCTTAAAACCCTGCCTTTATCTACACTTAGAAGCTATAGGTGATATTTCAAGATGCTGACAGCCCCTATCAGAAGACATTAAGACTCTTGGGAATGAAGCTGAACTAAAACATTTTATTATTTTTTTCAATTAATTTAAAGAGATGACAATGGCTTGTCAAAAAAGGCAATCCTCCAAGCAAGGCCATCGGTGGGTTCAGTTGAGCACGCCTGCCCCTAGAAATGCATTGCTTATTAAGTATAAGGATGGCATATAAAGTACAAACCCACAATTAAAATTGAATGTCAGATTAAAAAAAAAAAAAAGAAATCTTTAGTATAAGTATATGCCATAAAATATTTGGGATATACTTATACTATAAAATTATTTTTGTGTGTGTATCTAAAATTCGGATTGAACTCCTGTATTTGTATTTGCAAAATCTGGCAACTCTTTACAAACATCCATACTTTCTGATGACCAGGCTCAGAGCACCAGCTCTCTTTTTCTAAGGGGTATCTGATGGGGTGGAGCAAGGGCTAGAGCGATAGTTGAATGAAGCCTTGTAACACAAGCCCTGTTAGCTGGGAGTTAGCAAGCTAAGTCTTAGCCAGGTAAGTTTCCTGGGCAGGGAACCAACCTCTCCTCAGGCCAAGTCTACCTGTGCTTTGGTCCCTCCTCCTGCCCCTCGGTGTTCAAGCAGACAGTACTTGGCGATGAGATGCTAAATGAAAGAGGGAAATGGGCAATATATTACTCTAAGTGGATTTAATCGAGTCTATTACACTGATTGAAAAAAAGAGAGTGTATAGTTTTTATCACCTTCTTAAAGGATGGGTAATAAGTAAAGATTCTCGACTTGACCACAACTTTACCCGTCTGGAATAGTGTGTATGTTCTGCCAGTCTTTTTATCCCCACTCCACCTCCATGCTAATCAGAATTTTGACTCAAATTCCTCTGAATTAAGGGGGAAAAAATATTAAGTATTTCTATATGTGGTTTCTTAAGTTCTTTGATAAGCCAAACTAAAACCACACAAAAAGACATAAAGGGTAATAAATTTGTTAATAGATATAATGTTGTATTGCATAGAAGTTATGAGTCAGCAGTGGGAAGACTTTAAGGAAGGCAGACTTCTCCCTCCCTAATCTCAATGTCAAGAGTTTAAAATTATCTATGAGTGGTACTAAAGAGTCAGAATCAGAATACTAAAATAATTAGCCTTCCACTTATCAGCTACGTGAACTTGGAGAAATTATTTACCCACTTCGAGCTGGAGTGTCTGGTTCTTTAAAATGGGTATAATAACAAAACATTCATGGGAGATAACGTGAACAACAAATGAGGTGATGCATTAGGGTAACGTTACTAGCACGTAGTAGCTATTTAATTAAAATGAATTATTTTCTTTATAAGTATGACTTGAATATTCTTAATAGTTTATATTTTCAAACGTATCTTTAGAGTGTTATTTTGTAAAGATTTTGACAAATATCTGTATCCTTCAAAGGGGACAGCCTGTAAGTGGACTTGAGAAAAATAAAAGCAAAATTCCAATAAACCTTTGCCTAGTAAAATTTTCACCACAAGGAAAAGGTGTGCTCAATAAAAGTATATCCTATGAATATTAGAATTAGAATTTTGTCATGATTGGTTTATGACATAATGGTTATATAATTTATAATTGAAATTTTCACTAATTTCAGTTAAGTCCATTATGTTATAACACTTATTTTGAATATGCAGATTTGGTCTGATGCAGTTGATATACTAGAAAATAACAAGTGGAATGTGAATCAATCATGTTTGTGTACTATTCTACCTGGGTGAAACACAAGGTGAACACAGACAACCATACCCAGCTGATGCAAAGCTTCATAAAAATACACAAAATACACACTCTTTGAACATCTACCAGCTACTAAACTTCTCTGCTGCTGTTATGAACCATACGCATTGTTCTTTCTGATATAAGAGAACCCTCCTTTCTAACTCTTCTCATATTCACTTCCACAGACAAACTTCAGGATTTTTTATTTTTTTTGAGATAAATGACCACATTACTTACAATATTTATGTATTTCGTAACCATTTAACATGTGTAAACCTATGCTACTATTTTCGTTAGGTTCCTACTTTTTAAAATTCAATAGTAATGATTAAAAATAATGTCAATAGTACGTTCTTGAGTGTTGTTCCCTACCCTCATTTTCCCCATAGGTCTCCTGTTTTTTATTGTGTGATTTGCATAGGGAAGTGATTTTTAGAAACGAATATGTTGCATTACAGCAGAACTGACTGTATAGTGAAGGTATAAATTCCTCAATTTTAAATTAAGTTTCTGGTTACAGAAAAAAGAAGACAGATTAATCTTTTTTGTTTGTTTGTTTCCAGAATTTAATCTGCCTATAACTTAAGCATCTAATTCATTGTCTAGAATATAACTTGTACATCCATTCAAGATTAGAGAATGGAAGAGAACAGTAGAAGGTCGATATTAATTCTTTTCTTGTTAACAGTTTAACTTATTTTTAATAAATTAGCAAAATCTTCCCTAACATTAATAGTAGCTTGCCATGTAAATGTTTCTATGGATACTTAAGAAGTTGAATCAAATGTAGATAGGTATTTGTAACCAATAAATCCATAGATAACAACTTCACTTTCTTCTCTCAAACAAGAATAACAATTTAACAATTTAATTTTAATAATACAATTTAACAATTACCAAACTAGTTTTAAAGCTCATGAGGTTTTCTTTTTTTTTCTCTCCAGTATTTAATCATATAAATACTTATTTCACTTTCAGGCAAAAGTTCCTATCTTAGTGCTATTATATATCTACATCGAAGCTGAATGGGCTCAAGCTATTAAGCAGATGATGCCATTTTCGATGTGGCATTCAAATGTTTATTGCTAACTTCCAGACTGCATGATTAATTTTGATCATGGTTCAGGATCCAGACTAGCCCGCATCCCAGTTAGTCCACTAGTATTTCATCTAATAAGTGATTAAAAAAAAAAAAAATTTAAAGCACTTGCATGGGAGCTTTGTTCTATTTAAGAAATGATGTCAACCATCCGCCCAAAAAGGCCAATTAAAACATTTCTTTTCTTTCCTAAAGCTGCTGACTGTATATTAAGATGTGCCTGTTTAAAAAAAAATATATATATATATACACTTCCCTGTTATTCTTACCCGCTGGAGCTGAGAAATGTCTATGTGTGTTTTTTTGTAAGAAAGGTGGATAATGACGCTTTAGGTGTCCTGTTCTTCTCTCTGGTCCTATGTCTTAGGAACCTATCAATTTCTTCATGAAAAAGAGCTCTAGAAGCATTTGTGCTGACAGTGTGCTAGTTCCTTTATATTCCAATTTACACATAATAGGGTGAAACAATTTTATGATTCCATGTGTGACCTATTGGGGTGACAGTATAAGCCTTGATGAGCTCATCAGAGATCAAACTCTTTAGCAAGTTACCGACAGATGCCGTTTTAAACCTAGGAAGTAGGTCAGATTTATTACCTATATCAATCCTTTTATACAGTAGGGCAGAGACATAAAAAGGAAGAAAGAGCGTGTGCGTGCAGGAACTAGTTGACAGACACAATACAAAAATAAGTCTATCCTTCAGAATATCTCTCATTTAAAAAATACAAACATTACATCTTGAGGTATAAACCATGCACGTTCCAGCTGTCCTTCCAGGCTGTCCTGTGTAAAGTGTGACCGTGCTACCTGTGATTAAAAGGACAATTTTTCACGATGCATGGTTGGGAACAATGATCATTCCTATTATCTTAATACAGCCCTGTTAACTAAGTAAATACTACCACACATTATGCTTTTGATATGACCTGTGAATTAAAATATACATATATTTGCCAGCTAAAAAGTGAATCCAGTATAATAATATGTAAGCCAAAATCATTCTCGAAGGTTCTCAAAGATTTTGAGTTCTGCCTAAAATTCTCAAGTGAATATTTCTGTTACATCGTCAGTTCTACATTCAATCCGTTTTCGTGCCCTTTTAGCACCTTAATTTCCACTGCTATTAGTAAAAATAAATTTAGACTCCAAATAAAAACAAAGTAAACAAATTAAAAAAAAAAAAACATGCTCTACCTTATATTTCTAGAAGTGTATTTACTTAGATTTTAGAAGAACATAATTACAATTCAAATAGTCTCTCTTGTCCCTGACTGGTTAAATAATTAATGGAAGAAAAAAAAAAGAGTGATTTTTTTCATGAAAAATTAGAAGTTTGCAATTTACATTGATAAATCACAACACAGTCACGAGACCTTTTTTCTTAATCTCCTTTTGCATTTAATTTATGATAACCCAGTAAAAGTCAAAATAAATGTCCCAGATTAAAACACTTAACATCTACATGTGCTAATTATTAAAGTTTTAAAGAATTAAAATAATAAATAGAGTCAAAAATGAGATCCTCAGAGAATCATATTTTATAATTGAAACATATGAATCCTAAATATGCTTTCTTGGCCAATCATGGCATTTCCATGGATATACCGTAAAATTCAGAACGCACCCACATATTCCAATTAATGTTTCCATCTCGGCCAACTTACTTGGTGGATTCAGAAAGCCAGAATATGCTAACAACTTCACATACAGAGCATATGAGTTGGGCCCATAATTTAACAAGTTATTCTATCCAAATAGTGACACATGCTCCTAATATGAAACAACAGGTAGAGTTCAAAATAACACCACAAAAGGCTAAAAAGATAGGGCAAAATTAACATTGCATATTATCGCTTGTAATTGTAAAAACATAACACATTTTCCTTTTTTAGAGGGAGGGGTTATACAGGCCACAGATATGAGGAACCATCTGTCACATCTGGGTGTGACCTATCCTGTAACAAATGAATCCAAAGACATTTTCAAAGCACTATGTAAAGTTACTTGGTTGGAAAATATTTCTGAAATACATTAATAAATTCCTACGAGTCAATTAACATATCTACTCTATGTTTCATCCACCTATTCCATAAGAGACAAATAATGGTCTGTCAAAGCACAGTTGCCAGATTATAACCTTGGTTAGGTATCATCCTTTAGAAAAATGGCAGGCAGACAAAGGAAGAAAAAAATTATTAGAAATAAAACATTTGTGGGAACTGGGGTAGATTTTAGCTCAGAGAAATACCTTTCAGGATAACATATGTTCTTAATTTAAGTTTGTCTCTCCCTCTGACTTGTTTTTCTTAAGCAATATTTAATCAGTTTGTAAGGCAACTGATCAATTACCTCCACCACTGCTATTGCCTGGTATTTATGTCCCTTTGCTTGCTATTAGATAGTAAAAGATAAAGTTTCATTTTGCTCACCATGTCAAGTGTATATAACAAAGATAGTTCCTGTTCAACTTTCTACAAATCATTATCTGATTATCTAGACTTTATATCTGTGCTCAATAGTTTGCTTTATTTCTAGGCCAACAACTATGTAGACATGAGACCAATTTCAATGGTAGTAGCAGGATCCTTGAAGTAAAATTATAGAAAAACACTTAACAAAATGCTTATTCCTAGGCTCCAATACTGCCCTACTGAACCTGATATTTAGGGTCAGAAAGCTGTACTATTAACAATTTTCCTAGCTGATTCTTATGTCCACTAATGTTTGGAGATGAGTGCTTTCAACAACTTTACGGCTCAATAGAATCTCCACTATACGTTAATAAGCAAAATACAAATGGAGAGAAGAAAGCATAGTTCTATTTGTTAGTCACACTTTGAGGGAAGCAAGAGAAAATACTGGCTAAATAAAATTTTGGAGTTGTGTTTGACTATTAATTCCT
>NW_006431919.1:12865521-12875052 GCF_000325575.1 Pteropus alecto | reverse complement strand
AAAAATAAAAATGTGATGACCTGAACTTTGGGTCCGTTATACAAACTAAATTTCTGAATCCATTTGTGGAAATTATCTCATAACTAGTGAAATGGGGACATATTATATGCACGCATGCATTATTTTATGCTTTTATTCTTATTATCAATCACATATTAATTGTCCCATGAGTGCATCAATTATTATTTTAAATCTGAAGTAAAAATATAAATAAGATGTGATCTCTTCCTCTAGGAAAAAAAACTTGTTATCAAAAATTCGAAAATAAATACAATGACTAGACTCTACTATAACTGAGGTATGAGCAAAATGCTATAGGAACAATGTTTTAACATAGTTCCTGTGGGCAATAAAGGAAAAAAAGATCAATAGAGTCTTTGAGACACAAGCTGGATATTCTTTGGGTAAAGAGATTATTTTTAGCAAAAGCATGAGGTATAGATGTAGGGTGTGTTCAGAAAACAAGTTGGTGTGGCTCCTTTATAAGGTCGCGGGAATTCACATCTCAAGTGAGGAGGGTGTAACCAATCCTGCTGCGTGTTTTGTGCCTATGTTGGAGATGAATTTAGGAACTGTGTTCACAGAAGACTTGACATTAAGACTGTCTAGAAAGATAAATAGGATTTCACCATCAAGCAATGAAAATACTCTGACAGCAGAAACAGCATGAGTTAAAGGAAAGAGAACATTAGAATGTTCTCTGTCACTAGGGAACAATGTCATTCCATTGCCTTAGAATAATAATGAATGTAGTAGAGGATGACAATATGTAAAATTGGAAGATAAGATTAAGGTTATAATATAAAAAGCTATAAATTATAAACTAAGATATTTAGATGATATTCTAAATGGAATGAAATGGAATGAATGAAAGAATAAATAAATGAAATAAAATATTTAATAAGGTGAATGATTCAATCAAAGGTCTCTTTTAAAATGATAATTAGAGCAGCAGTATAGGAAATGAATTGAGCCAAATAAGGGACTTGTACCCAAGAAATGGTGTATTAATTTAAAGAATGAATATATATACATTCTTTTTTTTTTCTTCAGTGGAAATCTTTTCCAGATTTAATATAAATATATATTTATAATATTTAACATATCTGTGTGTAATTAAAAATGGCTCAAATGAATAAAATTCATAAAATAGTAAACAATTACTGGGCCAGGAAGATAGAGGCTCAGGGAGGTGAACCTGGAACTTGAGGCTACCTTTTGTTTTTTTCCTTTCAATATTCTTTGCCAATTCTATAATGACGACTGTAGGCTAATCATGATTTTTACAGTCTCGTTGGGTTAAACAGACAGATATTAGTATCTAAGGGGTCAGGTGGAGAAAACCTATCTACCATTCTTTGAGTAGGAATACTGAAATGCTGCATCTTAGAAATAATTTTAAAAGAGAAATAAACAGAGCCCTTCAGAGACGTGCAATTCATCTCCAAATGAACTGATTCCAAGATTGCTATTTCTCACAGGTTAGGAAGAAAACCTATATTCTTTTTGCAAGAAGAAAAAAATATCAGATCTCAAAATTCTATAAATACAATGCCCAACAAAATAAAAAATAACGAGGCACATTAGGAAACAAAACCACGTGAACCAATTCAGCAAAAACAATAAAAATTAGAAGCAGACCTACTGATGGTCCAGATACTAATCAGTCATAAATTTTAAAAGTAACCACTTCATTATGTGCAATAGGATAAAATAAAAAGTGTCAGAATGTTAGAATTGCAGATCTAGAAATGAAAATATTAGTGAAAATTTCAGAACATAAAAATAGTAATTCAAATGAAGAACTCGATATATGGGATTAACAGCAGGTTAAACATAGGTGCCAAAAGAATTAGAGAACTGGATGATAATTGAGAATAATGAAGGGAACAGAGAGAGACAAAGGAAGGAAAGTATATGAGGAGAAGGAAAACAGCTACAAAATATACAGTGAGAAGAGAAAATCTAGAAAGTGAAGGGAGCACCTATCATATTTGAACAGATAATAACGGTGAACCTTCCCAAACTAATGAAAGCTATCAGGCCAAATATGTAAGAAATTACTTGAATAGGCACTTTACAAAAGAGTATATGCAAGTAGAACATAAACATGTGAAAAGGTATTCGATCTCTTGTTAATTAAGGAGACGCAAATAAAAATCACAATGAAATAATACACATACATAAGAATGGCTAAAATTAAAAAAATGACAATCTCAAATGTTGTTAGATATATAGATCAATAAAATCTCACAGAATGATGGTTAAAATAAAATTGCTACCTCTTTAGAAAATGTTTTTACATTACCTGCTAAAGTTGAACATATATAAACCATAGCCCACAAATTCCACCCTTTAAAATTTACCTAATAGAAATTCAAGTACATGAGCTTGAAGAAACATATATGCGAATGTTCACACTGGTATGATTTAGTTGATTGTATAAACAACACCAATACCCATTAATATTTAATAAATACATTGTAACATATCCGTGTCTGGAATATTGTATAGCACCCACAATGACTAAGATACAACTTCCCACAACATAGATGAATTTCATGCCCATAGTGTTAAGTGAAAGAAGCCAGGTACAGTAAAACACATTTTATGTATTTCTCTTAGTAGAAAGTTAAAGGAACTGGGAAAACTAAGCCATGCTTATATGGTAAAACCATGGTAAGAGTGATTATAGTAAATGCCAGGACGACGATTCATTTGGAGATGAGGAAGAAGTGTGATGGGAAAAAGCAGGAAGGGGCTTCTAGCGTGTAAGTCATGATCTGTTTATTGATCTGAACGGTATTCACATGGAGGTAGGGTTTTTTAATAATTCATTGTTTTAACATTTGTTTTGTGCATTTTTATCTGTGCATTTTTAAAAAAGTATTTGTGACAGTAGTTTAGAAATGAGGAGAACAGTTGTATGCTTAAATTTTTAAAAATGTTCATTCAACATTCTAAGACTGTCAGATACAAACTAAATTAAAAATCAATTCAAGTAACTAAAATAAATTTACTTTTTCTTATTAGGCAACATTAATTTAAATTATGAATATCCTCTTAAATCATTTTTAAAGTCTGTTGTTGTTTTTCATGTCCATTAGAATTGCTTTTCATAAATGAATTTTCTTTACCTCAAATAAAATTTGCACCTGTGTTAGATATGCCTTTTCGTTTACTAAATTGCCTTGAATTTATCTAATGATTTCAAGAGGTTTGCTTGCTCTAAAGGTCTAGGTATTTCACAAACTGTCTTTAAAATGATGGTAAGTAAAGAAGAATTTAGATATTCTATTTCACTTATAACTACAAAAATGTCATTTTAAAAATCAATCCTAAAATGTGGTTTTTATTCTGTCATCCCTCTGCTCAGAAACTTTCAATATTTCACCATGGTTTACAGAATACAAATATATAATTACATGAGCACAGAACTGAACAGAATCTTCAGATTATTCAGGCCACCTCCATCACCTCAGAGATAACCGAAATCCCCAGATGTCATGGTGTAAGGCCATGGATGTCATGGGAGTAGTGTAGAAATTGGGTTATCTTTTGATTCTGTTCCTTTGTGCTATATATCAAATGGCAAATTCCAAAATATATATTTAAAGCTTTCCAAATGCAAAGGTCCCCACTGATTTTTGAATGCCCTAGCCCCACAATACCCACTATCCCCTTATACCACATGAAGACATACCAGCTACATTCTGAATTTCTATGGCAAACAATTATTTCTTCAGCTTGTCTGGTTGGGTGAAGGTTTTGATGTCATGGTATCAGTTAATGCTCTTAGACCACAACCCAAATAATTAATTTTGCTTCAAATTAAATATATTGGAAGGAAATAGAATAGCTTCTCGAGTAAGGAAATCCTTTACAACCAGATCTTAGTAAGGGCGGAATTCAGGGCAGTTTTGATAACGTAAAAAAAAAAGAAAAAAAAGAAAGAGAAAATATGGATTCTCTTAAATTTTTTACACAGGAATAAATCAGGGACGACCTTTTCCGTCTCTGTGTTTCTCTGCTTAAAATTCAAATATAGAAAAAAGCAAGTCTTATTAGTGTGATGTGGGTCACATGTCCATCCATCCTTGGATCAGAAAGGTGAGTCACCTCCTTTGACAGTTGCAGAAGAACCACAGAGAAGTGGGGATAAGGGAAGAGCATAGTTCCATAAAGGGAAACCAAATAGAGGCACTTCTACCAGAATGGGGAAGCGATGCTGGGAGACAAAAATAACAGATGTCCACAAAAGTTAAATAGTCCAAATCAATAATGACTACTGTTTACCACAACTCCCTTCCTCGGAAATTTCCAATTTAGAAAATACTATTAGTTAGGCCCCATAGTTACACCTTTCGAAGTCTTATTTTTACTAAAGTGTGTGGAGCGCCTGTGTATGCAATGTAGTTACAGAAACCAGGTAAAGAAAAAAAAAGTTAATTAAAAAACAAATTCCTAAATGATAACATATCTTTTCACCATTTAATGAAGATATAAGCTTTTAACAATTGTAATAGCAAAAGAAAAAAACAGACTTAACTTTGTAGAGTAACAACATGAGGGTGATTCTGTTCAGGTATTCTTTCCTAATCTTCCCCTTTAAATTTTCACTGCAAATACTTGGTTAATTCAGTCACATGGATGAGAATTCCACATAAATCACAACTGCCTTGCTTAGCCCCTCCTGCTTTCAACACTGGGCTTTGGACTCGATCCTGTGTAGTCCACAGCACTCCAGATGGGTCTGGGGACTGTGCCATGAGCCTCACTCACTAACCCAACATGATTTTATAGCCTTATGTTGGAGCATTATGCAGCACTATCGAGTCTACATGACATTTTTTTTTTTTTTTAAGTCAGAATAATAATGACATATGGCACTGTCTTCGTAACCCTTCCATTTGGGAGAAAACAATTTTCTACTTATTTTCTTAAAACATAGGGGCTGAGTGACTGCTGCAGCTTCTGAAATGGACACTCAACACTAATGAGTGCTAGCCTACGGTGACCTATTCAGAATGGGAGGCTCACAGTGTGACATTCCATTTAAGTGGGCTAAATGATTGGACATCAGTCACAGGAGTTTAAAGGTCTGAAGAGATGGCAAAATATTATTAATTCAATATCTCTTCAATGCTAAAAAGTATGGCCAGAGGGACCCTTTGACAATTTCCTAGGCTATCAGAATACCTAATTGGAGATTAATCTCTAATAACCTCTTAATACCATTCAGAAGTTTAAACGAAGCCCAAACAAGAAAGAAATTGTCAGTTCAGTAGCACCATTTACAGATAACGCAATGAAAAACTGTTTAATTCATTACGGAGGCAAAGAGGCCCATTTCAATTTTTGCCCTATTTCTATCTGACCAATTAAATATAGTGCTGGCTAAACACTAAAATTAGAAAATGGGAACTCCTGCACCCAGCATTAACTTCAGAGACTTTCTGGGCTGATGCTTCAGGTTTCAGACCAAGGGCTTCCTTCCTTCGCACCCCAAGCTAGGTTAATCCCTCCATATTCATAGCACTTAGTAGAACTAAAGCTGTGCTTTAAAAAAAATTCTGTCACCTCCCACAGAAAGCTAACTCTATAGGAAGCGGTGATTTATCTTGCGTACTAATATATCCCAGCACCTGGAAAAATACCCAGTACACTAAGCAGATATGCTCTCACTTACTGAGAAAAGAATGAACAAATGAATAAATGAACGTGTGTACATGGAAGCCTGATTTCTAAATTTATTGTGAATGCTTTGTATTCACTCCTGCTCTACATATATTTTTATTCTATCAGCACATAGTTTTAGAAGAATAAAAAAAACTTTTTATGCCTTCAACAATTTCTAGCCCTTTAGAAAAGATAAATCCAAGGGTCATGAAATTCTAACACGTAACTCATCTTCTATGTGTGATCCCACATTTAGCTCAGAAAATAGGTACAAAAGGAAAGAAGAGAGCAGATGTCAGCATTCTTTATACTGGTTTCCCAAATTTGTTGAGTCAGTCTGGTTTCTTACCACTCCTTGCTTTATCATCATTGACTCAGTAAGGAAGCTGCCTTTTGTTTGTGAAGTAAGGAGGCCCTGGGCCTTCTCTCCCAGCAGGAAAAGCTAGTGCAATAGAGTCTGACCCCATTTTTTGATGTTGAATCATTGACTCCTTTTAAGCCTCATTTTCCCTTTCTCTGTTAGCCCCACCTCTGGATAGGTTGACAAGAAAGCTGTTGCATGCCCCCTCCTTTGGCTCCTGTGGAACATTCAAACCTCGCGAACTGCTGACCCAAACCTAGCAAATTCCCTAATCTCACCTAACCACAATAAAGATCCAAACCACTTCCTCGGTACCATTCAAAACATCCTAGATCTGTTTGTGCCCACCTGGCTCTTCCTAGAAATCTCTTGTGTGAGTAATAAACTTTCTTACAAATTCTCAACATCCTACTCATTCATTGCGGGGTGGTCCAACCCATGTTCATGGGGTGATCACAAAGTAGGCAGCCTGACATAAACTGTTTTTACCATTGACTTGCTTTATACCTCAAAATGATGTGGGTACATTTATGATAAGAGTTTATTTGTATAATGCCCTTGTTAAAATTAACATTTGACTCATGATCACATATGGATTGACTCCACAGAGAGATATTCTAAAAGAAAAGGTTTTATACAATAAAATATTAATATAACACATGGGCTAAAATTAGACCCATGGGAATCACTTAGAGCTAGGCCCTGGATCCATGGGAAGACTATGCAAAAAAGGAAAGAGTTTTGTCAGTCAGGAGTAAAGAGTAAATAGTAGGCATCTTCCTCAATTACCTATTTTGCCCAGATTATTCCTAAGTTTAATGGTGTTGGGGGAGTTTAAGTTAAAGGTTTTCCAAAAGCCTGGTTTCTTGGTCACCTGCTAATAGCCACAATTTTCTCCCTCTATCCTGCCTTCTTCTCTTTCATTCTTGCCTTTATAAATTCTTAATTTCTTAATTTCCAAATTTCACTTAGCAGTCAAGTGTTATAATGATAAAGTACATAATAATGACACAATGTAAAGCGTTAATCAAGGAACTATGTGCCCCTCTTGCATCGGCAAATTTCTCATTGCCTGAAGCCTTCATAAGGCCATCGTTGGCCAAAGGGAAGCTGCTGTGGTGGCTTAGTAGTATGCAAAAGCCAACATCCAGGCAGCATTAGGAAGAAAAAAGCTGTGAAGAATGTTTTCTAAGACAGTTACTTCAGCTATGACTCCTCTAAGACAGTAGGATCGATCGCTGGCACTAGACAGAAGCTGAGCTCTCACTCTATGCCCTAGTAGGCACCGAACCCTGCTGAGAATTTTTAGGATCAGGATGGTTTGGGAGGACATACAATGCCTAAACAAATTAGTCCCAGTCCATGTATGTGTCAGGGGGAGTTGCTATTTGATTTCTTTTGGAACCAAATATGGTGACGATGTGACTCTAAGAGCTGGCAGACAGGCAGGGAGTTTAGATATGATGCAAAGATGCCAAAGAAAACAATATGTCACTATAGACAAAAAAAAGTACCTTGAAATGAGGAAGGTTGAACAAATGTTGATATAACGTCCAGAACAATCAGATGCACCTAAAGGAGATGCTGATAGGAGTGAAGCAAGTGAAGTAAATACTGAATTAATTAGTTTAAACTTAAAATAATTCAGTCCACATGGAGTGGAGTAAGACGATGTTTGGCCATCAGGAAAGATGGAAGCTCAAGATAAAGACAGTGTTAAGTAATAGAAAACAAGAATTACATTTTTTTCTGCATATCTGAATTAGCGGCTGAAAAATACCATCTCCAATATCTTTAATTAATATAGCTATGTTAGATGTCAGCTTGTTAATTTTGTTTTAGAAGACTCTTTCAACAAGAATTCACTGACATATCACTATTTTACTAAATAACATTCTGAAAGCAAAATGAGCAAGTCGCCAAGGACAAATCTTGTCCTCTGGTAGATTCTGCATAAATGATTTCTGTTAGCTGCCTTTCATCAAGATTTTCTGCCAATTAATTCATAAATATTAGCATTTCATTAATTGCACCAATATTAACATTTCACGTCAGTGGGGATTTTAAAGCAAATTTCTAATTACATTCAAAAAGTAAAACAAGGAAAAGGTTTTCTAATAATGCTGGTATTAGCTGGCATTAGAATTAGTTTTGTCTTGAGTACACATAAATTCTAGAATGAAAAAATCCGTTGCTCTGAGTTTTAATGATCAATTTTATGGGTATATTATAAATAACACGTACTGAGTGCCATTAATTGGCTAATGATTTTCAATGCTTAGGATGAATTTAAGAAGCAATTCATGTATCTTATGAATTTCTCTCTCTCTTTCTTAAATCAACAGAAAATCAATTCTCAGAAAGTAAAATATTTTTACATCCTTATTTAAGTAATCAATAATTCAAGTGAATTATAACACAATTTAAGTATATTTTATTTTGATCATTTTTTTCCTAAAGAAAATTGTTTCTATAAGAATATAAAGCAGGCAGGTTTTTTTGAGAAAACTCGTCTTATTTTTTATTTTAATAATAATTCAAATAGACTTATTATTTTGAGATTCTCTGGCTAGTATAATACTAAACTTTATGCTAATTTACCATAATTTAATTTGTTTTACATATAAATTATTTTCACACTAGCAACTTGCTACAGGAACTACAATACCAATTCATTTGTTTAAAATTCCTTTATAGAAATTCCTGAGGGTTTAATGAGGTGAGAATCTGAGAAATAATGACTTTGGGATTTTGATTGACAAAAATCATTTTGTTTATTTTATTCCTTGTCAGGCTTATTTTAATTTCCATGAGGACCTCTAATAATTTAAGGGAAAATTTGATGATGAATAACAAACATAAAGGTAGCTTGCGAATTACATCTGCACTCGACCTAAATTCTCATTAATTCTTAAGAGTATTAAGTTCTTTGTATATCATTTTCCCTTAATTTTATGACTACTTTCCTATAAATTTTAAATAACTCACTAGGAAGTGATTAAAATTTGCTTCTCTTTAAGCATTGAGAGAGTATAAATATCCTTCTGAAAACTCCTACTTCACTGTGCTACAGAATCATGGCCTTTTATCAGTCTTTGAGTCTTTCCTATCTTAAGTCCTTTGTACATGCTATTTCTTTCCTCTAGCTAATTCATAATTTTAGAAATCTCATTGAAAACTTTTCACTTTCTCAGAGCCTTGCTCTAACTCTTTAATCTGCATTAGATAAATCTGTTCCTCTCTTTAATAACATTCTGTTCTTTATCTTCTTGGTATTTTGTAGATATGAATTATGTGTTTTTTGTGTGTGTATATATGTTCTACCTACATCCACCTTTTAGACTAAACTAAATCCAAGAAGACACTGGCATTGTCTACTTTGATTCACTGACATTTATTGAACACAGTGTTTGGCAAATAACTGGAACTCAATAAGCATATATAGAAAAGAAAGAAAGAAAGAAAAGAAAGAAAGAAAGAAAGAAAGAGAA
>NW_006431919.1:12785918-12865459 GCF_000325575.1 Pteropus alecto | reverse complement strand
GGAAGGAAGGAAGGAAGGAAGGAAGGAAGGAAGGAAGGAAGGAAGGAATTCATTTGTCTACAAGAACATCCGACTTACTAAATTACATAGAATTCAATATAGCACCACTGTACTATAACACAATAACAGCTATTCTTAATGATATCCTAAACTCTCTAGAATAAAGTTAAATTATGTTAAACATATTCTGTTTTAAGAAAATTTATAATACCTCTAGAATAATTTCCATACAATTTTTAAAAACAACAGTGAAGCAGAAGGCCTCAGTTACAGACAAATACACACATTGTGAAATATATATGTCTAACGGGCTCTATATGCATTTTATGTCATAAAGGTCATTTTCTCCTTTCAAAACTAAATATCAACTCTTTAGGAAGATGCAGTTAACAGTGTATGTACTGCCTGGAAAGCTCTTCTTGAACTTTAAATTTTAGCAGTTTTTGGATAGCTGCTAGAGAAAAGACTGGAAATTTACAAACGTCAACTGAAACTCATACTTTGAGCAAATACTGCAAAGCTAATGCTTCTTAATTTTTAGTAATTAATTATTTCAGATTTCTTATGTAAGAAGAGGAAAGGATGCTGAACATGGAAATCCCACGCAGTGACTGCCTCCCCTTGGATCAGTGTGTTACGAAAAGTTGGTAACTGCCATAATGATTGACTGAGAGTAACAGAAAACTCCCCGAGGCCTTCTGGTTCAGTTGGGATTGTAATGATAGACTAGCAAGATAAAAGCCTGCCAGAACATGAGCTTCAACCATATGACAATGCCCTCCCCAAGAAGATATGATGTTGTGTAGATGAATATAGATTGAAAACGTGGATCCTGTCAGCAGCTTTGACTTCACTCAGAAAGCCTATATGCTGGGAGGATGCTGTGTCTGCTCAGGGATAGGATTCCAGTGATGTGTGAAAAATTTGTTTTCTCAGTTGGAAACACTCATGTGTCTAGTTGTACAAATGGTAAGTTTGGGGACCATACTAATGTTGAAATAGGGAGAGAGAGAGAAATAGAGACAGAGACAGACAGACAGACAGATAGACATGTTGATAACTGCTCTTTTCAGGAGTGAGTGTGTACTTCTCATGCTGGGGCATGGAAGAGGATCACACATTGCTGAGAAATAAAATTTCTTCCCAGAATTAATTGAAGCTCTACTTCCCAAATGCGCCCTGATGCCATGAAGTAATTCATTTTCCTCTCCTCCATAGAGCGTACACAGTTGTCATCATTTTTATTATTTTCCAAACTGATTCTTTCTTTTTAACTCCACAGAGCAAAAATTTACTCTCCAGAGGTACAAAGAGTACAGATTTTGTGCTTTTAAAAAATTACATTTCCAAGGAGGAGACTTGGAAGTCAAAGACAGAGACAAATTTCCACACCTCTATGTTAGTCAGCACCGACTTTGGGATTAGACAAACCTGAGGTACCATTTCTGTCACTATGAGATCTTAAGAAAGTCACTATAACTCTCTAAACATCTAAGACTATTGTATGGATTTAATGAGATAATGATCATACAGTGAGGCAACAGAAGCTCTTCATAAATGCTATCTAATGGCACTATTATTACCACAAATATAATGAAAACAACACTGGTATCTTTCAGTCATCCTTACTGATATATTATCCTATGAACTTAGCTGTGGATCAGGCTGGAGTATGACAGTTAACTAGTGGGATTTTTTGGTTGTTGTTTATTTTTACTTTTTTTTTTTTTTTTTAAAGAGCCAGAAAACTTTATTTGAAAAAGTGAGATACATGAATTTGGATATTCACCTTAGAGAAATGGAGAGGAAAAAAACTCCTTTCCATGACATGAGTATAAAGATGTTCTGACATTTTAGATGAAATAAAATATTTTCACTAAAATTTTAACCATTATTGAACTCAGTTCCTATGAGATAACATGTAATAGAGTCTTAGTGATTCAATAGTAATTTTTAATCTTTTTATAATATAAATCAAATATTTTGCATTTTCTCCTCTCTTTTGAGTTAAATGGCTTGCTCTTTGGTGACTGGGATGAACTTAATAAAATATAACTTTTACTTTTAGTTTTTATTGATAGATATTTTTGATGGGATAAAAATTGCATAATATTCTGACACCATATAACAGGTATATGGAAGTTCATAGCATTTTACGTTCTATTCTGTGAGTTGCTGAAATGGTTGCATACAGGAAAAGGTGTTTGAGTTTTGAACTCTAAGATTATTTAGAATAAAAATCATAAATGATTTCTGTCTTTTAGAAATTTAATATGTTTTACCCATTTATTATTTTTACTATTATTATTTATTTTATTCAATTTTTTCTTTTCTTTTCTTTCAATAATAACTCAGTCTGTGTCTTGCAAGCCTTACAGAATTGAGTACAACACCACTTTAGTTTTAAATAAGATCTCTTAAAAGTATTTCTGTCATTAATATTATAAAATAAAAATTATTTGACTTTACTTCTCCATTAACCGAGACGTGGAAATAAAAGAAGAAAAAAAAATAATGAGTTTGTTTTTGAACATATTGTGTTTTACATACCTACTTAAATACCAGCCATCTGGAGATACTCGACATGCTGAGATATAAATCTGGACTGCATTCGAATGGCATATACTAAATATGTAAGAACTAACAGCAGAGGAGACAATAGAAACCATAGATACAAGTGACAATACTACTTCTTCTCAAGCTGTAATGCATGTGTATGTGTGTTTGTGTGCATGTGTGTGTGCATGCGTGTGTGTGTGTGTGCACGTGTGTGTATCAACTGCAGATCTTGTTAAAATGCAGATTTGATGCAGCGGGTCTGTTATGAGGGTTCTACAAGTCTAAAGAGCTTATAGATGCTGATGCTGCTGGCTGACAGATCACATTGTGAGTGGCAAGAATTTATACCACCCAGAGAAAACGTGAGACTGAAAAGAGTAGATAACTAGGGAGATGATCGTCCATAACATATCAGAATATAATTCAAAGACAAGCAGTAAAAATGATTAAAATAGATGAATTCGAGACAATAAAAATGAGCAAAATAGGGAAAATAACTACTAAGAGGAATCAATTTGCAAGAAGTCGCTGGTCAAACAGAGCCAAATGATGTGAAACTATAAGCCATAGAAGGAAGAAATAAAAAGCCTCATATGTAACAATTAAAAGATTATTAATTATTTATATAGTCTTCCTAAAAGTACTTGTCAAATATATGAATTCCAAATGTTTTCTCTGTGGTTGCCCATTCATTTTCTTAGTAGTGTCTAATGATGAACAGAAGTTTAATTTTTATTAAATCTAATATAGCAATATTTTATTATATGGATAATGTTTTCTCTGTCCCTGTAAAGAAATTTCTGCTTGTATTGTGAAGATGTTTTCCTAAGTTTTCTTTTAAAAGTGTGTAGTTTTGGTAACTCTATGGTTCATTCCATAATCCATTTTGAATTAATTTCTGTGGTATGAGGAATGGTATGAGGTATGGTATGAGGGAGGGGTATTCTACAGCTCAATAATAATAATAAAAAACCAACTCAATAAAAATGAGCAACATTGTTGAACAGAAACTTCACAATTGAACACTTAAATCAAGATAAAGCGCTCAACATCTTAGTCATTAGAAAAATGCAAATTAAAGTCACATGAAAATATTGTACATACATGCGAAAATGATCAAAATTTAAAAGACTGAAAAACAAACGTTGTTAAGTATATGGAGTAACCAGAACATCTATTCATTACTGGTGGGAGTGCAAAATGGTATGTCTACTTTAGGAAACTGTTTGGAGGCTTATCATAAAGTCAAACATATAGTGGCCGATTGATCCAGCAATTCTGTTTGTTGCATTTACCCAAGAGAAATGAATACAAATCCATAAGGACACATGTCCATATTCATAACAGCTTTACTCATAATGGCCCCAAACTGGAAACAATGCCAATATACACAAATAAGAGAATGGATTAAGAAATCAAAGTATGTTCATTTAATGGAATGCACCCAGTAGTCAAAGAGAATAAACTTCTGCTATACATAACAACTTTAATGAAACTCCAAAATATTATACTGAATAAAAGAAGCCAGATACAAATGGTACATGCTGTGTGATTCCATTTATTTTAAGGTCTACAACAGGAAAAAACAATCTATGATGAAGAAAATCAGAACATATCATCCATCCCCCCGGAGTCAATAACCATTCGCATTTCTTCCATCACACCTATAAGGTGGCATGAAGGAATGTTTTGTAATGATGCGAATGTACTATATCTACATAGGTGTGTGGCTTATATAGTAGACACATTTACAAAAAATATTGAGGACTCCTGCTTTTTCACTGAATATAAATTAAATCTTAATTTAAGAAAAAAAGGTAAAAAAAAGAATAATTGATTAAATGTGAGAAAAATGTTTCAGTGAAGTGGCAGGGCAGGGACTATTTCAGGGACTAAAGGAATGTATTGCAAAATCAGAAATGCAGACCCTTCTCCCAAGAATTTTAGCTTTAAAGGGAGAGAGATCCTTTAGTTGTTTGAAATGAAATGTGATAGTTTTATTGTTGCTGTTGAATTCAGGAAAGATCTGATGAACTTTTAACCATATGAGAAGAAATTAGTAAAGAGGATGGAGACAGCAAGAAGAGTTCAGAGAAAAATTAAAATTTGACAGTTATGCTTGTGAATGAGGTTAAATCATCCTAGGACTCACGTACCTGAATTCATATCAGTTAAAGCAAAACACGCTTTGGGATCTTAAATTCTGTTTAGCTTTTTTCCCCCCTCTAATAACTCCAGCCTACATTATTAGTTAAGTATGTACGTATACACTTAACATCATTTTAGGAGTTTTAGAAATTCTTGTGCAAATACAGCGTTTAACTAAATTTATTGTGTTCTCTCTTCCTATTTATTTGGTGAACCACTTGTTTGGGGTTGAGAACACTTGAAGAAAAATTGTTATTCAAGCTCAAGAAACACAGATATCTCGCAAGCTTCCCCTTAATGAGAAAATAAGCTACTTAAATGTCCTTGGCATTTTGCTCTCATGCTCTTTAACAAGTGGCCTCAATTCTTTTAGGATTGTCATAACAATTCTCATAGCAGAGGTCTCCTATGGCCGTTGGTTTTTGCGTCTGACTATCTGAAACAGAAGGTGCTCTAGGGCCCACCTTATTTTAAAATAAACTATGACCTAAAATAAGTCACATTTAAGAGTTTATGAAGGCTCATGGAATAAAGAGATAGCTTAGGTGTGACCAAAAAAAAATCATAAAAAAACATAAAGCAAAGTTAGGGAACCCATGAAAAATATTAACAAATACTCAGGGAACCCTGAATAACAAAATTGCTGCATGTGGGATAAACAAAGGGAATGCTGTTTAAGTTCTACATTTATCTATAATCTATTAGGATGTGATACTAAAAAACACAGGCTGCCACAAGCCACTGTGGAGCGATCTGCAAGGAAGCAAATATAGGAAAAGCCATTCGCTAATCTGTTTCAGGTGCTTGAACTTTAATCTAGTGCCTCTTTTATTTCCCAGTTTTACACTATTCTTTCATGGAGGCTGAGTGGATTCATGGTGTTTTCTCCTATCTCAAAATTTTATCTAAATTTTTAGATATTAAATCAATTGTATTTGACACAAACAATATCATCTCATTCGTCTTAATTCACCAATTATTATAAAGGATATGAGCAGAATGCAAACACTATAGGAAGAATATATATGTACATTCCCGTATGTATGTGGGATGACACAAGCACAAATTAGTGTTCCCTACCCTTCAGGAAAATATAGGATGCTCCCATCAAGGAGGGTTTTTCTTGAGAACAGGAATCTGGATTTGGAGAGAAATTTACAGCATTGTGTGTAGAGTACTGACTTTGAAACTAGACTATCTGCTTCAGAAGTTACTCAGTCTCCGTGTGCCTCAACTTACTCATCTGTGGACTGGAGTTTCTAATAGTTGTAATACCCACCTCCCAGGGCAGCCATGAAAAATGAAGGACATGATATAAGTAAGGCTGAGAATAACACCTGGCTATCGTAGGCACTCCTTAAATATCAACCATTATTAATGGAGTGAAAGGAAACACATTCTTGGTTCCGATGGTTGTTCTACCTTACTGAAATGCTGTGTGCACACACAGACAACACACAAAACAGAACATTGGATTTATGTTCCAAAATATGTTTGAATTCACACAGCCATCTCTCTGAACTCGTGACTTCTCAACATACAATTCTAGCTAAATGATACTGTTTCTTCTGCCATAACCAACTTAGAATTCATTTATCAAATATCTGCCATAATTTCTGTATGGTTCAAGTAAAATTCCAAATTTTAAAGGACACAATACACATTTTTGTCCTTGTCTTCTCTCTGTGGATGCTTTCAAACCAATTGCCTTTCCTGAACTACTAGAAAGGGACTCTTTTTTATTAAATACTTTAGTCTCTATTTCCTTTTTTATGATGTGGCTATATTCATTATTTCTAGGACCTCTCCAGGTCTCTATCACTGCAGAGAGAGCCTGCCCTGAAATTTTTAATTACTGATCATACCATCCTCCTAATTTTCTTTCCTCCTTGGTCTATTCATCCAAGGCTGATTTGTGTCTTCTGTCAAAGTCCCTATAGATGAAACTGCTTCTCAATTAATGTACACCCGCCCCCCACCCACTGATTTGTATATATAAAAAGCACCTATTCTGCAAATAATGCCACTCAGAAAGGTTGTTAATCACCACATGCTTGTTCTGAATTGCATTGTTCTGCATTGTATCATGCTGCTCAATTGTAAGCTCCACAGGGCAGAGCCTTTGTTTGCCATGCCCTGACTATTGTTCAGTGCAGTGCACATTGATGGCACTATAGAAAAACAAACAATGGCTTTTTCCACATTTTCCCATTTTAATTGTCAAATGGGATAGTATAAAAACACAATTCACACAAGAAGTTGAGTACACAGCCTCTGAAATTGCTAAACTAAACAGTGTTAGCTTAGAGGCTAAGTTTGTCTTTTTAAAGAATAACTTTCACCTCTTGTCCATTTGTCATTATTTCCCTTTAAAAGTACCTGAAAAGTCAAACATGTCCATTTAAATAATTGCAGGTACCCTTAGCTCATTTGACTTAGGGGAGAATTCTTTGGGTGTCGAATCTAGTGCCTGAATATTCTTGGCACTGCCAAAATTATAGGAATTAAAAGCAATGTCTGTTAAACGCTTTTTACGAGCTGACTGTATAAAGGTACCATTCCCAGAGAAGTTCACTATTAGCACCATGGACAGCAGTCAACACATTTTTAGCTTGTGTGTGTGTAATTTTAAAAAGTGCTAATCTCTTATGGAAGTACAATTTGCCATATCCCTAGGAAATTCATATGAGGCAAGTATAGCAATTCAGTCAGTTGCCAAGTATTTTAACTGTTTCTGCCTGACATCAGTTCCTAAAGCACATCTCAATTGGTGTTGTTTCAGTACATTTTTGGATTTAATATTTTACTAAATAAAATGTTGATTGAATGGTCAAAGCTCTAGATGGACTCTAAGAAATGACATTATTACAGAAGACAGGTCTATAAATACCATAAATATAAAAGTAGATTCCAGGAAAATTGACTTATAAGTGGACATAACACAAGTCTAAATATAAGGCTTCCCCAAAGTCTCAGAAATCAATATATGCAACTTAAAAATACATTTGTAATGATAAGTTTTAGAAAAATTTTTTACAGGCTTAAATGAGAAGTAGTGGTATTTGATCTTGAAAGACAAAATTATATGATGTAGAGTTTTCTATAATATCTGTATCATAATAATTTTCCAGGGCATTTGTCAAAATGCAGATTCTTAAGCTCTATTCCAAAGCCATTAATGGAGAGCTTCTAAGGGAAAATCCTAGGTGTCTACACTTTCAAGAGTTTGCTCAGTGATTTTCATTGATCAGGCAAGAAATGCCAGAATATTCAAATAAAATTGGAAATATCAAGCACTGTGTCTTGTTTGGATTGTGTATATGATGCCAGATATCTTCTTCTGGGTCTTGGGTCAGCAGTTTTAGCATTCTTAACCTCTTTCTCTCAGAAGAAGAGTCTAGATTGGGTACTATTTAAAGTACTTTTCTATTCCAACATTTATTCTGTGATTCCAATTAAGATGAGCTGGTTTGTATTGTTTTCTGATTCATCTTTCATCTGAGAGATTAAGTAAGCTTGCTAAGAACAAAGCACACTTACTTTGTTGTTTCTCTTGATGCATATAACTCAGGGCGAATTTCCCTACTGCATGCCAATACGTTAATGCTAACGTAGAAATAGGCTTCCTTGAGAAATTTGGATTGTGGGGGTGTTTAGACTGGAATAAGTAATAAGTAAAAGTGTTTGATACAAAGATTAAATTAGGTTTTAGAAGACTCTTAGCAGGCTCTTTAAACATCTATTCATGATATAGCCACAAGCCCCTGTAGAGTCAAATAAATTATTCTTAAGATTCTTTCATAAGATAATGGAGGCTAATTTGAAGAAGTAAATAGTAATTGCAATATTAAGCAGTTTAAACTACCTTTACAACTATTTCTGGAACTCCCATGCTGACAGATTTATTTGATACTAAGTCCTTTTCCCTCATCTTTTAAAAAAAGCGTTTTATATAATCCAGCATTACCTATTTTACATATGTGGCATTTTGCTTAGCATTAAAGCAGTTTATTTGGAGACGATCTTTTACAGACTATTCTGGGGAACAGCCTGCTACCCTCTTCAAGAAGCAGCAAAAGATGCAGGGATGCTTGTTTAAACGTGGCTTCTCTTAACAGCTTGTTGAGATAGGGAGCAGAACAAGAGTGTAAACATTATTAAAATAGTCTATATTGCCAAATGCAAGGAAGCAAATGCCAAACATTTTTCCAAAAGTAGCATGGAATTGACAAAAGATGCACACTCTAGTATTTACACTCTTGCTTTACTACGACTTACCAAGTTTCCTGCAGCAGCCACACGTTCTAATCGTTAAGCGCCGGCTGCACACGCTCTCTTCCCAATGGCTCTGCAGAGAAAACAACAGGTGTATCTAGTCAAATCATCTAGTGGAACACAGTCAGTAAAGATCCAGATGGGTATAGTAACCCACAGATTTGCTTCAAGATTTTCTTTCAATAGTCTCTTTTTGCTTTTCATGTCTTTGGGAAACACACACACACACACACACACACGCACGCAGGCCCGCACATGTGCACATGCACACACACACAAAGTTGTTTATATAACCTCTTCATTGTTTAACAGGATTCAACAGTATTCCCAACCTGATGACAAAGGCTTAAGGTAAAAAAAAAAAAATGCAACAGACACAAACATAGCCATGTCTGATAATGCTGAGTACTTTAAGTGTAACCACCCCTGTCCTTTGTAAAACACTAGCTGCTCTGTGCTTGTGCATGAACAGAGTTCAAATGCAGTGTTGAGACAATAGCTAAGTCCTTGGGATTCTCTTTTGAATACTGTGTACAAGAGTGTGGCAAGGATTGTGGAAGCTGTTTCTGCTAAGCATGAATTTTAATTTGTACCCTCTGGCCTCTTGGAGGTGTGAAGGTTTTGTACAGATGAGGCAAGAATTTACCCGTGCCTTGAAAAAAGATGATGTTATAGGCTGTTTTCCTTGGCAACAAGATATGTATGTGGTCCCTCCAAGGATACTAACCCTGCCTGACAGCTGGTGAGTCCTGCCTCGCATTACTAGAAATGGTTTTCTGGTAGTTAACCAGTTCCAGGCATTAATTGACAGTGGCTGGACACAACAGGGCTATTTTGGTTTTCTGTTTGTTTGTTTGTTTGTTTGTTTGTTTGTTTTCTTTTTTACTACAGAGTCCAGAAGATAAAAGAAAATTCCTGAGGTTACAGGTTACAAGTTTGAATAACTCATTATGAAATCTCCCTTGAGATGTAGGAGGTTTTGTTATCTCTAATTTTTTTTTTTTTATAACTACCTCATTTTTAAGACTAGTCTCGGCTATTCTAATTTGCCACACATGCTTATCCATCATGTCCCACTGTCAGATGTAGAAATACCATTATCTAGTGAAAATATGTTAAATAGATTTTAAGCTCCATTAAGTTAGATCTAGAATATTTCTGGATACACAGCTGACATGTGTTGAAGAATAAATAATAATAATGTAAATAATACTAATGATTAATACTTTCGAATGCTTATTATGTGTCAGACACTATATTACATATCTTATTTGCATTATTTCATCTAATTCTCAAAATAATCCTTTAAGTTAAATATTTTTCCATAAAAAATAAGAGAACAAGTATTTTTCTCAAGATCCTATTATAAATAAGTGGACAGGAAACTAATCATATCTTGCTATTTATTAATCACTTTAGAATGCCTCATAAAATAATATATCTGGCTAGTAAGATTCATATACTAATGTACCAGTGGAAAGACACTAGTCATATTTTTTAACATTTTAATTTATTGTATAATGTTCAGTAAATGAGCAAGATACTGGATGATATTTTATAATTTTAAAATATACACACACATACATATATGTGTGTATATGTACATATATTTTCTTTACCCATACACATGTATGTGAGCACAACTTCCTTCTCCCATCCAAGTACTAACCAGGCCCGACTCTGCTTAGCTTCTGAAATCAGACGAGATTGGGCGCATTCAGGGCGATATGGCCGTAGACCAACTTCCTTCTTACTGGTGAAATTGCAGGTGGTTGTTTTTGTTCTTTTTGGTTATCTTTATTTTATTTGCTGAATTTATACATTTATTAATTGTACAATAAGCATTTTTAAAGACATTTAGCAAACAGAACTCTAAGATCGGTGATTAATGCAGTGTAACCTTGGCAGGTCTTCATGAAAGAAGGTGAATGAGCTAGTCTGAAGACTCTATAAGATTTATACAAATTGGAATGAATAAAGACAGAGGGAGGAGAAAATCTTTCTTGCAAAATCAGAATCGAGAAAACAATAGAGCATGTCCCAAGAAAAAGCAGTCCAATTTTCCATGCCAGATACAGGCCAGGATGCAAATAAGAATAGGCCATAGAGAGGGAGGTGTCCCTATATCATAATCTCAGGATGTACATATTAAGTGTTTCCCATACCATTCCTATGAAGATGTCTGGATACATGTAAAGCTAATATTAAAACTCGAATTCAATTCATTTTCAAAAAAAACATGTCAGTCATTTCCGACAAGGTTCACCACTTACAATCTGCCCTTTGTTCAACTCTTACATGGCACAAAAATCCTAATAATTTAGACAGAATTACAATCTGCCCTTTGTTCAACTCTTACATGGCACACACACAAAAAACCTCATAATTTAGACAGAAGCCAAATCACACAAAGGCTTTGAAAATGTTCAAACTTCAGTATAAAATTCAAGTGTTTGAGAGGCATTGAAAGCTATCTTGTAGGACAGGGGACCCCAACCCCCAGGCCGCGGACTGGTAGTGGTATGTGGCCTGTTAGGAACTGGCCTGCACAGTAGGAGATGAATGGACGAAGCTTCGTCTATATTTGCAGCCGCTTCCCAGTGATGCTCCCTAGCATCACTGCTCAGCTCCACTTCAGATCATTAGGCATCAGATTCTCGTAGGAACACTGGTTTCAGGTGTCGAAAGGTTGGGGACCGCTGTTGTAGGAGAATGTTTTCCCCACCGCATGCATGTAATCTATAAGTTCTATCATTAGTCATTTTGTTGGCATAACAGGCAAAGACCCCTGCTTAGATGCTAGGCTTATTTAAGAAAAGAGAAAAGAGAAAAGGATCTAAATTTTTACTAACAAGCTGATATTTCCCCAGGCACTACACTAAGCATTTTACACACATTTCTGCATTTAAGCCTCCCAAAAACACATCCAAGTGCAGCCCATGAGATGCAATTTTGAGAATCTTGTTGGAAATGTTGAGAAGACAACATGTGAGATGGGAACTGATTGTCACTATAGTCTGCCTGAGAATTGAGCCACATGGAAACGCAGAGACCAAGACAGGTAGAGTCATGTTGTCTCCTACCAATACCTCTCTGCATCTCTGAGTTCTCTGCAACAGAAACCATACCCTGTTACGTGTTCATTTTCTCATGTTTCCTCTGCTTGCAGTGCTCTGTCCACATCTTTACCTCCCTCTTCCAGATATTTATTCGAAGGATATGAAAACACTAATTCAAAAAACATATGTGTACCTCTATGTTTACTGCAGCATTATTTATGATAACCAAGATATGGAAGCAACCTAAATGTCCATTAAGGGATGAATGGTTAAAGACAAAGTATTATATGTATACACAATGGGATACTACTCAGCAATCAGACAGAATGAAGTATTGCCATTTGGGTCAACATGGATAGATCTTGAGGGGATTATGTTAAGTGAAATAAGTAAGACGGAAAAGGACAAACACGGCATGATTTTACTCATTTGTGGAATATAAAACAAAAAAAGAAAAAAAAACAAAACAGAAATGAACTCATCGATACAGACAATAGATTGGTGGTTACCAGAGGAAAAGAGGGTGGAGAAGGGCGAAGTGGGTAAAGATGGTCAAATATATGATGCTGGATGAAAATCAGACTTTTAGTGGTGAGCACACTATAGTGTATATAGATACTGAATAATTATGCTACATACCTGAAGCTTATATTAACCAATGTTACCTCAATTAAAATAAAAAGTAAAGGATCTCGCTGAAGGTAGGAAACAAAATCGCTGCTTATTTTTATATTTGTATCTGTAGAACACAGCATCATAATAGATGCTACAAATGTTTGTTGAATACATAACTTTCCTAAATTCTTCATGAGATTATTGCAAGAATCAAGTAAGACTTAGAATAGGCTTAGTAAAATATAAAGCTCACTACAAACATGAGTCATATTTATAATTATTAATCTTTTCTCTTGTAGGCTCATCTTTTCACAAATGTGTCATCACAGGGAATAGCTAAAAGATATGACTGCTAAATCCTGTAAATCTGTGATAAGTTGATTACACAAATGTCTGCAAATGTTTGCTGCTTCCTCTATAGAATCAGCACATAAATACATAGAAAAAAAATGACCACTGTGATAGGAATATAAAAGAGGTTGACATTCTCTGAGTATGTATTATATAGAAATTTGACCTACTCTGAGTGATTAAGCACAAATAGCACAAGAGAGAACTGGAATAAGACTTTGGGGCAAAGGTAATAGCATATGCATAGGCCCTCTGGCAGCGGGTATCTGGTGTAAGGGGAACTGAAGAAGTAGAAAAAGACTGTATTGGGCACTAGGCTATGCTAGAGAATTTTGTTTGTTTATTTTCCAAGAATAATGAGAAAGCATAACAAGATGTTAAGTAAAAGAATGGTATAATCAGATTGGTATTTTGAGATACTGTAGTTGGTATTTTCCATAGTAATTCAAGACTCTGCCTTGATATTTTATTCTTTTTGTTATTTCTCCATTGTGAGGTTAAAAGGTTTAGGTAATAATTGTTTTTAAACTTTTAGAAGTTATACTTATTTTATGTTTCCTAACGAGCTATGAAATTTGAGAGAGTCTTGTCACCTACGCACTATGGAAAGTGAAGTTTGAATTTAATAGATTCTAGTAACTATCATTTAAGGAAGTACCTCATTCATGCTTAAATTGTACTGTGGAAAAGAGTATGGAGGTTCCTCAAAAAATTAAGAATAGAATTACCATATGACCCAGCAATCTCTCTTCTGTGTATCTACCCTCCAAATTTGAAAACATTTATTCATAAAGATATATGCACCCTAATGTTCAATGCAGCATTTTCCACAGTGCCAAGATATAGAAACAACCAGAGTCCTTTGATACATGATTGGATAAGATGTGGTACATGCATACAATGAAATCATCATACTACACGAAGTAAGTCAGACAGAAAAAATTGAGAACAATATGATTTCATTCATATGTGGGATATAAATAAAACTGCAAGCAACAAATGAACAAGACAAACCACAACTCATAGACACAGACAACAGTTTAGTGGTTACCAGAGGAAACGTGGAGGGTGGGGATAGGTAGATAAAGGTAAAGGTGATGAAATATATGGTGATGGAAGATTTGCCTTTAGGTGAACACAAAATGCAATATACATGATGGATTATTGAACTGTACACTTGAAACCTATATAATTCTATCAACCATTGTCAATAAATTTAATAAAAATAAATAAAAATACATAAAAATGAGAACATCAAAAAATTAAACTGCACTCATGAAAAAATTAATATACACATTTCTGATTCTTATACGCATTATGTTTTTATATATAAAATAAATTTGGGGCTGCTTAAGCAAATTATCATTTATAAAATTATATTTAATAATCATAAAGTTGCCAATTTTTATTGGTAAACCACTAGAGAAGCATTTGTTCTTATTTGATATTAAAATGAGAAATTATAAAACATGGGCACTTCTAGCAGCTACCATTGCTTGACATCCAATTAAACCAATATTGCAATAAAAAGAAATAGAGAAATCCCTAAAGAAATACAGGATTGTATACAGGACCTCATAGCACAATCCATAACTTTGATCGACTAAATAAGCATTTGGTTTAATCTAGGTAAGAAATAGTTTGTTACATTAATTTTTTTTCAGAACCTACACATTGTGCTGGCTTTACATTCTTTTAAAAAACTGGTTTTGTTTAATTTGGATGTTCTAGCAATGTTGTTCGCAGATGTTTGACACCGCCCTGCCTAAATTACAGATTTGACACTCCCACATAATCTTCATGTTTCTCCACTGCCACTTTAGGAGCTCATGATTGCTATTGTCAGCCACAATTACCACCCACTGCAGAGCTTTGCTTAAGCTGTTAGAGTATATATGTTTCAGTAGATTTGAGACAGAGCAAACTATGTATGTAATTCACCATATGAAGTTTACTTTGTATTGCAATAAAACAGAGGAAAGAAGGCAAAAGATAGAGACAACCTCAGGTCTTTCTGATTTTGAAGCTAGTGCCCAAATTCTTGAGCCTATTAGATCACAATTGTCTGGAAAATTTCTCTATCATGCTGGCTTCATTTTAGCACTTTCCAGCTATCAGCTATGACCATGCCTGAAGACAACTTGAGATATATAGCTATCACATGATATGATTTCAGAAACAGTAATGACTAAAACTATTATTTGTGTGATTCCGCAGAACACATATCTAACAAGCAGTGAACTATTTAATTGAAAAATCAATATTGGATGAATTTAATAAAATCAAAACCAACAATGAGCCATTAAAAAAAAATCCTGTACTAGATATTATCAATTCACATGATAATGAGTTGAAAACTGTGGTGGAGGTTCAAATGCCACAAGCATCACCCTCTGTGACTGTTAACAAATGGGATGCCACCACGTGTGAAACTTCGTGACGATACAGTCTGTGTTCCTCAATATATTTTAATAGATAGCAGGTGGTTATGGTTAAGATTTTTCTTTAGCTTTCATTGAACTTCATTGTGATTGAATGACCCCCTCAAATCCAATAACAGGCAGTGGCACAATTTTCTGCAAATGAGTGAATGGATATGCGTACAATATCTAAAATGCCTCGTGAAATGTTTAATTACGTATAGGTTAATGGTGGTTCGTTTATTGTGCTGTATATAGGATAAGATATTTAAGTCAGAAATGACATATAACCTGTTGTAAATGATAGTAGACAGCTACTGTGTAAACATCCACTTCGAAGCGGAATGCCAAATGTCAACATGCCAAATATATGAGTAACTGCATTTTCTTATCTTTCCTACTGCTGTGGTTTTGTAATTAGCCCACTGTGCGAGAGTCTATTAATCTAAATTCACAATTTAATTTATATTAAAAAAAACTATTAACTTAAATTCCGAGCCCTACTTAAAATCAATGAATAACTTAAAATGCAACAGAGATAAACTGACCAGCCCCTCCACCTTCACAAATAACACAAACAAAATATCTGGATGGACAATTCACTCAACCCTTCAGCTTGGGGACTACAAAGCAGTAGACAAGTGGTGGCAGTAAAAATTACTGTAATTCTTTCGGGTTAGCAGCAATGACTTGCATCTCTGCAATTGAATTATATAATATCCTACATAAAGTTTTCTGTACTGGTCTCTAAAATTACTCATATTGCCTGCCACTGGTTAGATCTCCTTTGGAAGAAAAATTTACATAGCTTTTTTCTACTTAAGTATATATTTATGTGCATAATAAGTGATGAAAATGTTTGATGAAAAAAACTATTTTAAAAGTTAATTTCCCTTAGCCAGCTCCCTACTGCCAATGGATGGGAGGGAAATTTCTATATTTCTACAATTTATCTTTGGGCTTTTTACTTCTGTCTCATTCTAACAGTAACTTTCTTAAATATAAAAAAAATGTGTTAAAATGTTTGCAAGGAAGACTTGGTGGCTTATAGAAGACTAATAAATGGTAAGTAAAAAAAGGAAAATGAGGAAGAGATCTTAATTTTATTAAAGATTTATTATGTGACAATCACAGTGACGTTTTTTAAAATTGTGTATCATGTAATCATTACTAAAGTTTCATAAAATAGGAATTGTTATTAATTTTATTTTCTTAGAAACTCAGTACTTTTGTAATATGCCCATGATTATCACCTAGATATTGGAAAAATAAAAATTTAAATCTATGTCTATTTCATTTTGAAGTCTATGTCCTTTTCATGTAATTTGTATCATATGACCAACAAATATTTGTTAAATATCTACCATTCATGTCAGCACTCTGCTAAATTCTCAGTTCTACAAGAGCTCAATTTACAGAAGTATATTAATTAATAAGCATACAATTACAATAGATAAAAAATAGAAGTAAAGGGTATATAACACAGATGGACTAAGAAAAGTTGTATTATTTTATAAAAATGTTAAATATGTTGCCCTAAAGTAGAATTTGTTACTATTTCCTAAATACAGAGGAGTGAAGTTAAGAAAATTTAAATGGCCCATGATGGCATCAAACAGATATTGTTGACATTAGAAACTACCAGAACTATTAAGAGGTACTGAATAAAATGTGAAAACCCCTACACTCTCATCCCCAAACCTTGTCCATAGAGTTATTTTGCTGAAAGCTTCCTCTCTGCATAGGCACATACATGACTTGTGTGTGACTTCACGGATCACTCCATAGATGCTTCTGCATTTTGCACTTTTAAAAATAATATACCTTGTGGCAGTTCCTGTGTTAATACATTAAGGTACTATATTTGATAACCTAAATTTTACATAGAAATGTTGTCTTCTTTTTGTGCCCTCAAAATGTGAAACAAAGTAAACTAGTTAATATGATGAAAACATAAAAATTTAAATTAAAACATATATGTTTAGATTAATATAGAAAATGCTTTTCAAATAGTTTTCTATCACATACTGTAAACATAGAAGTACACTCCAGGTGTCCATCTGAAGGCAATCTGACCATATTTATAAAAAAATGCAATGTAGTGATTTGAGGTCACAATCTGCCTTTCCATAGATGCTATATTTAGATGTTCTGAAGTATGGAATTGTATTTCCCTCAATGTACATGTTAGACACACACATATGTATGTGTGTGCATGCACATACATGCATGTGAAGTTGTACACCTATGCATTTTATGGAGTCATTGAAGAAGCCATTACACAATCACCATTGGAAACAAAAGAGATTCTCAAGCATTTTAATGAGTGACATTTCACTGACATCTGTTGTCCCTTAGTGAAGACACCATTAGAACAATAGGTGACAATACTTTGCTAAGAATAAACGTTACTTGATTACAACCAAAACTTCATACTGAGAATGATCATAATGGAGAGAATGGAGATTAAATTTGCTAAAGATAAGAGGCTAACCTTAACAGTCTTAATATGTTTTACCTCTGCCCCCTTAAACGTTTCTTATGCTGTGGCAGATTATTTTTTTTTAAATATGCACTTGGCTTCCCCCTAAAAAAATTATTAGAAAAAGGGCTCTGATTTGGTCTTATTTGTAAATTAGAAAATTAATTACTTGATGTACTCTTTGCATAAATGTAAGCATTAAGTAACAAATATATATGCAACATCTAGGCAACTTTCCTGATTTTTTTATCAAAGCAAAAAATAACTAATAAATTCACAAATATTATATTTATAAAGATGACAATAAGACTTTAAAACATCTCTTTCAAAATAAACCCTAGCTCCTCAGCATGGTGCATTAGGTTCTGCAGCACCTCTGCAGTGCTATTTGCTCTGACTCTGAATCTACTCCTTATCCTCCATCCCAAGTGGAATACCTTGCCATTTTTTACTTCGTACTTCTTGCTCATATTTTTCAACCCAACAGTTACTCTAACAATCGCTCTTTTTATGTGGGGATACAAATTTTAGTATTCTGGGAAGACTTTCATTTTTCTCCCTTATCACAGAAATTCATCAACACAACATACAACATAAAAAAGGTTAATGTGAGGTTTCTGTGACTATCAGTCTCTAGGTCACCAGACCTCCCACTTCCTGGTAGTCATCCTGTTGTGTGTGGGCTAGATCACTTGGTCTCACTTCCAATGAGCAAAGTACAGAAAAAAGTAACGGGGCTGCCAATTCCAAGATCAGGCTTATGAGAGACTCTGGCTTCCAGCTGCACAACCCGCCTTCTTGTTCATTCACTATGCTATATGTTCTGCCTTGTCTGGAGGCATTGTGGGAAGGAAGGAAGGGAGGCTTCCAGCCTACAGCACAGCCACTTCCAATCTGAGACCTGCCAATGGCAGCTGCATGAGTGAAGGAAGCGGATCCCACTTCAGTTGAGCCTTGAAATGATTGCAACCTCAGAAAATCCCTCTAATGCAGCCTTGTGAAGATCCAGAGCTCAAGTTACCCCACTAAGCTGTATCAAGGTTCCTGATCTTCAGTAACTGTGAGAGATACATCTTGGTGTTTAAAACTCTTGGTTTGGGGGAATCTGTTAAGCAGAAAACGGTTACTGATATAGTTGCTAACAGATATATAACTAATATTGTTGTCTCTCTTTGGAGGGAATATATTTTAACCTAAGATCATGTCCTTCCTATGTTTTCAATGTTAAAAATGCCCCATATTTTGTTGTCTATGATAATATATTGTTTTTCTGAGCACATAGTTAGCCAAATAGTCCATTTGAGCCCCATATAATTCTTTTTTTCAAGATTCCTGATTAATAAAACACAAAAGTTTGGAAGCTCCAAACAATTGCCATATCATTTACAGTCTTCTGTTATCACTGTTTCATGTAAAACAGTATAAGTATTTATTTGTATCAATGTTACCTAAATAAACTGAATTTCTAAAGTGCAAGCACTATGTGTTATTCATATTCACCAGCATGGGGTGTGACATCTGACAGAGAATGCAGATCCCACAACTGTTTATTAATGAGTTAATAAATGCAAGTATAAATGAATAAAATATTAATTGCAATACATGTGTCAGCAGTTCTCTACAATATCCTGGCATCATAACTTATATTGCTATATTGTAAACATTTCAGATATAATAGAAAGCATTTATTCTATTATCTGGATAACCTCTAATATTTGGTTTCTTTTAACTAGAAAGTTAAAAAAATTAATCAGAATGGCCATTCTCTTTTCCAAATCACACATTTTCACATATGTATTCTATGTATGACTCAGTTGAATACTGATTCAAATTTTAATTTTTTTTTTCTATTTCTATCATCATAAAAGCACAGCACATATAAATTACTTATTTGTATACTGGGTCACTGGTGATGAAAATTATGAAAGTAATTAGAAATAAAACTGTCAAAATATGAAATTCTTAGATTTAAGTATGCCATGACAGAAAATGATTCAGGAAACACACACACACACACACATGCACACACACACACACACTCACAATATCAACTTTCTGCAATCAGACACATATAAATTAGGAGTGTCTGAAGACCGACATATTAAGATAATAGCCTTAAAAAAAGCAATAGAAAAAAAAAACTGGCTATATGGTACATGAAACACACATATAGACATTCTTCTTTAAGAAGATGCTCAACTGCTTAGCAAAAATTTGAGCCCTAGAGTCACTGACATCCCAATAGAGTCAAGTTAACTGCATTTATCTCTTCCCTTACAGAGAACAATGACTGAACGGCTGATTATCAGTGGGAAACATGCACAATGTTTCACCATAAACAAATAGCAATCTTTTCTCTAGCATGTCTAAGCACCTTGTACTATGACCGCTTGAGTACACAGCACCAAGAGTTTTAAAGGAACACACTGCTTTAAAACTAAAAGTGACAATGAGATGACTTCAGTAACAAACGTATGTGAAGTTCCTCTTGACAGGCATAGAGGTGCTATTGTAGAAAACACAGAATTGTGAGGTCACTGTAAAGTGAATACTATCTTGTTTTCTGCTTTACCATCATCAGTGTTGGGTGATTAAACTACTATATGGTATTGAAAGGTGGACAAAAAATAGTCATGTCTACAGTGGAAAGCAGATTCTGACCTGACTCTTGGTATCCACGACCTTGTAGAATCCCCTCTTCTTGAGTGTGGGCCAGGCTACATGACATGCTTCCATCCAATAGAATATGCAGAATGTGATGTGATGTCACTGCCAAGTCTGTGACTTCCATCTTTTTTATACTCCCTCTTTGGCTCTCTTGCTTGCTTATTCTGATGGAACTAGCTGCCATATGGAGAAACCAACGAGTCAAGGAATTGAGGGCAGCCGACAGCCAATGAGGAACATGACCATGAGTCCAACATCTCTTGAGAAACTGGGTCATGCTGACAACCACATGAATGACTTTGTAAATTAGATGCTTCCCCAGTCGTGCCTTAAGATGAGACCATAGACGTTGCTGATATGTTGAGTGCAGCCTTTGAGAGACTCTGAAGCAGAAGACACAGCTAAAGTCTGTCTGTATTACACACCTACAGATAGTGTGAGATGATGTGTTGTTCGGAACCACTGAGTTTTGGGGTAATTTGTTATGCATTAATAGGTAATTAATGTACTTCTCAATGCCATAAGAGTCTAAGTAATACTAAGGAGACTTTTGCTATCATTATATTAGGAAAAATTTTTCTGTCATCAAATTTCTCTAACAAATATTAAATGTATCTATAATATTAAGAGCAGTCATGGATAGAAAAATGCAGAATTTTATTTTGATACTGATTTTGAGAATTTAGTCAAAGGAAGCAGGGACTAAACCAGAGTCAGTCAAACCATTTTAAGCAATCTTGAGACAGAGGAACTCATAAATCAGTGCTCAAGAGAGCATAATCTGGGCTGGTAACAAATGTGCAGGTGTATGGTATGGATGTATAAAAGAAAGTAAGGTGAGTGGCTTATCTGATGAGCCGTAGAGTGGAACCATGGGAGGGGCCAGGCTGCTACTGGGTATTGCTGGCATGAATGGAAAAAGTACAGAATTCACGGGATTTAGACTCAGCAAAATTCCTCTGAGCCATCTAGGTGCTGCATTTTCTCGATTCCATAATGCATATTTCTTCATTTTCTAAAATTGTGGTATATATCAATTTAAGTTATTCAGTTGTAAGTAACACAAATCCTCATGCCTATTTAAGCAAAAAATGTATTGGAAATGTGTGAAGTAGCCTGTAGATTTTAAGATAGAAGTTGAATATCTAGGCCTTAGGAAGGACAGAAACTGGGACAGTCAAGAGGATCGAATGCAAGAACTTATGACCAGATGACAATTGTTTTTCATTTTTATCATTCTACTCAATATTTAAATTATCTAGAGAAGAAGTCCAGTTAGGCTAACTTGATGTGCATGCTTGTCTCTAACTTCATTGCTGTGGTCAGTGTAGGCAGGTCCATATTTGGTCATGTGAACCTCATGTCCACTTTTGAAACGATGAATTGGCCCCACTGAACTATGCGGGCTGAGATGGAAATAAGGCTGTTAAAATAAAATACTGAAGAGCATCGCTCTACGCCAAAAGTTAAAACAGCATTCAACCAGTACAGAAGCCACCTTGCAATCAGTGAAGCTGTCTCAGAATCAAAGTAATGTAATTCCTTTAACTGGCATCACTTTAATAGGCTGGATGCATGTACTGACTGGTGCCTTAAAGGCACCATCTGACACTTGAAATACATCTGATGCAAGGGACAGAAGAAATTGCCATTCCAGTGAAGGTGTGCTCCACAGCTGCAACTTCATATTCTCTTTAAGCTGCAGATAAAAACTCGACTGGCCCTTCAGATCAGGCTGCCCCAGGGCCAGAAATGTAGCAATTCATCCCATCTGGCACTTCCTAATGCCTAAGACTAGAGATATTCAATGATGTTACCACTTACACAGAACTTTTAGCAGTTGTTCAACTTCTTAAATGCTGTTTCAATTTATACTTACTATACTGTTTCATTTATGAAAAATAGAACAGGCATGATGCATTAAATGGTTCATCCAAATTTATACACTATATGGCAGAGTTAAAATCAGAATCCTGATCTCTAAGATCCTGCCAAATGCTTGTTTTTACCATAGTTGCTACCTTATTTTCAATACTTCATCACTACCTGATGGTATGCAATCATATTTTCAGTTGATATAAAGCTGCAGAGATAACTACCGCATTGGATTATTGAATCAGAATTCAGAAAAGTTATATTAGACTAGAGTGCTGAGCTAAGTCATGAATTCAATCAGAATAACTGTCAAGTTCTGCACAAAGGAATACTGGATGAGTATAGGTGGGTTGAAATATAGCTAAACAGCAAATGCTAAAAATAACTAAATTTTAATGGAATACAAAAAATGTGGTAACAGACATGTGACCTAATTAATGACAACACAAATCTACTCCTGGAATGCATTAAGAGATTTACATGTTGAGGTCCCCTTCTTTCCCAAGGTCACCAAGCTAGATTCATAAGAGCTAATGCACTTAATATTTCTGCATATTTGGTCTCCCCTTGAATTCTTTTCTAAACTGATGCAGACAAGAAGGAAAAGTTAAACACCTTCTCTCACTTTTTCAGTTGCTTAGTATAAGACTTCCACAACCCAGTTGTTGCTTTTTTATTCTCAGCCTCCAACATAGTTACCTTCTACAAAAAAGCATTTTATTATGTTTTCTCAAACTCTAGGAAACTCTTGTAAACATTTGAAGGATTGGTATCCTGGTCTAGAGCCATCTCCTTTCTCCTGGAATTGCCTCATCCTGAACTACAAGTGTGGAGAACATCACTGCATGTCCCCAGCCCCTTAGCTGCAGCTGGTTAGGGGAGGGAGAATGCCCGCCCTGAGCTGAGATGGTGTAAGTGGTTTCTTTCTTCTGGGATTTGAGATTGTAACCGAGGACAGAGGACAGTTGGTTGGTCTAAGAAAATCTTAAACAGAATATGTAAAATTGATAGGTAGGAATGTTGCATACGAAAGTCTGTAGAGAGAGAGGGAAAAAAAAATAAAGGAAATGCAGAAGTATGTAAAGGAATTAAGGAAGAGAGAGAGAGAGAGAGAGAGAGAGAGAGAAATACAAAAGATACATGTAAACTTCAAGGTCTTGGCCTTTTCCATAATTTTTTTTTTAATGTAGAAAAGGTAATACAACCAATAACAATGTACCCACCATTTAGCCTAAGAAATTAAACATTATTAACACATTTGAAGAATAGATACACACACACACACACACACACACACAGAGAGAGAGAAAGAGAGAGAGAGAGAAAATGGGATTTTTAAAGCTCTAGAGATCTTTGTTCTGGTTGCATTTTGAAGCTCAGCTACATTCTTAATCTTCACTACCATAAGACACTTACAAATTTTTATAATTTCTGTAATATAAACCCCTCATTCGGCTTAAGCAAAACACCCATCAACAACCCAAGATCTTAAGAAACTCCCACACCTGCGGGCCCAAAGCATCGGCCAAAGTCCACAACCTATAAATCCCTGCCACTCTTTGATTTAATAGTTTTATCCCACTTTCAACTAAAGTGGAAACACAAATGGTTGCAGTCAATGTTAGCAGAGACTCGGTGGCTTTGGCAATACCTGCACATTTAGAAAAGCTCTGAAATTATAACTCAAAACAGTGACTCATTAGGAACTGCAGAAACCTCTCAGGAGTGTTAGTTTGGAAAAGAGATGACTAGCAAAGGTAAATGATCTGTCTGCTAAGTATGTAAAGAAACATTTAACAATGTTTCATGTAGGATTATTTTTCTTAATGCAGGATCATTAAAATTAAATGGGGTCTTTTGAAAGATAGTGAGTTTCCTAAAACTGGAGATATTCCAACAAAGCTAAGATGTCCTCTTAGAAAAGTGTTTGTAGGAAAAATTAAGCATTGAATTAAATGAGTGGTTGCATTAGTTTACTTTTAAATTCTCTACCAAATCAAAGATTCTATGATTAATCAATTTATCCTGAATTCCTCTAGGATATACTGTAAACTGTAATGCTAGTTTGTACATGACTAATAAGATCTTGTTTAAATCACAATATGTAGTACTTGGCAAAGCTTTCTCATAAACAGGCACTATGAAAATATACAAGGCAATAATATTTATCACTTGTATGACCTGAACCCCAAACAAAGGAGAAAGCCCTTTACAATGACATTTAAAGGTAGGCTTCTGTTTAAGATCAACCATGTAAAGCAACAATAATAAGTACGAGGTGCCTTAAACACATGTTCTGTCTTCATGACATCATTTCTGAATGGTGTCTTATGCTGAATCATCAAGCCTGGAGTACTGCGATCTCACCCTTCTAGAAAGCTTTACAATCACATGTTTTGCTATTGTTGCCAAGGTCACAAATTAAGCTCATTAGAAGCTTAAAGTTTTTAAAGTGCCTTGTTCTGCCTTTTCAAAACTGTTTACTCTATAAACCAGACATCCTCAGATCCATTTTTTTTTTTCACAAATTTATAATGCAATTACTGCGATTAGGGCACATTACAACAAAAAGATTAAGCCAGTTAAAACACAGAAACAATTACTAAACCTCATTGTGCTACATGCTTTGATCATCTAAATTCTCTTTTATTCCAGACAATGGTGAGAGTGAAAGCCAAAAGGTCAACCGTATTGCATTTCCCACAATTCCTTCTCTCTAAATATTCAGAGCATGCCTGATACCAAAAATCTCATCTTCTCTTTCCTCTTACATCCTCTAAGATTAATCATGTTGAATGAGCTGAGTGGTGGCTTCCAGACACATATGCTCATATCCTAATCTCTGGAAACTGAATATTACCTTATATAGCAAAATAGTAAAGGTTATCTTATATATCGAAATACAGTTAAATTAAGAATCCTGAGAGATAATTATTGTGATTTATTCAGGCGTGCCCTAAATGCCATCACAAAGGTCCTTATAAGAGAGGGGCAGGGGGAGATCAGGTAGACACAATGAAGAGTAGAAGGTGATGTGAAGATGAAGGCAGAGATCAGAGTGACACAGCCTCAAGCCCAGAAACACCTGCAACCACCATAAGCTAGAAGTGATAAGGAGTGGGATCTCCTGAGTCTCTGAGGAGACACAGTCCTACTGACATTCTGATTTCTGACTTCTGGTTCATTAAAGGTTTACCTGTTGTCTCTCACCATCCATGAGTTGGGATGAAAGCACTTCTAACTCAGTGTTCTAAGATTTTTCAAGAGGTGTCCTGAACAGACAATTCATAAAAAGAAAAATATAAAATATCCTTTAAACATATGACCATATAATTATCTTCATTTATGATAAGAAAAGTATAATTAAAACTACTCTGAAATATCATTTCAAAATCATCAGATTGGCAAAAATTTAACAGCTTAGCAATCGACTCTGTTGGAGAGGCTATGGAGAAACATTGCTGGTGGGAATGCAAAACAGCGCAACCCGTATAGACAGGAATTTGAAAATATTTTTATCAAACTCCATGTGCATTTGCCCTTCAATTCAGCAGTCCTACTTTTAGGAATTTACCCTGAGGCTATACCTCCAAAAAGATGAAAATGCATTCAATATATGCAAATAAACAAGATTATTCTTTGCAAGACTGTTTGTAATTGTAAAATGATGGAAACTACCTAAGCCTCCAAGTATAAGAGAATGGGTGACCTTAATGGAGTGCTATGCTGCTAGGAAGAAGAAGGAGGAAGGACTCTATTAGCCAGACATGCTGTTAAGTGAAAAAGCAAGGTATAAAAGAACATACACATACTGCTAAATACTGTATAAGAAAGAATAGAAAATAAGAAAATATGCATATATCTACTTATCATTACAAGAAAAGCAATATAGGAACCATAGACCAGAAAACAACATTTTGAACTACATGGGGTGAAGTGAAGAAATGGGCTAGAAAAGATAGGAGAAAGTGATATTTCTCTAAATATACCTGTATGTATAGCTTTGACTTTTTAAGTATGTAACTTACCCAAATATTTTTTAAATGTATTAATTAAATCAATAAAAATGGGACAGAAAAAAACTTCAAGAAAACTGAAACAAATGAGACCAATGATATTTTACATGAACTCCATAACCACACTGAAAGGAAAAAAAGAAAGAACTAATCTAAGTACTTTTGAACAGAGAATTTAACTAAATACCCTCAGTCCTGAACAGATTGGACTGTAGGATAGGATGACAGAAAAGCAAACAAATCTTAAATACTCTAGTAGTTTTATATATTTCATGGTACGGGTTAAGAGAAAAAAAGGAATAAAAATGAAAAAAAAATGATAATTATGTAACGGAGAAATGAAAACTGGATAGCACCTTGGCCAGATGTTAAATTTAACACCATCGATGAGGACAGATGAATACTGTGTGTCTCCAGATGGACAAAGTAACTCCTATGCAGCATTTCAGTGTGAATTCATAAAAACAATCCAGTCATCAAGGAAATATCAAACCAACACACAATGAGAAGTACTCTATTTTTTAAAAGGTTGAGTATACATATATATTTTTCCAAATCTGTCAATGTCATTAAAGAAAGTCTATGGAAATATTCCAGATTAAAAGAGGCTAAAGAGACATGGCAACTAAATCTAATGCTAAAATGGATCTTGTGCTAGTAGAGAAAACAATTGCTATAAAGAATGCTATTGAATTAACTGACCAAATTGAATATGGATAGTGGTTGAGATAAAGGTATTGCATTTATGTAAATTTGTGAAGTTGACAACAGTCGTGTGGTTATGTAAGAGAATATCCCTATTCTTTGGATATCCTATGCTAAAAATTTATGGGTAAAAGGCCGTGATATATGAAATTTACCTTCAAATATTAAAACATAATAATTATGTCTATATACATACATAAGAAAAGTATGAGAGAGAATGTAAATGATAAAACAAATGAAGTAAAATACTAAGACTAGGAAAATCTAGAATAAAAGTTTATAGATGTTCCCAGTACTGTCTTGACATTTTATGTTTAACATTACGTCAGACAAAAAGGAAAAAATATATATATATCCCAAACCAGAAATTCTTTGAATCTTGAAACTGCCCAATGCTCCTCAAAGTTGTTTTTAGCATATCTTATAATTAAGATACGCCTACTCCTTATGTCAATACTCTCCCCCTACACACGCAAACAATATCTCAAGCCTCAAAGAACTTACTCTAATCGAGGTATTGAAAAATATCACTTAAGAATAAAGTTAACAAATTCAGGTCTCAAATAAATGCTAAGTAAAAAGTAGCTGTAATAGCTACTAAAGACATTTGTCCCTTATCTAGTTGAAATTCTACTTTTTTATAATTTGTGTATTTTTCTTTTTTACCCAAGCGAGCCAATAAAAAATTATTACCTTTTGCTAAATTACCTCACATTTAACTGAAAACCACTATGAAACATCTTGTCTCCCTTATTCTTCAGCTTCAGAAACTCAGCCTCCTCAAATTTCTCTGTCTTGCTCATATTAGTTTCTATTTCCAAGAGTACATTTCACTGATTAGCTGCCATTTATGCAGGCCTGAAAACTAACAAAAGATGCTTTACCAGCATCCTTCTGTGTCTAAGTGTTGGCTTTCCTCTTAAAGGCTTTCAATCATGAATTTGGAGTTCAGTTGATTAGATTTTTCATTAAATTACAGAATCTTTTCCCAATGTTAAAAAACCTTTATTCCCTGCCCCCTATCGCCCCTCCCCCCCACCCCCCCAGTAAAGCAGGCAACTTGGTGAAATGAGCTGATAAAATTTTATTTACCTACTGAATATGGTCCTATATTCATCCAGAATATTGTTATACTTCTTATCACGTTTGATTTTCAGGATGCCCTTACCTTGGGTGCATTGAAAACTCATCTTTCAATTTAAAATTTTACCTGAAAAGTATCTGAACATAAAATGTAATTGCATTAATTTCCTCCATTCATAAAATAGAATGTTTTCTAAAAGTTGTTTTGTTGTTTGCTAAACATGGTTTGTTTTTCCTTACTTAGGAAAATGAGAAAATAACAGTAGCCTTAAAGTTGGTTGTTCAAGAAGCACATATTAGAAAAACTGATTATCTTTTTCAATTAATGTATAAGGACTAATGAGCAATCCAAAAAAACTTTAAATTCTTTCTATTATAGGCGTGTCCAGGTTGTAACCTTGAAATTCAAATAACTCCACAGTAATTTGATGATAGTTCACGTTTGTCAGCAAAATATGTGGAATATTCTAATACACTGACTATTCATGAGTTTATAAGAACCTTCTCTATTTTTATATTTCTGTTTGTGAAACTTTCAGAATCATGTAGACTTTTTCATTCTTTATGAATTCTATATTCCTTCCTTCTTCTTTTAGATGGAGGCAGCTAGTGAGTAATAATTTCTCACTGATGATCCACGATGCCTCAAGGAAGTGTAGAAATCCGAGGTTCCAGTTCTACCTTCCCACATCTGCTTCTGTATGTCAATTGCCACTCATTCCTCCTTTCAACTTACATCATCGCCTTTCCTTGTTCTTTCTTTTAGTAATAAATATGGGCATCGAAATATAATTTTTTACTTATTCATTCATTAATTTATTAATGCATGCAATTTATTTATCAATTCATATATTCATTTCATTGTGCCCCAGATGCAATCACAGGTTGACATAAAAACGTAAAAAGAGAGTTTGTTTGTTTTTTAAGTACCCTACCTGAGTTTCTCAATTAGTGACAGCATCTGCTTTTGGATTTCAGGTTTGTAGCCAGCCAGTGTAATCTGTTTAAAATGTACAAAGGGATGAACTGGAAAGAACAATTAAATGTGTTCATTGCTAATGAATGATTTTCATGCTGGGTGAACCCATAAAAAAGTAATGAGAGTTATACAATGGGCTGAGCTTAAGCACTATCCAATTCCCTAATTCACGTTCACCCACTGGCTGAAAATGGATTCAAATGGATTCATCAGTACACAGACTATCAGCTAGCATTTGCCATGTAGGAGAGATTTTCAGTGTCAAGTCTAATGAGTTATTACTAATGGCAGGTAGTTCCTGGCAACAGCTGGTAGCATTTATCTAGAATAAGAAAAGTATAAATGAGTTCCATGACAACCTGTACTGGCAGCAGGAAAAGATAAAGGGGAATGCAGAATGGAGAGACCACCTGAAGGCAGAGGGAAAAATGCAATGCTAGTTGGTTTAAAGGTTCAAGAAGACACAGTATATCACACACTTGCCTTGGGTAACCCGGTACAGAAAGAGGGATTTTCAGTAGATCTTCAGATAAAGATGAAGAGGCTTGTGTTTTTTGCTTAAAAAAAAAAAAAAAAAGAAAAGAAAAGAAAAAATCTTTTCAAGAATCTTCTAGAAGATTCAGTGAAAAGTGTTTTCTCAATGCAGATTTCAAAGTTCCATTCCACAGTTGAACCTTTGGTTTGTATCCTTTTAAAATCCTCTCTTAAAGGATAGAGATTAGCAGCTTTTAAAGATTTGAAGATTACTGGCATACTACAGAAAATTGTGTCTTCTGTGGCCTTTGAATTTGATTTCTTCAACAAAGTATAATCTCCTTAGACTGTTTCTTCTTCATACTTGCTTCTTAATGATCCAAACTGTTCTATCAGCTTGATTGATATTAGCCATATCAATCATTAGTAGATCATTCTATTGTTATTAACTGTCCTACTTTTTACAGTGATTTATTAACCAATTATTAGAGTAATATACTAATCAAATGAACCAAGTTTAGTGTTTCACAAAATATTGATGCGAATGTTTCTTTTCCATCAAGGCTTCACCGTTTGACTCCTGCTTATATGTTTACATACCATCTTTGGTATAAGCCTGGGCAAACACGATGCAAAAACAATGAGGAAACCATGGTGGGATGGTTAATTTCATGTGTCAACTTGACCAGGCCATGGGTGACCACACATTTGTTCAAACATTATTTGCAGGTGTGTCTGTAAGGGTGTTTTGTGATGAGTTTAACATTTAAATCGATAGACTGAATAAAGCAATTTGCCTTTCCTAATGTGGGTGGGCCCCATCCAATCAGTTGAAGGCCCAATAAAACAAAAACAATGACATTCCCATGAAAAGAAGAAATTCCTCTTCCTTGATTGCTTGCACTCTAGGACACTGGTTTTTTCCCTGCATCGTTGAACTGAAACTTCAACTCTTCCTGGGTCTCAAGACTACTGGCCTTCATACAAACTACATCATCAGCTCCCTGGTTAGACTGTAAGTATGCCTTTGGCCTTCCTGGGCCACCAGCTTGCTGACTGCAGATCTTTGGTCTTGTCAACCTCAATAATCACATGAGCCAATTCCTTATAATAAATGTCATATATATCTTGCATTCTATCTCTGGAGAACCCAGACTAACATACATGGTAACTTCAAAAAATAAGTGATTTTGGTAAAATTATATTTGCATTGAATTGACTCTCTAACTGCCTGTGCACCCACGTTTAATTTTTTTCATAAATCATAAAATCTGGCACATAGTAAGTGCCTAATAAACCTTTTATATAAATGAATAAATAACCTATTAATTATGTTAATTATGCATATTGTTGTTAGTTTGTTATAATTATGTTACTTGCACATAAAAGTATATATATTAATTATATAAATTACATACATAAAGAAATCTTGTGTTCAAATTGTTGTAAAAGCAATATATCTGAGACTGCATAACTAATTGAGCTCTGTCTTAAGTCATTTGTTTTTATTTTCTTCATATATGGTTTAAAAAAGTCTTTCACTAACTTACAATGTGGTATTAAGAGAGTTATGCCTGAAGTGTCTGTGTCCTAATTTATAAAAAGAGAAAGTTAAAGAGTTTTCACATGTTCCAACTCAATAATTATGTCAGTATAATACCTGGTGATCAAATATTTGAAAGGAGGAATAGAAAGAAAAGTGAAAATAAATTTATTACCAATAATTGATCCTTATTTTATTGTATCGTTTGGATGTCTCATTATTGGAAGACATTTCTTTCTGAAGATTGGTTTAGAACTAATAAACTGAAGATTCTGCATCTGTTTTGCAAAATGAAAAGTGAGAAATAAATATCTAATTATATGTTAATTCTATATCACTATTTTAAATTTTATAGTACTAGTATCAATTTCATTTTGACATTTTAACTGTATATTTATTTTTTATTTTTAACTCCTATAGGTCAATCTTTCTTATTATTTCTATGTCCTTGCTAATACTAGTAACACCTCTTCTAATTCCATAATCGTATTTTGATTAAATGAATAGAGCTACATTTCTAATATTAACATTATTTCTGTTTTTCATTTCTTTGTGTCAGAACCATAAATAGGGTGCATTAAAGATTGTTTTAAATACTTCAGTAAATGTGATTCAGTTTTATAATGTAGTATAGAATGTGGTCACTAAAATATGTGGAATCATATTTCTCTCTATTTCACTTTCACATGAAACTATGATGATGAGTACAGAAAATGCTAGAGATATTTTATAAATGTTGATATTGACGAGATTATGAGTGTGTATGTGCCCGTGTGTTTTTCGCCTTAAGTTTTTCAGTATTGTTATCATTAAAATCTAACATTTTTTTAATCAGGAAAAATTTATTTTAAAAAATAGACGATTATAGATAATACTTAATGACATGTCTTAATTTGCCTCCTTCATTTTTTACTGTATTATAGTGGAAGTGTTTTTGTTAAAAATTCATATTCTATATTATACTGTAAATGTCTATAAAATCTGGAGATATGAGAGTATTTGAAATTTTATACAACAAAGTAGAATTATTTACTCATTTTTCTTTTTTCAAACCAGATCGAATAGTAATTTAGTAGTAATAATACTATCTGACTTTACCATAGGAAATTAACTTTAAAAAAGTGCTTTCTTACCAAAAGGCAAATAAAGAAGTTGGAAAGGATCCTGCTATTAAATTAATATAGCAAACACATACCAAATATATTTCAGTTTATGTTTCTTGCTAATTAGCATACTTTTCTCTAATAGAGGATGAAGAAAATGCATTTGTGATATTAGACTTTCCAAATAAACTATTTCTTACTGAAGAATACTAGTTAATAGTCATTTATAGGCGAGATAGTGAGATTTTGGAGGGTTGAAGGAATTTGGTTACTTCTAGGCAGAATTTTTCAAGGAAAGTAGAGGGGTGAGGGCTAAAATGTGGCTGTATCAACATGCTTCCCAAACAACATTTAGGAGTTTTTTTAGTTATTTTTATTTTCAGTTAAAATATTGGAAATTGTTTGGATATCACAAAGTAGTTACCAGATGGGAAATAGGAAACACACACACACACACACACATACACACCCACACACGCACGCACGCACGCACTCACGCATACACGCACACACACACATGCACACACAAGGAAACCAAAGTATGATGGAATTTGGAAACAAAGATAAACTTTCCACTGTAAGGAAATCTAGATCTGCTCTTTGAATTAAAGATCAAGAAACAAGAAAGCTGGCAAACATAGCCCTGATGAGAAAAGGCAAACTTTATAGACAAATCCAAATTTTCCAGAAAATCTTATGTTGCACATTTTCATTATTCCTGTAAAAGCACTAAAGGATTTTATTTATTTTGAAACAGCACTGACGGTCTTGCAGTTTTGAAGAATACATTAGAAGGGCTGAAAAAATGCTAATCTCCTCCCAAAATATGAATAATTTAAACTTATTTCCTCACCAACTAAAGTAAAATCATCCCCTGTGTATGGAGCACCTACGTGGACTCAATTAACACTCTGGCAGATGTAAGAGAAATGCAAGATACACCCTGTGAGCTTCTTAGATAGTTTGCTTAAGAGATGTAACTGACATAAAATGATAAGAGAATGGTATAGGCAGGTAATCAATGGTCAAATTATGCAGGACAGAAGAAAAGCACTTTGCTTCTACGAATTGCTGCGAAACATCACAAGCTGCAAGAAAAGAAAAATAAAGAGACAAGGTTGAGGATGAGAAAATGCAAGGACCAATTATTCCCTTACAGGTACACATGGGGGACCATGTTCTGCGAGGACAGACTTGAAACTGCCATTTCTTTCACCCTAACAACTTAGGTCACTTTGGAACTTGAGATGTTTTTGAGCATTTAAGGATAGAGAAAAAAAATGGTGGGTGGGAAAAGTTAAAAATTTTTTAAAGTATTTATTGTAAATATTCTCAGAAAATTTCTGGCTTGTTCAGGTGCTTTGGGTTCTTCTCTGGAGCCACTTTTTGCTTTTCGAATGCTGTTTAGGAGCAAGTCCTCACATGCCGCTGGACACTCTGCCTGTTGACAATTTTGACCTTTATTAATTCAGGTCTGCTCAATCTCCACGACTGATCTGTCAATGCTGACACCTTGTCACACTCTGATTTTGCAGAGAGAATGCTGAAAGAGTTCACAGGCCATCCCACTGGTTGACTTGATACCAGAGAGAAAATAATAATAATAAAAGCAGGACCAACCTCATTGTCTTTCTATATTTAAACACAAGCTAAATTGAAGTTGCACTGAGGATTACTCATGTGTCCCCGAGAGTTCTCAAGATGAATACCAGACATATTATGGGACTAGTTATACTATTCATATGCTTATATAAATTGGTTTTCATGAGTAAATTTCCTGGTTTGCCCTTTTCTGCTGAAATATGTCCCTTGTTGCAGGGAAATGCAATAAAGCAGTAGAGTGTGTTTTTTAATCTATGGAAAGTTGAAAAGGTTACATGCTGTGTGTGAGTTTTCTATTCTCAGAATATACATACACATTCCATGAAACAAACAAAAAAATCAGCATAATTTAACAGATCCCTGTGTCTTCGTTATCCCTACACCATAGTTTTTTGGCAAAGAATGCGTAAAAGTAACTTTGCAGAGACACAGCAGTTTGTTTCTGTAAATTTCAATTGGCAATCATGACCTGAGGTCTTTGCTATGCAAAGAAACTGAAATTGAGAAGCATGTACCCTTTGAGATTAAGTTATTAAACTACAACTTTCAGGCTCAATGCTGTTTAACCAATAAAGTAAACCGCAATTTGCTGACATTTACTTTAAACAGATATTTTTGTTTCGCCAGTTTTTCGTCACATTAGCCACAATATGATACTTATAAAATAGACACTGTTTACTGATTATGCTATCATTTGGGTGTTATTATTTTATAAGAATGTTTTGTTTAATTTGAATCACTACTCATTTTGGTTACTTAAAAGTAGCCAACAAAGGGAAGACTAGGCTGTGAAATGCATAGGTTTTCTCTCTTGAGGGCTAACTGGGTTTTAAAGAAATGATATCATCAAATATGAGAATTAAAAATTTTAAAAATAAAATCTTGAAGAAATTCCCTCATTCAACGGATGTAAATAGCAGAAAAACCTATGTGAAGTGTACACGTTGCACAGCAGGTGAGAAACCGCCAAAATCTCGAGGTCTGGCATCTCCTTCCTTCCCTTCTATGCTACTGCTTGTAACAGTCATCCTGAGTTTGTTACGGATGCAAAAGAAAGAAGCCAAAACTTCATGTATTTTGAGTTCACTAATGCAGTTTTTAACAACATTCCTAACCATCACTGAGTTAAATCTTGCTGTGCAAAAAATTTTACTTAAATAAGATAGAAGTGTAAATCTTTGAAATAACAAGAAAAGCCTTCCAATTTGAAAGCTGAGGGACGGAGACAGGAAATGGTCACTGCTACATTTTTTAAAAATGGATTCTTTTTCCTTCCACTCTACGAGCAAAAGAAAGCTGGGCCAAAGGGAAGGTCAGTGGGAGATGATAGTTAAGAGCTATGTTGATGGAGAGTTCACCATGTGCTAGGCGCTGTGCTATGAACAACTTTACTACATTCCTTCTCTCACTGATTCTTGCTTCCTTGATCCAGGCAGAAATTATTCAGATAGTATGCATGAGCAAAAAAACCTAATATGTAAAGTCTACTTCGCAGATGAAAATATTTTTTCTGTAAATGTAATCTATAAAAAGTAGAGATAATGATATATATATAACAAAAATGATACATACATCATTTTTAAAGAGTTATCTTAAAAAGTTGAGATTCTGATTTTTTCTCATTGCATTTCACATAGGGCCTTAAAAACAAAAGTACTGAAGTGCATTTTGGGATAATGCATGAAAGAAAATAGATGACTCGATAAAACATATACTAGGTTACATAGAAGCAAAGTGTATATTTCTAAATAACTTTGAAGTAAATAAAAATCACATATCTGGTATGTATTCTGTCTATTGAAAGATACTTAACCTTCCTATGGAACATTTTCAAGGGAATGTATTTCCCTAAAATTTCCAATTTATCTACATATATATTTATATATATTTATAATATATGTAAATCGTACACAAAGTGGGGCTATTTTAAGAATACACAAAAAAAACGGAAAGAAAGGTATCTAGTCCCAAGAATTCTTAACCTGTTAACAGATTCATAGTCACAAGCATAATATTCAAACTGTTATTCCAAACCATTATTATATCTTCTCTAACATTCTAAATATGCAAATTTTACAGCCTATTTCTTATAAGAATATTAAAGGCAATCATTTATTTGGAATAGTATTTATTTAAATTAATTTAATTATCTATTCACACATAGGCCATACTCCTTCGTGATTTTAGTACATTGGTTAAATACTTTATTATTCATTGAGAATGCAAAAGATTTTGACAGTCCCTGTTAGACAGCTTAGTTTATCACATAGGTATTGGTATTTAAATGATTGTTTCCTACTCCCAACTACATTAAGACTCCATGTTTTATCTGTTATTTTCACCAAAGGTTTTATATTTTTAGTTGATCTTTAATGTAGAAATAATGTATAATATATGATACACCAGCATCATCATACTTGGAAACTTCATTAAATATATCCTCATTTCAGCTAAGAACTATGGCATATATTGTATGAATCACTAAACATAAGGCGTCCAACATATTCCAAAGAAGAGTAATCCTACTCAATACTCCACTACAAATAGCACAACACTATTCACCTAAGTTTGTGAAATAGTTCTGTTGTCATCTTGTGATACACTGTTATAAGTAAGACACTTAGATGTTTCAGAATAAGAAATGTTTACCTGTGTCTAAAACTTTTTCTTAAACTTATTTACACCAAGAATCTTTTCATATTTCTAAAAACTAGAGTAACGTAAAACGTATTTTGGGTAACTCAGCCCTGGCACATTAAGGAATTAGTTTTATTAAATACTCAAAGCCATTGTGACCAAACACCCCTAATATCTGAAATTTTCACACTTGAAGATAATTTAGTTTTCATTACTATATTGTACTAAAATTTGGAGTTAGAAAATACATCGGTATAGTTCCTGGAAAACCTAGGAGAGGACTTCAAATAGGTATAAGGACAGATCATGATATTTTTCAAATCATGTGATTCTCTAAACTTCTGCAACTTTTCAGTGATTTCTCACCACTGTTGAAAATAACAACAACAACAACAACAAGAAATAAACCAACCTATACGTTTTCTTTGTTCTCACAATTATCCAGTACCCTGTAATTATTGTGTGCAATAGGGTGAGAAGCAAGAATTTTCTTTCAGTAATTCATGAAAGCTGTCCATCTATCATCAAAGTCATCATCCTGCCCTCAGTTCTGTACTCTGCCCTTAAGGACGAAGCTGAACATGACATTAATAATAACGTCTAATTAATGTATACCTATCCGTTTCATTGAAGAAAGTTATATGGCGCATTTCCAGAGTCACAGGAGCGCCCTTCTAGAATGCTGAAAACGAGTCTCAATTTTTCAATGCCAAAGGCAAAGATGTTTGCAGTAGTATCGTACTGTGCTCGGTTAAAATTTCACATATGAAACTTCTCACCAAATGAGAAATAAGAAAAATCATTTTGAGCATACAGGCAAATACATTGAAGGCAATCTCCTCATCTGTGACTTCTCGTAAGTCATTAAAAATATTTATTCTACATTAAATAAATGTTACTGTCAAACTTTTCACCGGCTTTTCTTCACAGATCTTCAGTGTTGGATAATCAGGTGTTAATATCAATATGGTTCATCAGGGGAGATGAAGATAATAATGAAGTCACATGGACATTGACATTGCTGAAGAGATGAAGAAATTTACAAAATGAGGTCTGCAGACATTTTTTCAAAAAACTTTCATGCAGGAATAACCTATGCTTCAGATAAAAGCATGGGCTTTCTTTTCCTTTAAAAAAACAGTTGCATTCATTTTAAGAAAGACAGCAAACAGAAAAATAAACTATATTTTTATTAATTCTAAATGAAATTTTAATTCTAACTTTAAAAATATTTAAGATGCAATTTTATATTGTATTTTGTGACCTTTAATTGGGTATTTTAAAGTGCTACTGTTTTATATTTTAATGCTGGTGTGTTTTAAAGATAGTTTCTCATGATACAGCCTGATATCATTTGGCTCAAATAATTAAGAATATCGAAACTTATAGAATATCTAAGAAATATGGTGTAATGCCTTTATTTTAACAGTTGACAAAATTGGATAGAAAGATGTCATATGACTTGAGCAAACTGGTATGACTTAACAACAGGCAATATTAAGACAAATTATTTTAGCTGAAAAACCATGAACATATATTTTTTGAGATAAAACATATAAATATCATAAAATTTGTTTAATAGGAAGACCATTAGTAATGGTATTTTGGAAAAAGAAAAAAAGAAAAATCCTTTCTATGAATTGAATGTGTCTCTCTCAAAATTCATGTGTTGAATCCTAACCCCGATGTAATGATGATAGGATGTGAGACCTTTGGCATGACCAGGTCATAAAAATGAAGTCCTCATAACTGAAACTAGTGCTCTAGTGAAAGAGTTCCAGAGAGCTCCCTTACCCCTGTCAACATGTGAAGACACAGTGGGAAGATAGCCATCTATGAATTGGGAAGAAGAATTTCACCAGAATCCAAATCTTTAGCTCCTTGAGCTTATATATTCTTGCTTATTATTTAGGCTACCCAATCTTTGGTACTTTTATGACATAGCAGCCTAAACAGACTAAGATAGAAATTGGTACAAACTGACAACAACAACAAAAAAGCAATATAGTCGTGCCCCCCTTATCCATAGTTTCATTTTCTGTGATTTCAGTTACTTACAGTTAACTGCGGTTAGAAAACATTACATGAAAAATTCCAGAGATAAACAGTTCATAGATTTTAAATTGCACAGCATTCTGAGTAGAGTGATGAAATCTCAAGCCAACCCACTTCATCCCACCCTGGATGCAAGTCACTCCTTTGTCTAGTATATCGACACTGTATACAAGCCTTGTCCATTAGCCACTTAACAGTTAGTCATCAGATCAACTGTCGTGGTATCATAGAGCTTCTGTCCAAGTAACTCTTATTTTATTTAATAATGGTCCGAAAGAACAAGAGTGGTGATGGATATTTGGATATGCCAAAGAGAAGCCATAAACGGTTTCTCTTTAAGTAAAAAGATAAATAGGCATAGGAAAAACACTGTACTATTCTGTTTCAGGTACCCATTGGGGGTCCTGGAATGTATCCCCCAAAGATAAGGGAGCCAGCTGTATTTAGACAATGTGTTTTCAATTGTAAGACTAAGGACATGCATTTTAGAAATAATGTATATAAAAGCCATAGATTTTTTTTTTTTAAACCAGAAGAACCATTAGTAATTATCTGTTCAAAAACCAAAAGAAAAAGCCTTCAAAATTACTTATGAGTAACCTGGATTCCAATCAAATTATGTGATTGGCTTAATTTCACACAGCTAGTGAAATGCAAAGATTTCCATAAATCATCAGGTTTCCTGACCTCTTATAGATAACTGCCCATTACCCATAAACTTTCATTGATTCTGGACAACTAAGAACCACTACATACACTATGAACACAATTTTAAAAAAATATATATATGTTTAACATTTCGGCTATAAGTAAAAAAGAAAACAGTGTAATGTAAATAACACAGCCTTTATAGGGAAAAAAATAAGGATATACAAGTCCTGTTTCATAAATTAGTTGTGCATTGATTCTCAGATTCCTCATCTATGAGTTCTGGTGATAATAAACGCTGCAGCAGAAAGATTCACGAGGATTAAATTAAAAAAAAATGACATAACACAGTTTTGGCATGCTGTAAATACAAAGAGCTATAGAAAGATCAATGATCTCTATTGGACTATTCAGGGGGAATTTTAAGGTGATAACATACCCGACTGAGTTGATAACGGTCAGTTCCAAGTGCATCTGCTAAACAATGCAGAAAGAATACTATTCTGACTGCACCTTTAAAACAAATAAATCCTTAGTTTGACCCCTTTTGTCCATCTCATTATTGTATCAAGCAGAATATGGAGGAAAAAAGCTCCCAGTTAAAACTTGAGTTTTCTGATTTACTAGATTTCATTCAACGAACAGAGGGCAAGAATCTACAAAGCTGATGTGGCCAGTGTTCAAATCAAAGCTTGTGGAGTGTCTTGATGGCTTTGGACCCTAGGAATTTTTAAACCTTATGGATATAAACTCCAGGATGAGGAAAGTGACATTTAAATGCAGCCAAAGAGTTTTCTAACCGTGACCCAGAGTTACTTCTTATCTCTATGCGGAAGCTGGCCTCATACTTGTATACATGTTCTTATTTTGTTGTTGTATTTTCTGAATTATTTTTGTAACATTAAGAATTGTATTTTTCATTTCTAAATTCTTGGTTCTTTTTTTTTTTTTCCCCAGCTCTTTCTGCTCCTCTTTATCGTCTCTTTTTGGTTCCTCATTTTGTGATTCCATTTATATTTTATATATTTATGTACTTTATGAATGTATGTGAGTATGTTATGTTCTGTATCTCTTAATTGTGAGAGCTGAAGTACCTGTTGATGCAAATCTTTTGTTTATTGTTTTTTGCTGACTCTAATGCCTCATTTTCTGGCACATTTGGGGATATTCGAATGGAAGCTCATATTTATTCTAATCTGTGGAATATCTGAATGGTTAAATTCATGACATTATTCCCCCTGGTGTTCTCTTTCATTCCATAGCTTTTCCAAGAGTCGAGGGTCACTGCTGACTTGGTCACTGCCCCAGTCCCATTCTGGTTTCATCCTGAAAATATATGACAGAGAGGATAAAGGTTCATCTCTACCCAGCAAGGCCAATATAGGTGCTCACTGCTCACAAACTTTGTTTCTGTCCATTGCTTAATTTCTATCCCTCTTTCATTTGTCTTTTGGTTATTTCCTTCATGTCCTTGATCTCAGAAACACAACAATATTATTTTACGATTCTCATCTTGATTTTTTAGGAGGGTCTCTCGGTTTATGTACTTTGACATTGCCAGAAGAGAGAGGTCAGTTTTCCTCATTAGTAAAATGGTTCTTTGACTTCCCTTCCAGTTGGACATGGGCATGTTTACAAAAAGCCAATGGTAAGTGGGAAGAATTGATGTGTTCACCTTCTGGGTGACTTTCTTAAAGACAAGTTACTTGCCTTGAACGTTTTAGCCGCTGAGTCCCCAATCCTCTTTTTACTGTTTGAAAACCAGTAACAAATGAAGCACCAACTGTTCACATCCAGTGAAGGAAGTCACGTGTTGCAGAGGTCAGAACGACTGTTCAGCCTGGATCTTTAAGTGACCACATGAAGTAGAGACTCCTACCTGGCCTGGATGTCATTTGAAAAGAAAAGCCCCAATGAACTCGTCTGTTGTTTGAATCTCTACATTCTGTGGACTCCTAAGGAAGCCAGCCTATACCCTGACACATGGCACGTCATTTTTAAGGGATAACTTGACTAGATGTCCTAAAAACGCTAAGGCAAGGAAAATGTCAACTTTCACAAACAAGTTCTCTAATCTGTTAACCGAAGATTACAATTGAAATTAAAATAAAGAAATCAGTATCTAGGGGAACAAAAAAGAACACATAGGGGAGGGGGGCAGATAAAGAGTTTTAATGTGACAGAAAACTGAAAAAAGTCTATCTTATCTTATGCCAGGGGGGGAAAAAAGTTGTAATTACCCAGTAAGATAAAAGCTGTTGAATTTGTAGCAATGGAAATATTAAGACAAATTAAATACCAAGCTTATCTCTGCTCTGTGCTATCAATATTTTATACTAAACATCTGTTCCTTGTATCTCATCTCAGAAACACTTCTACACTTTATCAGCACAAGCACAGCTTTTCAAAGCAAATTAAGCTAAACCGTTTTCACTTAATCACCAATTGATCACAACATGCAGAATGCCACATATTGATCTCTAAGAGCCCCATTTTTCCCAATTCAGAAAAGCATATTGGAGGAAACACTTGATTTGCAATCAGAGTAAACTGGTTAGGCTTACACTTCTGACATATTTTAAGTAGGAAGTATTTCAGTGATTAAAAGGATAAAACAACAAACATTTTCAATGAGAGGTGAAAAATAAGCAATTTCCACCTTTTAGTTTGCACAGCCTTCAAGCGACAGGAGATCTTCCAGATCCTCTAAGCTTTATTAAGTCTCACTGGGGAATGCCAGGAGGAAGATGGACATTTTGTCCTGTAGGCCACTATGATATTGATATCTGAGAATCAGAAGCGGTTTTTCTTCTTGAAATTTGCCCAAGGCCATTATGCCAAGCTAGGGGCATGTGGATTTACTGCCAAACATCAATCTAGTCCAGGCTGCCTATTCCAGGAGCTGACACTCATTGCATATGAGTGAAGGGACACACTACATCCACGGGGTATTGGTAGATGCCGTCCAGGTCTGGAAGGCTGCCCTTCCCTGATGTACATACAAACCCATTGTTGTGCTTTCTTACCTTTCAAGACGGGATTTAAAAAATTAAAAATCAATATAAATTTGAAAAATCTTACTTTATTTGCACCATGGTATGAATCAAATAAAACATTTATTGACTGGATTTGGGCTCTGACCGTCAATTTTAAAACATCTGATCTAAGCCTCCTAAGTCAGTATAGAAAAAAGGAACGGGAGGCCCATAAGGAAAAAGCATGAGAACTGGTGCTGGAACCTAAGCTTCCGGACCACGGTGCCCGACGGTCCTTGCTTTCCACAGACTCTCCTAGTTTTAGCACTAGAGTTCCACATCTGAGGAAACCATTCAGATCTGGGCAAACTGAAATGGTTAGTCACCCTATTCTAGACTCTTGAGTCAGCAACTTTTTTTTTTTTTTTCCTATCACATCCTGACTGCATCTTTCTTTATTCCTATCAATAAGAACATATTATGAGCTTGTGGCCTTCATAAGTTTATGCGGGGATGGGGCGGTCAAGGTCCCAATGGTAGCTACTGATCCCATTAACTGTGACATTGCTCACCAAGCCAGAAATAGGGCTAATAGGAGACCAGCAGTCAGATAGACTAAATGATTATCTTTGGTGTAGAAATTTAGCTTCTGTGACCACTTAACAAATCACTTCCTCAAGAATGTCACATATTGAGAGACTGGAGATTGCATATGGTTATTTTGGTTTTATAGTTCTCTCAATAGATAAATATAGATTTAGATTTAAAATATATACATATATGTATTTTAGTTGTCAAAAAGATAACCTGAAAACAATAAAAAACTCTATTTCTGTTTTACACATATGTTGCATTGTTCACTAAAATTTCTATCATTTAACGAGTTAGTGTGGCAGATTAAACCTCATACATTATACAAATTTCATCCATTTCCATAGCATGAACAAGACCTCAGGGAAAGAAAGTGAGCAAGGCTTACGAACTGTGAGGTTACAGATCTATTACTCATTTTACTTCAAGACCCAGGGAATCTATCTGTGCTCAGAGTTCCAACCAACTTCAAAGGGAGACTTATGATCACAGAAGCTCTATGAAATAATGGAACAAGAATAAAATTGGCCCTGTGTGAATTAGATTGCAAAGGCAGGAACCTAGCTTCATTTACCTAAGAAGCTAACGTTTAATTTAAAACCTTTACATGCCCTCTGTAGTTTGCTAAGAGTCCAGATTTGGTACCAATGACTAGCCCAGAGAAACTAACAAAGAAATTATGGTGAGATAAAACAAAAGTGAGTAGTTTTTCTTTTACTTTTTTCAAATAATCATCCTTACATATGCACTTTTTTTTTTTTTCCAGAGCCAGCATAGAAGTGACAATTAGAGGATGACTTTTTTTTTTTTTTTCCTTTGGCCCTGAAGGGGTCTAGGGAGAGACTTTAGTATTTTTTCTCTTTGTAAAATAAAGCCTAGCTTTGAAGCCAGGATCTCTGAAATGAGGCATTGCAAATGTCCTTTGATGAATCAGTCTGTGTGAAGGAGAAAGGAAGAAGGAGAGGGAGCAGCAGATTGATTGCAGCTAATGTACCTCTCATGCCATGCCCTTTTAATCTTCCTGGAACAGCCGAGGATAATCAAGAGGTCAATCATGAATCCATCAAGGGGTCCTTGTCTCAGGGCAGTTTCCAAACGGTTGAAGCCCTCACACAGATATGCCATTAGAAGCATTTCGCCAGAGTTGGGCAAGAGTGGGCATGGGGGACACTAAGAAACACCAACTAGAGGGACGCTCTGCCAGCCAAGTGGGAGAACATTTCCGGTGAGGAACACTCTGCAGGATGTGTAAAATCGACTGCACCATGAACTTCATTCATAAATAAATAAATGACAACCTCACATTTCCTGAGTCGTGGTGGGCATGCAAGATATTCTGGGTGCAGTTAAAAATTCATGCCTAGAAGAAGACAAGGAGAGAGTGGAAAACTCAACTGTGGTTAAGAAACAGCACTGTTACAGCTTGTAACCTCTGTCTGCTGACACTCCAGAGACACTTCTGCAAGTTGTCCTAAATGTCCCCTTAGGGATTTCACGCCTCAGGAGGCCCTCTCTCTCTAAAAGAGAGAGAGAAAATATGAGTTTAGGGGCTGAGAAAGAATTGCTCACATTAGAAAGCCATAATATCTGTGAAGTTTGCTGAGTGTAGGGCTGCCAGCTTGCTGTCCTTGGTAGAAGCACTTCGCAGCTTCGAACCTGCTAGCCTATAAAGAAATAGCCTTTTCCTTTTCTGCAAGAACATCTCGGACTTCAGATGGCAGCCCTTTTTAAATTTTGGATGAGGTGTCAAATGAAATTTGACAGCTAACTGATAGGTTCAAATTCTCACAGGGCAGTCTATCCCTGAGGACACAGAAAAACTAATTCACTGCCAGGCCTGCGAATTCTCAGTGATCCCTATCATTCCACATTCAGTTTGATGTGCAACCAACTGCTTTTTCTGGTGGGTACATGGTACCTCTCATTAGATGGCCCCTCCATGACAAAAGACAATGATTTTAGAAGACACATCATTCCCAAAAGTTCTGGGAATGTTCCAAAATTTATTTATTGGCAAAATTAAGAATTGCCTGTTAGTGAAATCACTGACCCTAAATGAAAAATGTTATTTTTAATATCACTTAGGTCTCATTTCATCAATACTCTCTCAATCTAATAATATTAACAATTCAAATTGTACAGCTTGGGAAGTATTAAAAATAAGCTTGATTTTTATTAGCATCTCACCATATTTCTAACCCTGGTTACTCTAGATTTTCCTCATCACTGTTTATATCTTCCAATGCGTAGGGGTTGATCCTGTCCCAATCATCGAATAAACTCAAACTTGAAGCTGGAAATACTTAAGCAGCTTTAATCTCACCCCCGTCTTGAATGTGGGGAGGGCATTGTTGCAGTGGTTATTGTCCAAATGTAGGCTTAGCTACCCTTTACTACATCTGTAACAATAGACAATTACTAAATCATTTGCATCTCCTTTGTCTCATAAGTAAAATGAGATGTTAGTAGCACCTCATGCATGGGTATTGGGAGGTTTGAGGCAAATGCTGCCTGGCTCAATAAATGGCATCTTAAGGGAAATAAATATCAATCTGATAGATAGCATAGAATACTGTGCTGTATGACAGACACAGTACATTCTGCATTCTGTTATATAAGTTCTTCAAATATAGCCTGGAAAACAATGTTTTGGTATTAAAGAGGTCATTGGGATTCACTGCTGTCTTTTCAGTCCCAACATGTTTCTGAAATGATAACAGGGAATATAGTCTTGAGTTTATTGTCTGAGCTCCTCCTATGTTAAAAAAAAAAAAAATTAAATTTGTGCTTTGGTCCCTATGTCTATAACCCATTTCTTCCAGTCTGTGAAAGATTGCTATGCTGGATAAGCAATGTCAGTTTCAATGAAAAGGGATGATGGAATGAGCCCCATGTATGCCACCTTGGCTTCTACTGAATGGAGAACAGAACCAGGAGAGTTTGAGTTTTATCATTAAATAGGAAATTGTACACCTTTTTGTGCCATAATGTTCTTGCCGATGAATAAAGCATTTAGAGTATATTATTTCAAAGATCCCTTCTATGTGGATAATCTATAAGACAAGTTGTAGTGAGGCAAATAGAGTGGCTAGAATAGGTGGTCACTGAGAAGGCCCCGTTTGAAGTACAATTTGAAAGAGGAGAGGGAATTTGCCACATAGCTATCCAGATGAGGGTATCCCAGGTACAATGTCTAAGGGAAGGAAGATGCATCCCCAGTGTTGGATAGGGGTATGTGGAAGATGAGGTCAGAAAGTGAAACAGTTATTCGGGCAATTCTAAGAATGGAGGCATTTTAGGAAAATGAGAAATGATTACAGGGTGTTAAGCAGAGGAGTGAAATGATTGGGCTTGAATTTTAATGGGGTTCCTCTGAGAATAGTAGAGAGTGGGGGGGGATGGGTAGCAGGCAAAGATTCAAAGCAAGGCATTCATCTAGGTGGCTTTTGTAGTAATTCGGATTAGAGATGTCGATGGTAGTGGCGGGGCCCAGGGTGCAGCCCAGGAGGTAATTAGAAATGATGGGATACTAGACATATTTTAGATTTAGAGACACTAGAAGGTTTCCTGGAAGGCTAGATGTGGAAGTATGAATACAAGAGCAGATAGAGAAAGGAGAACGCAGTAGTAGGATCTGACACACAAGACAGGGACTGGCTTGGGGTAAGGCTATGGTACTAGGCAGCAAGACAATAAAAGGGAACAAATGCCAGTAAGAGGGTAAATGAAGTGAAGGGCATGTATGAAAATATTCTTTGATGGGTTCCATTTTTGCTATGAAGTAAGAAGCAGTATCATCAGCTGAAAATAAGTGTGGGAAAGGAATATTAGAGGACTCAAGAGAGAAGCTGTGAAATTGCGAACTAAGAAAAGGGGAGAACAATTAGACTGGGAGCTAAAGGATGAATGCTTGGCACCATTATATTCTCACCTGAGAATTTCGTTTGTGGAACTTAAATGACACCCGTGAAAGTGTTCTCTGCTGCATTTAAGCCGAACGGGAGCGAACGTGAAGTTTCATTTTTAAAGGTTGTTGGTTTTACCAATTGAGTATGATGAAGTGAGAGAGGAAGGGAAGTCACAATATTACCAAGATCATTATTAGAACAATGGGCCAGGAGCGGGGGTGGACATTAAATGATGAGAAGCTGACACAATCCATAGATTGGTGGTGCTGATGTTATTGACAGAGGCTGTCATTGAAGGCGAAAGTCAGAGACGGGTACGCATGATTGTTATTGTAGTTACTGTCAATTAGGCATGATTAGAACACACTCTCAAGGTCTGACCTGGGGAGTGAGTAAACGCAGTAGGGTGGCAATATAAATCTTTGGCGAAGATCAGTTTTGAAAATTAGGATCTAGGGTGTTTGTAAAAACATCTATCACTATAAATTAGAATAGTTTTGCTGGAGAGAGTGACAGTGAACCAAGGGGTAAACTCATCTAGAAATGAGAAGAAATAACCTGGGATTCTGTTGTTAATGGCAGAGATACTGGTGATGTAATCCAATAGCATGAGTTTCAAAGTTGGGGGTTTTAGGAAAATGTGAGGAAGATTAGTATGAAAGCAGTAGAAAGGAACAAGGAAGACATCCGTCTCATGTGTAGGACCGAGTATATGAGGACAAAATGCAAACATAGTATAATTGGAACATCATAACCCAAATTTAATATGCTTTAGAGTGATTGTGTCTTCTATGTTACCCTTCTTTATATTCATTCATATTTCACTGATGGATTAGTTTACTCTTAATTAATTTAAATGGAAAGCAACATAGATCCTATGATTACAATTCTTAATTCTTAATGTCACATCGAAAGGGAAATCAGTAAACTTTAGGTAAAACAGTTGTACTATTTAAAATGGGTCTTCTGTCTTTTCTGGATAGGTGAGAGAGAAATGCAATGAGAGGTGTTCTTGTTGCAAGGAAGAAGCAACTCTATATACTGTTTGATCAGTTATTTCAAACTCATTTCAAGTTTGATCAGTTATTTCTAACTCATTTCCTATTTTTCCTTTTAGAAAACCTACCCCACCAAGAATTTCAATAGTAGCGAGTAAAATAATTTGGGCAACTGACAGGCAATTCAATTTCTTGGCAGATTTTTAGATAATCAGACACTCAGGAGAAACTTGTAAATTTGCTTTATTCATGGCCAATTTACTATGGCACATTTTTCTCCACCAGCTTAACTCAACTTTTTACTCGACAGAGAAGTGGAGCATTGTTACATAGCAGCACAACTGGCTTAGGTGGTTAACCGGGCACAGATCATCATTTCTGCAAACAAGCCCTCACCTTGCCTCCTGTACTCTTAAATGAATTGTACTAACGTCTTTGTTCATCTATGAGAAAGCTTATGCCAGACTCTCGTGGCTCAAATACACAGAGGGAATAGAAATAATTCTTCTGACTCTGTGCCTGGAGCCAGTGGACTCTGAAGCAATTACCAGAAGATTAAGAGACCAGCTAATTCATGGGTCAAGAGCTAGAGAGCTAAGGTGGAACCAAATATAAATACTTTGAAGAAGTAACTATTTACGTGCTATGAGAAATACAGGGCAGGGTATGAGTATATGTAGTGTAAAAGATACCTAATTTCTGCCAATAAAGAGGAAGCTAAAAGTGATGTATTCTGTTGTCTATGAGGGTCAACAGAGGCTCAAAGACCAGCAACAATAGGTTCCAGGAGAAGGGGCTATAATGGAAGCAATTTGCCCTTTTACCAGTGGTGGAAGAAAGACCGGATGTGGACTCTGAGAAGGAAAGCTAACTTTTGTGTCTCAAAAGCGATGCTGCCCGAGAAAAACACCTGAGCCCAAAGGAGGTGAACCACAAAAAGCCAGTGGTTTAGGAAGAGTCATAAGAGGCCGGATGGAGTTTGCCTGTGCCAATGCACACAGAGTTCTCTTGTGGAGGACTCAGAGTCTCCAAGGAAAATAGGAACACACCTGCAGAGGGGAAAGAAAAAAAAAAAAATTGTTCTTTGAACATCTGCCCCACCCAGAGCCATCAACGCAGCACTGCAGCTCTGACGCCAGCCAAGTGGGTCTATGTAACTGGAACATCCCTGCCTTGTTTAATGGGAGGAATGTTCTTCGGCCAGCTGTTACCATGTAGAAATAAAAGCCTGTTGTCACATGGTCCAATGAAAGACAAGGAAAAATAGGAATGTTAATTTTATAAATGTTTTTACTCTTAAATAAACAATAGAAGAATTTTTATTAACTGCATAGCAAATTAAATATCCTTATGGGCCAGATACAGTCCACTGGGTATACTGCCCTTGAGTATCAGTGATACTAAGAGCAGTTAAGGGCCTTTATATCTCTATCTCAGACATGGTCTTTGTTAGGATTACTCACTGTGGTATATGTCCTTTTTATTTTTTGTCTAAGTATTTTCTATTTTGTGAAAGTGAAAAAATTACTTATTGGTACCCTAAAATATGCTTTTTAAGTATAATTTTTAGGTCATTATTTAGTCGCCTGCAAAATCAATAATCTTCAATATGATTTTTGAGCACTTTATGTCAATCTTTACTTTGCACCTTAGCTTGACTTATATTATTTTCAATTACGAAAATAATAAACAAAAATTTTAAAATACAAAAGTAGAATCGATATATATATTTAAAATCTTACAATCACAGTGGTTACATCCATTATAATCATTTTAGTTCGAGGAGTTTCTCCCCTTCTCCTTCCTTCTTTCAGATTAAAACAAACAAACAAACAAGCAAACAAGCAAACAAACAAACTCTCAAACTCTCCATCTTTTTCAAGGCAGAGGGAGAAATGAAAATTCCCGTTGCCTTTTTTCTTGTCCTTTCCTCTTTTATACCCTCAGATAAAAGCACTGGTACGGATTTCGAACCCAGTATAAGAATTTATGTGAGACCTATAAAAGAAATATAACTTCAAAACTTTAACTTGCCTTGTAAATGTAGAAACTAGATAGAAAAGCTCTTTTGTTTAGAAAACTCCTTATTTGAATATGCATGGCCAAGTCCTAAGATTTAGCCAGGCTTGGGGAGGCTGAAACAAAGAAAGGGCAGTATGCTTTGCATAATAATGTGATGGGAATTTTCCACTTTCCCCTGAAGGCTTGAGAAGGAAGATGTGGGAGAAAAAGGAGGAGAGAGAGAATGAAGACTGTTCGGGGGCGGGGGATGGTAGGCGTTAAACAATCAAGTTGCAGACTGGGGTCTAACACAACAGAGCCTCTGAGAAGTTCCTTGAAAGAGAAGTGAAGGTGTAACTTCAAAAGTGTTGATGTCTGATACCCAATTTCAAGCTGATTCCGCCTGAGTGCTCTAAACCTCTGCCTTTACCTGTGGGTCTTCCTTAACAGTTATAGACACCAGCACTGTGTGTTACTGCTGCTTTGGAGAATGATGACCAAGGGGTTCCCTTCCTGTTTTGAGAGAAGAGGTCCAGAGTGAGCTGCAGCAGCTCGAAGGGGGCAAAAAGACTACTGGAGAAGCTCAGGAGGAGTTTGAATCAACAGTGTAAGTTTTCATCAAGAGGATATGTGATTAGGACCAAGAAGATCTTAACCTTTCTCTCATCTTGATTAAACTTCAGATAGGTTTCTTTCTGACTCTAGGTCCCTGACCTCCCTTTTCTGAGAGTTTTTACTTGAGAAAAAAAAAAAAAACATTCAAGTGTAAATTCTCTTCTGCTCCTTTGAGATGTAAATCTTCTCCCAGCCTCTTGCTGGCTTTGCGATCTGGCAATTTCTTTCTCAAGACTTGGGATGTATCCCTTTGAAATGCAATCACCAGGAAAGACAGCACCTCCCTCCCAGTCTCTGCAGAAGGGGAGAAGCCTAGTCAGTAAGTTCCAATTACCAAACATCAGAGGACCCAATCACTAACTTCTCACCTTACACCCTAATATCTAAATACTCCCCACCTACTATCCATCAGACTTTTCCCATTAGCTTAACTCAATGCATTTAAGCTCTTCCATTTTTGTCTCAGGGGATTTGAATTCAATCTCTCTTTCTCCTCCTGCAATAGTCTTAAATAAAATCTTCCTTGCCATGTTAAACAAGGGTCCAGTGTAATTTCTCTTTGATATTGGGACTATCAATCAAATATCCTAAGAATTGTTGGAAACTGAGGAGATCTTTGGATTTGGCACAGCTGCGTGGGATGGGAGACCTCAGTTGGCACTGCCTGCCAGCATCTATTCACTCTTTCTCATATCACAATGAGGATTTCACTTTAAAGGACCACCCCTTTCTACTGTGTAGAGCTTTGTGGGAACTGCCAGTCAATGGGCATTGCCTCCTCTCCCAGTTCCTTTCCAAGTGATGGATCTGTAACCTGGGTGGAGCCAGACCTACGAAAGGCTTAAGGGCATTTTCATTTTTAATTGAATAACTCAGGACAGAAGATGGTTGAAGCAAATTCATCCCAATGTCAGCAGCTTGCAGAGACTATTCATTTGTCTTCCCTTGCCAGAGTCCAGGGCCTTTTTCTGCTGCAGATGTGTTACAGCCTACAGAACTTGAGTTGTTCCTAGCTATCAAGCTACCCTACAGCCTTCTCTCATCACCTCCTATATTATTTATTCTTACATTAACCATCACTCACTGTTTGCTGCTTGCCATAAAATAACCATAACTGCAACATAGAGGATGGTAACTCAACTCATTTTTATATGTATAATAAAGGACAGGGAAACCATAGAAGTATATTCCATCCTATCTTATTCTATCCTACCCTATCCTGTCATTTTCTTCTCTTCCCTCCTTCCTTTTAATTGTCCATTATCTCTCAATTAATTATCGATATATATGTTGGTCGGTACATATAGATTTTAATTACATTTTTAACAGAGCTTTCTTAATGTTTTTTCTTTCTGTTAACCTTTTTCTTTACCTTTGTTTTCTATTTTTTCCTGAACAGCACCTGGTCACACCTTTGGCCCATCAGCGGCTTATAAACAAGGAGACCCTAGAGTACAGACTGGGCAACCCACTCACTGTCCCTAAGGGCAAAGTCCTTGATGAGAGCTGTTCAGTGGCTGTGGATGCTAAAGATCACACTGATCTCTTTGAGATCTACCACTTAGGTTATGAAAGGCATTCTCATCGCTTTCTTCTCTTCTATGCTGTTTTCCAAGCTAGTTTGAGGTCAAGGCTTCACTACTTCATAGTCTCAGATCAATTTACGATTTCAAGAATCAAAATCTTTACATATTGTATATTGTAGGTATAAGGAAAGAAGGGCGTTGACGAATTTTCAAATCCATCATCTCTGCATTAGGAAGAACATGGAGTAACACAAAAGGAAAACACGTGACTTGAAGTTAATCAGATCTCAGTCAGAATCCTAACTCTAACATTCAAAACACTTTCAACTTTGGTTTCTATTGTCGCTGCTATTGTTTTAATATTGGGCATGTTTTCAGTTTCCTCATCTATGGCACAGGGATTACAATTTCCATTTTAGGGTTGCTGTGACTTTACATAAATGACACTGTCCAGTGCCTAATACGTGACACACTAAATAAGCAGAGGTAATGAGAACGATGGTGACTAATTATTGCTACTTTTATTACTGTGATGATAGCAATCTCTAATGATAGTGTATAAAAAAGTCTATTATCCATAGATATCATGGCACCACAGATGAGCATTAGTAACAAAACCTTTTGTAAAAGTAAGGAGCAAAATCTTTTTAATAAAGTCAAGACCACATTTGATAGGGACCCTGTTAGGAAAACACAGATGTGTTCAGGGCATAGAAACCTTTTGTCTATCTAAATGTAGAGAGAGATTCTCCACCAGATGAAATTTGGTAAGTGCTTATAACGTCAAGATAAATAGACACAAAGACTTAAAATCAGGAAGCACAACCTAGATATAAACACCACAACCTCATCTTTTGTCACTTAAATAATTAAAATGCTTTTCATTGAATAATGAAGTTATTTAACGAGAAACATCAGAAGAGCATCCAGCCAGCAGATCTAACTGTTTTTGCCTCGAGTGACATGTTCCCAGCAGTAGGTTAGATTATGTCTTCATAAAATGTATTCCGTCATTTTTTTCGGTGTTGTTATTTTTGGCAGATAGTTAGAAAAAGTATCTATCTATGTGGTGTGAAATCTCTGGATGAAAATAAGGGAGTGAATCCTAACACAGGTGAAGAAGCCCTCCAACAATTACATGCCAAACCTATCCAGACCAGAGGGGTGAAAGTGACATGCACGTAGACGGATTTTAACAAGTACAGGGATTTTAACACTCCAATGCCAGAAGTTTTGCTCTATCATATATTTTGAGAGAAATTGTAACTACATAAAGGGCATGATACAGAGTAAAATTTTTGCCCTATGTCACCATTTCTTTAAAAAAAGTGTTTTCATAGGTGTCTTCTAAAGGAGATTCCATGGTGAGCTAAGTTTGGAAAACACTAAAACAGATTTTACTTATTTTCCCATCTGGTATCTCTACTAGCCGATGTCAGAGATGCTGCTGACCACAGTTATCATCTATTTCTTTCTTTATAGCTGGGTGTAAGGCACAAGTTTTACCACATCTCTAGCCTTCTTTGCAGTTCGGTGTGGCCATTTGGCTCAGCTCTCCCGAATGGAATGCGAGTCAATATCATGTATATTAGTTCATGACCTGGCCCATGAAACCTCCCCTGATCACTGCTCTATGTGCTTTCACATTTCCTGCCAAATGCATGACAAGACTTCCTTTGAAAATGGCAGAACTGCTGTCATTTTGGGTCCTAGGATGAGCCCAGAACAGAGAGCAGAACTTTCTCTTGGCTAATTCCCTTCACTATATACTCAATTAAAAAAATCTAAATAATGTGTTTCAATTGAAACTGTTTTTCAAAGTCACGCTCTTGGCATTACGCAGGCATATCTCTGAGTTTTTTGACTTATGCATACTACAGTTTATTTGGTTAAACAGCATATGCACTGAACATTGGAAAAATGTCCACATGCAAAATGTCCACATTGTTTTTGTCAATTTCACATTAATTAGTAGAGGGATTATATGGAAACATCTTTCCTTGGGTTGCATATAACTTGATCAGTAATCAAGGGGATACATTTCAAAGAAGCTGATTTGAGATAAACAAAATGGAACCTATATTTATTTCAGAGTGGTGAAAGCACATTGAATTACAGCATATAATAGCATTCAATATTTTTATTGACTTCAGATGTTTAACCTCTTATAGTTATTGCCAAAGTGGTAGATATTAAGCTGGGTTCTCGATTAGCTACAGCTTTTGGAAGAACGATGAATTTAACCAGCATTTATCTGAAGACCATTAAATACTGTATCCCAATACCAATCACTGACTCTCAGGCTAAAAATGTTAATTAATAAGCATTAAATTTATTGACTCATAAATAGGCATCTCTTTGATAAGATTTTGAACTTCCTCAAAACAACATATAGTAATAATGCTATTAGAGTTCTAAGGAAAAAAATAAGTTTCCATAAAAATATTCCATCATTTATCTCACTGTAAATACCTATTGAGATCACTAGGTATTTATTTCTTCCATTTGGAAATCTAGACTTAGATATCTAAAATATATATATAGAAATATATATATTAATATTTTCACCAATGTAGATGTTCAAGATTGATTACAAACTAGCAAGCAAAATAAAGTGATTTCTTAAGGACATTAAGAGAGGACTAATTTCTTATTATAAGGCAGGTATATGTACATATGTTTGGTTAGATACAACAAACACTTTCACATCTAGTGCTGAATTCAAGAGGCTTCTGGTAGCTAACGTGTTGAGAAAGAGTCTGAGGCAGAATCCTAGCTTAGTAAGAAGTAGTGTTGGCATTTTTTAGTGATGGTGGTCTTGAGTCCCTGGAACCACAATTGATGGTATGCCCAGGGTCTGCTCCTATAAATAGTAAACTAAATTCTGCTTGAAGTAAGTAAACTCTTCATTGAGTGACATAGTTGTTCTGATGTCTAGTTATGTAAGATTAAACTCATTTTTCTCTGACAGTTTGCCAAAAGAGTATATTTAAAACATATGGAAGATTTGGGTTACCAACTTTTTACTGGTAATAGGATATTATCTTGGAATACTAAACGATGTAACATAGTCTTGTTCCTGCCTTTGCTCTGTATGAGCATTTTTCCTATTTGGTCACAGTCATCTTTTTCTTTAGGGAAGAGTGGGGTTAAGATAGAAGAAAAGCAAAGAGAAAGATGAGTCAATAATGAGAGTTTGGCCTTTTAAGTCTATATCAGGGAAAACACCTGTGAAAGACCTAGTATTTTAATTTTCAAGTGCTCGAGTATTATTTGGGGGGAAGATAAAGGTAATTGGGGTCTCATTCTGAAAGAGCATGACGAAAACTTAACTATGACCAATAATTGTCAAGAGACTAAATAGTGGGGACACAGAAAGACAGAGGTTGAAGGGCATGAAAAGGGAGAAGGGAGACTGGCCGTGGAAAATCCACAGTGGGGCTGGCTTTGAGAGACTTCCCGGTCCTGCCTGAGCCTTACCTCTCTAGCCACCAACAGGAAGCTGCGCACCTGTCCAATACCCAAAATGAGTCCTTTACTATTCAAGGGACGCTTTCCTTCTGTGCCCCAGGGTCGTATTGGTTGTCCTTTCCTTTACCAGCCCTTTAGGAGCATTCTCGTCCACACCTGCCTGCCCTTGGCCTTGGGATTTTCTTGACAAGTAATTTTGACAGATTTTTTCTTATCCCTTCTGCCCACCTTATAATTGTAAAAAAAATCAGGGATCTTGCAAGTCACTTGTTATCAGTTATGGTAGAGTATTTACATCACAAACACTGGCAAATGCTACAAGTACCCCCGTCTGTCATCTCTCCAATATAGATGACGGTGGAGCCATGGACAAATACAACGGCATGGAATAGAAGGAAAGTCCCTTAGTACTGTCTTTAGACAGAACAGAGATAAATAGCAGCAGTTAAAGACATCCCTCCTACTATTTGTAAGTCAAATATGCATCACCAATAATTATTCATTGAAGGTTTATGATTATAAATGCATTCTAATTAAGAACAAAAATTAAATTACCTATAGATGCTTTTCATCACTAAATTCCTTGGAGATAAAAGGACTGAGAATTATTTCAAATAAAATGAAAGTACAATAAGAAAATAATCTATTCCTAAAAAACATAAGACCCGATTAAAAATGGAGACTAAACCTAGAGAAACATAGATTGATAAAAAATAATCTGACTCCCATACTACATAATTGCCCCCACTAAGAAATCAGAATTTTCTTTTCCTCTGTCTTCTGGAACTATTCAAGCAAAAGACCATTAACAGCCTGATGATCCTGTAAAACATGTTTACCTCAGGAAAATTGTTGGGCAATATGGAAACCACAGGAGTGGGTTAAGCTGCCCACTCAAACGCTCTATGGTGCCTTCAGTTTAAGGTTTAGTGTATCAGAGCTGAAAAATGTGACCCCCCTCACCTGTTTCTAGGAAGTCAAGTATCCAAAAGTCCGTGGACCTCATTTCTTTAGTTTCTTATTAATGATATGACACTACTGTGAATTTTGAAAGTTGTGATCCCCACAAACTCCCAGAGGTCATTTGTAACTACATCTCCTATGAGCTGTGAGCCCTTGCCATCCACGGAATAAAGTTGATCGGCTGACAGTAATGAGACAAATATGTATTAGCTTCATGCCTCAGAAACTGCAATGCCCCTAGTGAATCCTTGACATTTACTGTGTGCAATGTCCCCTGGTGTAAAATACAGTTTTAAAAACAACTGGAACGCATGAACATGCTGGCAATGGCTGTGCCAGCCATGAACTGACTTGTTTAAACGATGTTATAACCTGTTCCTTGAGTACTGATTAGGAAGTGTGAATAAAATAGCTGCAGATACTTGAAAGGAATGTTTACCAACAACCCATCCTTTTCCAACAGTTTCTTTTTATTTGAATCAGGACAACGCCATTATAAAAACAAAACAAAACAAAACAAAACAAAAAAACCTGGTTTTTAGATATGCAAACTTTTCACACAACTGGGCTTTATAAGATAAACCTCATTCCATCACTCTCCAAAGCACTTAGAATAAAATCTAAAATTTATACTCTTACAACTCTATGACCTCTCTATGAAACTCTCTATGATCTAGCTACTATCTAACTCATCCAAGTTATTTTTCCATGTCTGTCCACTATCTTATTATACTCCAAATAGTCTTCTCGCTCTCTGGCTCTAACATGCTAAGCCCAACCAGCTTCCAGGAGTTGGCATCTATCTATAAGCCTTTCTCTGCAATGCTCCTCCCGACCATCAATCTTGGCATGGTTGGACCCTTTTCTTCCTTCCACACATAGTTCAGATTTCTTGTCTTCAGACTTATCTGGATCACTCAGCTAGCATGGCCATTGTCACTCATTCTTTATCACCTTGCCTTGATTTACGTCCTTCATATCACATTTTATTTTATTTATTTTATTTTATTTATTTTATTTTTTTGCTTACTTTTTATTTCAGTAAAATGTGAGCTCCAGAGACGAGTAGCCCTTATTTGCCTTTGGGCCGTAAATAAGTTGCTCTGATTCTTACTTATTTTGAGAATGTCCTGTTTTCCACTGAGCATGTCTGCTTGCAAGATTATAGAATCTATGAATAATTGAATCAGAAAGATTACCTAGTCCAACCACATGTTTTAAAGTTGACATGTGGAATTCAAATGGCGGCCTCAGACCCTCATTTCTGGCTCCTATTTCAAAGCAGTTTCCGATATATCAGAATCTATTATGAACATTTACTGTTAAATAGACTTTAGTAAAAAAAAATATATATATATATATTAAGTTTATCTAAAATTATTGAAATGTTTTAAAATTAGATGTAACTATTTTTTTTTTTTTTTTAAATTCTGACAAAAAGAAACAACAACAACATTTTTTTTGGTAGAGAAAAAATCTTATGCTTAGGTGTAAAGTTTCTCCCACAGCTTTATCTGACCCATATGGGATTCCTCAAATTATTTCCATTTTCATTTTGAAAGGTCTACTTAACAAAATTCTCATTTATTCATACATTCATTCACCCCTACCTTAGTGCTTATATAGCACTGTGGTAGGCAAAGCAGAGAATAAGAATTCATGGACACAAAAAAATCTCCCAATAAACTGAGGTGGCAAGAACGACACATAGGTAATAACGAAATAACTAGGATAGTTAGCAGCGATGTCACAAAAACCCTTATATTCAGCAAATGTAAGAGTTCATTTTTAAAATGGCTACTTGTCAGAAATTTTGGTAGATCTCCAATTCTCCCTGAAAACTCTGAATTAGAATTTATATTTTATAGAAATAAAAAACTGAGAATCAATAAGGTGACAAAACTTGTCTGAAGTCACACAGCTCGTTAAGAGCAATGCTGGGAATCAGCCTCTAAAAACCATTATCCTTATCTAGTATCACTGGTTTTTTAATCCATGTGCACAGAGGCCACTGGAACATTGAAGGGTGGATGGGTTTAGTGAATGCAGCTCCACACACTTAACCAGAGTCTCTCAACAACTCTCTAATTTATGAGGCATGAAGAGTGCAGGCTATCTTCTGTGTATGTCACTGTTTTAGGCAGGAACTATATGAATTAGGTGTTCATATAGCTCTGACCGGCATGCACCTTTCATTATTCACATCAAGAACCTGAATGATTAAAAACAGGTTTTACAGAACAAATGCAAGTACCATGTAGGCAAAATGGTTAAAATCATGGAATGCACAAGACTAGAATTAATAAAAGTAGTCTTTGGTGATAAAAGATTTTAGACAGAAATCTTTAGAAGTATAAAGAGAGATGATCACATATAGGATTATTACGAACGATTTTTACTAGGACCAAATCTAATGAACAGCTGTATATTTACTTGGTGTAGTGTACTGGCTGAATTCCATTTTGACAGGTCAGGTTCCCAGATCTGAATGGGCAGTGCTCATGCATATCGATTGTCAAATATTTAGGAAAAAAAAAAAAATACTATCCCTGACTAGCAAGCACCTTAGAGAGAAATGCAAAGGGGATGAATCATGTTTTAAGCACAGCTGTTGCAGGTCTTACGTGAGACACTTTCCATGTTGAATCTTACACTATCTACCTATAAGATAGTGGCCATTTATTTGCATTTTATAGATTTGGAGAAGAGAAAATTCTTTGCCTAAGATTAAGCAGCTATTTTTTTTTCTTTAGGTGAGGCAACCCTTGGTTGACCTCACAGATTGCAAGGACCTTGTCAGCTTACAATCCCTTATTTTTTAAAAAAAATTTTATGCCTACAGCACCTGGTCTTCCTAGGTGGTCTCCCATCCAAGAACTAACCAGGCCCGACCCTGCTTAGCTTCCGAGATCAGATGGGATCAGGCTTGTTCAGGGTAGTATGGCTGTAGAGAGCAGCTAATATTTTTTATAGGTCACTTCCTACTGCCATTTTTGCTACCTAGAATCCATCATTCTTTCTTATGCTAACACCACCTTCTATTTCTTAGGGGAGCTACCCGTCTTCAAATGGTAGTCCACATCCTACTCTAGGCTTGAGAAGTGTATGAAAGAACGTCATGTTTCTCTGGCCATTGTGGTACCTTTCTAAAAGATTGTGACTCCAGCCAAGGCAATTCAAAGCTAAATGGAGCTTTTGCTTGAGTAACTGAGAAAGAAACAAGCTCTCCTCTGTAAGAATTAAAACTAGGAGGATATAAGTCTGATACTACTGGAAACTTACATATAGAAAGGCCCATCTCCAAATATGCTGGACAGCAGAAGAGTTATACAGAGTGAGAACAAATATTTAGACATTAGTATGCCCATAGCTATCTGAAGTAATAAAACTTGCCCTGAATTTTTCAAGTCCATTGGCTAACATGCTCACTTATTTACTTAAGCCAAATTGATTGATATTTTCTGCTACTTATAACCACAAGAGTCCTGAATAGTGGTGCTTGGAAATGTGTGGAAGCATTGTTGGCTGTCCCTATATGAGTTCTGCTGGCATTAGTGAGCAAGGACCAAGGATGCTTAATGTTCTGTAAAGCTGCAGGAAAATTCTGCAGAGGGAAAACCTGTTCTGCTCCAAATGACAATATCGTTCCCTAGAGAATCATTGGGTTAGGTGAAGAGAAATGCGTGCCACGTGTAAGAAATCTTGCAAATAATAATATGCACATAAGAGAAAAAAATATATACATAAAGTTTAAGAGATAATGAGGACACCGATAAGACTGCTGGGGGCTTTATATAAAGCAGTAGGTAGAAGTAACTCTAAAAGCTTTGCTGTTGACAGTATATAAAAGCTATACACTTTATCTCAAGGTAATGGGGAGTTACGGAAGGTTTTTGAGCAATAGTTATGTAATAAACGGCAGTGTTATAACCACGCACTTCCATTAGGATACTACTATCAAAAAACAGAAAACAGTAAGTATTGGCGAAGATGTGGAGAAATTGGAATACTTGTGCTCTGTTGATAGGAATGCAAAATTATACAGCTGCTGTGGAAAACAGTATGGAGGTCCCTCAAAAAATTAAAAATAGAATTTGCATATGACCCAGCAACTCCACTTCTGGGTATATATCCAAAAAAATTAAAACCAAAGTCTTGAAGAGAATCTTGTACACTCACCTTTATAGTAGCATTATTCACAATAGTGGAAATGTCAAAGCAATCTGAGTGTCCATTGATGGATGAATGGATACGCAAAATATGGTATCTACATACAATGGAATATTATTCAATCTTAAAAAGTAAGGCTGTAATGGTATTCTGTAATGTGCTACAGTTACAACATGGATGTATCTTGAGGACATTATGCTAAGTGAAATGAGCTTGTTACAAAAAGACAAATATTGTATGATTCTACTTATAGGAGATACTTAGAGTAGACAACATTATAGAGACAGAAATTAAAATTGTGGTTGCCAGGAGCTAGAGGTAGGGAAGAATATGAAATGTTTTTCTAATAGGCATAGATTTTTGGTTTTACAAGATGAAGAGTTATGGGGATGGATGGTGGCGATGGCTCTACAACAATGTGACTATATTGAATACCACTGAACTATACAGTTAAAAATGGCTAAGATGGTAAATTTTGTTATGTTTATTTTAACACATTAAAAAAAGGAAAAAAAGAAAATAAAAGCAGTGTTATAAGATAACTAATTTGGAAGAAGTACAGTGGATAAATTAAAAAGCAGAGAGACAGAAGGCAGAAAGACTAATTGGGTAGCCAAAAACACTCATAAAATTTTTTTATAGAAGAAACAGTGTACTTTAAGCACTCATTTTTTTTTTTTTTTTGTGGCTGTTGTTTTCCAAGCATATTAAGATTAGATATATTTTTAAAATGAAATAACAAATCGGCCCTTTGGAAAGGAGTGCATGCGTGTGTGTGTGTGTGTGTGTGTGTGTGTGTGTACAGTGAATAAAGTCCAAATTAAGACACTGATCAAACATTTTCTTAGCCTAGATAGCCATTTTCTTAGCCTAGATAAGACCATTGTTATTTGATTAGAACTACAAAGCTGTGAAATGACTGAATATGAATTGGATAACTTCACACATCAGACATTAATCCAAGTTTTAACTTTGACAAGAATATACTTTATGCAAAATATGTAGAATGAAGCAAAACACAGTATACTTAATGAATACGTATTTATAAAAATATATATTTTAGTTTTTGTCTGTACAGAAGATAAATTGCTTGCTTAGTTCTTCCTCACTGGTCAAGTGATATAACACATATCTGTGAGTTTTATTGACTTAGAGATGCCTATTCTTCGGACATTCTGACATGGTGTATGCTTCGCTTTTAATAATTAGCATTTTTATCTCCCAGAATATGTTTTAATCACCAGCAACAACCCTATATGTAATTGAAACACAAAACTGGAATTATGATGTTTTGTTTTGTTTTGGAAAAGTTTAATTATTGAGACTAATAGTTAAGCAAATAGTTAACTAATCATTTTGATTACTATTAAGGACTGAATGTTCACATTCCTCTAAAACCTAAATGTTGAAGCTGTAATTCCCAATGTGACTATATTTGGAGATGGCCCTCTAAGAAAGTAATTGATCTTAAGTAAAACCAAAAGGATAGGTCTCTGATTCTGTAGGATTCGTGTCCAGATAAGAAGAGACATCGGAGCTCTCTCTCTCTCTCTCTATGCACACAACAAGGAGAAAAGACCGTGAGGACATAGTAAGAGCTGGCTACCTACAAATCAGGAGGAGAGTCCTCATCAAGAACTGAATTAGCTGGCATCTTGATCTGGGGCTTGTAACCTCCAGAAGTGAAAGAAATATATATATTTTTTGTCTTTTAAACCACAAAGTCTATGGTATTCTGTAATGGTAGCTTGAACAGACCAATACAATCATGCTAAACACACAAAAATAGAGGTAGATTAAAGAAAGACATAAAGAAAGACCAAAGAAGCAGAGTGATTTCTGTGGTCAATTTTTACAATAAAATGCTCAGGGAGATAAATTACATATTCTGTGATCAAGCAAATATGGAACAAGGAATAAAACATTATTACCAATATTGAACACAAGGTATGTAAAGAATTCTTATTAGACACAGATTCATTTCTGATAGATTTTCTGCCTCTAATAAGAATATATGGTAGTTATCATATAATATCTTGTAACAAAATTTTCTATTCATATTATTAGTTTTTTTTCTACTAGTTTCCAATCTGTTTGGGGTCAACAACTCTATTTATGTCTGTATTTATATCAACATTTACATTTATATGTCATAAAGATGACAATTGCCCTTAATTTTCAATTCATAAATATATATTGATTGATTCACAGATCTAAAAGCAAGCAGATCACATCATAGTGTTATTATCCATTCTCTTGCCTATAAACCTACCAGACTACAAACTTCTTAAAAGCAAAGACTGATTTTCACCATGGAGAAGATATGAGCTAATGAGTGTAAATAACATAGTAAATCAAACTGTGAACAGAAACCTATGAGTTGAGTGTAAGAGACTACTTTCTTGAATGAAAAATTAATTGTGAAAATGTCTCTACAGTTGGAAGCCAGAGACTTTAACAAGGAAGCATAGAGAATGATGAAAACAAACAAATGCTGTAGAAGAGACTAAAAGTTAAGATCTTTTGTTGAAAAAACTTTGGTACAGAAATTGTTTTTGTGTATTATAGAACCATGCACATTCAGGGCAAGATACATTAACACTGAACTCCAAAGAAAGAAATTGAAAAAAAATATCTATATCTATATCTATATATATCTCACATAATATACATATACGTAGACAAGGAACCTCATTGCCCTTATTTTTAAGCACTTACAGAACATAATTGTTTCTGTTTAATTATTTAAAAGTATCTTAAAATACTAGAGACAAGATTGTTATACAGCGTAGGAGTCTATAAGATTTCTGAAAAATACTTTCTCCTTCTAATTGTCCAACACACCAAATACATGAGCCTCACTCATCTCAAAGCATCTGTTCCTTTAATGTGTTTTGATCAGAGCCAACCAATAAAAATAAACATAAATAACAGCCTTCTGCACTGCAGGACCAGATAGTTAAAGACTACAGTAATCACTAAACAGAGAGAAACCTCAGACCTCACATCACCCAGTGCTTTAGAAAATTTTCAAGGGCAAATGTACTTGGCATTGAATTTAGGTTTCAATGAAAATAACTTATCTCTCCAGTGTGGCAGTTTGAAGGATAATCAAAAGGCACTGGAATAAAAATTGCATTTTATAAAATCTTAGATTTGGTCATGCAACACGATGCCAGTACAAGTGGGCAACAGCTTTTTCGAAAGGAAAAAAGAGAGAGTTTATGAAGAACAGAAATGAGAACTGGGAGTGAATGAAGGAAAGGAAAGAAGGAAAAGGAAGAAAACAGCAAAAGTCAGGATTCTATTAGAGTATGCCAAAGGTCAAATTATGTTTAATAACCTTTCTAATTTTATGAGGTATAAATATGATGATAGTCATGTCATGACATCATTTAGCCCCAGAATTGAAGGAGTGCTTGGTCATTTAGATAATGGAGCTGAGGCTGGTAATAGGATGAAACCTATAGTGCAGGGTGACAGGTTACTTCTTTTAGGATCATGGGCTCCTTCCTAGTGCTGCATAAAAGGGATTATTATATTGGCTTTCAGAAGTATCTTGACATTTCCATTAAAATCATGACTTTGACAGGTTTATGTATTCAGCCCCTTTCATTTGCATGGGATTGAAACTTGACATTAGAAATCCTCAGACCAAATGCATTTTAAAACACCACACATACTTGCATATTTATGTGTTCACACAGTAAATGTAACATGTAAGCCTACAGAGTGCATATCAATTATTAATAGTCCTTATATCTTATAGTGTTTATTGAATTGCTCATTATTTCGGTAGGTATCAATCTACCAAAATGATGAAAAATATTTAAAGAGTTAAGATGGATGTGTTCTGCATGAAAAGTTATATATTTGATGATAGCCAGGATACCTGGTGCTTAGCAAGTATTCTGGGCTTCTAGTGAAATTCTTAATTTATTAAAGCCAATTATATAATTTTAATGTTATTAATGTTTATGCCTTTTCATTTTTATTTTTAAGGGCTATGCATTTTATTTAAAACCATCAAATTTCATTCATTTAAAGTCTCCCACACATACTCATGTGTCAGATGGGTTCTAGATTTATCAGGGTGATCATAAGTTATATAAATATCTAATTACCATGTTGTATACCTGAAATTAATATAATTTTATATGCCCAAAATAACTGATAAATAAAAAATTTAAAAAAATAATCAGGATAAAGTTTAGACAATTTACTTATTATCTATGGCTACAATAACAGACTTGAGTAGTTATAACTAAGAGTATATGTCCCAAGAAAACAAAAATATATACTATTTGTCCTCTTAGTTTAAAAAAAAAGAAAACTGAACCCCTGCTCTAAAGTATAGATTTTGTATATGTGTGTGACATATGATGATATTGTCTGACATAAAGCCACCTTGCTAAATAAAATTATTTAATGTTCTTTAGAACTTTGGATACCCAAAATAAGTAAACAAATACATAAATCAGAAATTATTTTTATTTTGCTTCGAGATTAGTAAAAGTTGCATATCATAAATAAACATCCCTAACATATTATATTGTTAAATTCTTAGGTTATTACATGAGGACTTTAGAATGATGTTTAAATCTATGTGAAGTCACTCTGTGGAAGCCAAATTGACTCCTTGTTTATTTGGGTTTTCACATTAGGACACTGCTCCTCAGAATCTCTGAAGTCTCTGGTTTGGAGTGGGCTCTTTGAAACTTCCCTTTTTTCAGAGTAAACATCCCCAAATTGCCCACTTCAACAGATATTTGACCAATGGTAACAAATCCTTTCCAGGACATGGTCATAGAACTAAAATACACAGAAATTGTTGGTGAGTAGAAATTACCTATCACAAAGCCCATGGAGTTTACTCCAAAGAAGAGAAGAAACAGCAATACTTTGGGCTACTATACTTAAATTACTGCAGCCAATTAGAAGATAGCAAATAACAGGAAATGGGGAAGAATAACTACTGCCACAATCCATGAATTAAGAAAAAGACAAAGGACCTCAAAAACCTGGGAAGGCATTAACATAATGTGGCAGAATACAATGATGGCTGCTCATAATGAGCTCTGAGTCATAGAAAAAAGAGATACTTTTCTTAATACTCTATGTTTAATAATAATAAAAAATGTAGTAATGTTTGACACATTTCAGAAGGATTTCCATCAAAATGCTTAGTTTTGCTTCTAAAGAAAAATGCTTTAGTTATCTGGAATATACGAATATCTTCACAGACTCTGCTGGGTACAAGAGATATTTCTATTCTAAAACAATGATTAGAAATAGTGTACTCATTTTAACCAGCAGAATCAGTGGTCAAGAAAGAGAGGTTATCTCATAGGAAAGAGCAAAAGTCTCTAGTGAAACATATAAACAAAAAGTTTACCAAAGTACTTTATTTAGCTTTACATTTAATTTCAAATTAATTATTTTCATGGTGACTATAAGAATTGCAATTCACATTATAGCAAGCAAAAGTACAATGCAATAAGACCTATTAAAAAAGGTTACACATATTTTTTAAAATGAAAAGTTACCAATCATCTCGATAAATGCAGAAAAAGCTTCTGACAAAATTCAACATTTATTTATGATTTAAAAAACTCTCAACAAAATGGGTATGAAGAGGACATCCTTCAACATAATAAATGCTGCATATGACAAACCGATAGCCAACATCGTAGTCGACACTAAAAAGCTGAAAGTTTTTTTTCTAAGATGATGAGCAAGACAAGGATGCCTACTCTTGCCTCTTGTATTTAGCAGTACTGGGAGCCCTAGCCAGAGCAATTACACAAAAAAGAAAGAAAAGGCATCCAAACTGGAAAGGGGAAGTAAAATTGTCGCTATTTTCCAACATGTTTTTACATTTAGAAAACCCTAAAGATTCCAAAAAACTATTAGAACTAATAAACAAATGAACTAAACTTGCAGGGTACAAAATCAATATGCATAAATTTGTTGTGTTTCTATACAATAATAACAAACTACCAGACAGAAAAAAATTTAAAAGATAAGTCCATTTATAATTGCATCAAAAAGAATGAAATAACTAAGAATAAATTTAATCAAGAAGGTGAAAGACTTGTACACTGAACTATAAGACGCTGATGAAAGATATTTAAGAAGACACAAATAAATGGAAAGATATTCCATGTTCACGGACTAGAGAATTAATATTGTTATAATGTCCATACTACTCAAAGCAATCTATCTATTCAATACAATTCCTATCAAAATTTCAACAGCATTTTTCACAGAAATAGAACAAACAACCCTAAAATTTGTATGGAATCCCCCAAAAACCTGAATAGTCAAAGCAATCTTGAAACAAAACAAAACAAAAACAACAACAACAACAAAAAAAGCTGGATGTTATGCGCCCCAATTTCAAACTACATTGCAAAGTTGTATAATGAAAATAGCATGACAGTTGTGCAAAAACAGGCACACAGATCAACAGAATAAAGATCCTAGAAATACATCACACACATACGCTCAATTAATTTATAACAAAGGAGACAAGAATATACAATGGGGAGAGGACAACGTCTTCAATAAATATTGTTTGGAAAACTAGACAGCTACATACAAAAGAATAAAACTAAACTTCTATCTTATATCATAGAAAAAAAAAAAAAGCTCAAAATAAAGACTTGAATGTGAAACCTGATACCACACGACTCCTAGAAGAAAACATAGATGATAAGCTCCTTGAGAATAGTCTTGGCAATGATTTTTTTAGATCTGACTTCTAAAGCAAAGGCAACCAAAGAAAAAATAAACAAATGGTACTATATCAAACTACAAAGCTTCTAAATAGCAAAGAAAACCATAGATAAAATGAAAAGTCAACCTATTGACTAGGAGAAAATATTTGCAAATTGTATGTCTGGTAGAGGGTTAACATCCAAAACTATAGAGAACGCATACAACTCAACATCAAAACAAAACAAAAGAAGCAAACAAAAAACCCAGTCTAATTAAAAAATGGGCAGAGGATCTAAATAGATATTTTTTTTTTCCAAAGAAAATATGCTGATGGCCAACAGACACATGAAGAGATGTTCAACATCACTAATTATCAGGAAAATGCAAATCAAAACCACAATGAGACACTATCCCATACCTTGCTAGAATGGTTATTATCAAGAAGGCAAGAAATAACAATATTGGTGATGATGTGGAGAAAATAGGATCCTTATGCACTGGTGGGAATGTAAATTGGTATAGTCGCTATGGAAAACAGCATGGAGTATCCTCAAAAATTTAAAAATAGAGCTACCATACAGTCCAGCAATTCCACTACTAAGTATTTTTTATCCAAAAAAGCAAAACAAAACAAACAAACAAACAAATGCTAATTCAAAAAGATGTATGCACTCCTATTAGTAATGCAGCATTATTTACAATAGCCAATTCCATTATGTATAGTAGAATACTACTCAGCCATGGAAAAGACTGAATTTTTTTCATTTGTGAAAACATGGACGGATCTTGAGGGAATTATGCTAAATGAAATAAGTCAGAGAAAGACAAATACTGTATGATTTCATTTATAGGTAGAACCTAAAAAACAAAATATATAAACAAAACAAATCAAGGCAAAACTTATAGATGCAGAAGACAGAATCATGGTTGCTAGAGGGGAGGGTGGTGGGGGAAATGAGTGAAAAAGGTCAAGAGTTACAAACTTCTAATTATAAAATAAATAAGTCATGGGGATATAATGTACAATAGAGTGACTGCTGTCATTAATATTACAGTGCATACTTCGAAGTTGTCAAGAGAATAAATCCTAAAAGTTGTCATCGCAAGGGAAAAAATGTTACTTTATATGGTGACAGATGATAACTAGACTTATTGCGTTGATCATTTTGCAGTGTCTACAAATATCAAATCATTTTGTTGTATGCCTGAAACTAACATATTGTTACATGTAAATTATATTTTAATTTAAAAAAAATACCCAGAATGCCTTCCACTTACCTATGGGGTCTTTAGCTACATCTAATGTATAGTATGTATCTCACATTTATTCAAATAAAGTGGTTTGAAATTCTGTCAAAGTGAATATTCTATTGCTTGCCTCTAAGAATAAAATATGTTGCATTGCATTCTAGCAATGAGCACCATTTTAGCATTCAGCTAGTGTTTTCTTCACGGGCTGTAACTGGCTCATTCATCAGCCCGAAATGGGCTAATTTAAAATAGTCCAAGAAAGAAAAGGGGGGAAGAAAAGCTAATTGTCTGCAAAGAGGTATTAAGAATGAAATGAAAATATAGAAAATTAGGAGTTGAAGAGGTATCTTTTTGAGCTGTCGCAGCCTACTGTCTGAGGACTCGTACCAGTAATTTGTGAAGATGTGTGCGTATTCAATTGCTTTGTGCACAAAGCCAGTCCAGTGAGTGATAACTCCAATACCAGCTTTGACTTGAGTGGATTAGGTGCTAAGTGGGTTTAACAAAATTACCCAGAGCATTACATCATATTCCTCCCACTTCTTGTGACAGAAGCTATTATCCCCATGGGGCTCTGCTGAAAATGAAGTGGTCAAGAATATGAAAGGAGTTAATGGTTATAGACATAAGAAGAATAGAGAAAAAAGAGGATCCTTATGATTATCCCTCATATTCTGAAAAATTGAAGAGAATTTTGCTTAAAACAGAAGTTCTGGCTTAAAATTGTGTAATAGTTATATTTACACTCTGTTGAATTTTGTAAGATTATCTTTAAAACTTGCTACTTGTATACTCAATTTTGGAGTTCCATAAACATCAGATATAAATAAGAATCAGTAAAAATGATTCTTATATGATGACTGCAGTTAACAATACTATATTGCATACATGAAAGTTGATAAAAGAATAGATGTTGAAAGTTATCACAAGGGAAAAAATTAACTATGTGAGGTGCTTGATGTTAACTAAACTTCCTGTGGTAATTATTTTGCAATATATACATATCAAATAATTATGTTGTACACCTGTTTTAGGTGTTTTACAATTTTGTCAATTATATTTCAACAAAACTGGAAAAAATTCAAAAGTAAAATCAAATAAAAATGATTCCTTACTATTTTCTTTACTCCCTTTCTCCCTCCTTCCTTCTTCCCTTCTTTATTCCTCCCTCCTTCTTCTCTCTCTCTACTTTTCCTCCTTTCTCCCTTCCTCCTTTCACTTTTCTCTTTCTTCCTTCTTCCCTTGACACCATGGCCAGGTACTGGACCATCACAGAATATGAAGATATATACACAGAGTACATGCACTTAGGCAGCACACCTAGGCTATTATAATACAGAAACAAAGAAATTTAGTAATGGCCAGGCTCTAAGACATAACGGAAAAAAAAAAAAGCTTTCTGTCTTGGGGTTACACAAATATCTATATCAGCCACTGATCCAGTATGTGAGTATATAACTGAAGGGGTTTAAAGTACCAAATGGTGGTCGAATAAGCCAAGTTGGGGTGTTTCTCTCTTAACCATACAATAAGGAGAGTTTTCATTAGGAAGATTATTAACAATAAATAATATAAGCAAATTTAAAATATCTACATATCTAACTTAAATGAGAGAACATCTAAAACAGTTTTTCCTGCAGGATAATACATGCAATTTCACCAGCGGTGAGCAAGTAATATTTTCACCAATTTAGTTGAAGACTATCCCTATGGCAGATGATACCCAGATGGTATGCTCTGTTAATGGTCATCTTAGAAACATTCAGATATATGATAGATCTAGCCTTCTTGGGTTTTCACTTCTTAATCACCTGTTAAACATTGCCACCTGTTTTTGTGACTTTCTTGATTTTTATAACTTATCAATTAATCACAATCTAAAGATGTATTATTTATGATGCTCAATAGAAAATAACAAAATATTTTTAGTCACTGGCTTAACAATTGGGATTTTGATCATATTTTAACACACCGAGCCTAACACATTTTCTTGAACCTAACAATTTTTTAAAAAATTATTTGAATAACTAAAATTCTTCTCTTTGAAATAAAAAAATGAACTAATAAATAATCTTACTTATAATAAAAATTGGGAATACATATGAGAGAATGGAAAAATGTTTTCAAGTCTAATTGCTCAGAACCTGGGAGGTGAGCAGAGGGCAGGAGCAGGAAATCAAGCTTTTAGAAGAAAATTAAATATTTAGAGGAAATTTAGATTATTAACTTAGTTGTGTTATTTTTAAGTCAGACCTTCAGTTTCAATTAAGGGAAAACTTGCATTCTTATTTTCAATCAGAAAAATAAAGCCTTGTCTTCTATAATTACTTTCTTTTATAAACTGTGTATCTGTGTATGCACGTTAAATAGATTATAGGTAATATTAAGAGAAAATGTCATAACAAATAGAAGAAGAAATGATTACTAGTGGGCATTCTGCAATACCCTCTCAGGAACATGACCCAAAATAGCTTCAGGTTGATGGGGAATACAACTGCCAGCAGTTTAACTGTTACTGACAGAACTCCCCTAGGGCAAGGCAAGTGATGAGCAGTGTAGGAATGGGCAGAACACAGTTCTGGACAAATGCACAAGTCCTTGTCAAATGTGGAAACTGCCCAGATGCATCCATGTCTGTTTGTCTCCAAGCATGCACCCAGAGCCCTACCAGACTGGATCAACTTAGAGTACAGATGTCAATGTCCCTGATGTATTTACTGACAAAGGAAGGATCCTTGAGAGATCCTGACATTAGAAACACCACCGAACAGAACGTTTTGGTTTTGGCTGCCTTTAACACATCTCAAGTCATCTCTTGTTTTGATTCTCGATAAGCTCTCTATTGTCTGTGGAATGAAAATGACTTAACACTTTCCTTAATGCTGTTGTGAAAAGCACAAAATAAGTTTTAGCAATAAGTACTATGATTTTTTTTTTCCCTGACAGTTACTGGTAAAACCATAAGTGGGAAAACAGTTGAGTTAGAAATTTAATTACATTTAACAATTCTTCTGTTTTCCTAGATTGGTAACAATGGGCTGTGAATCTTTATTTTATGCTTCTGTATAAATTCCCAATCATGAAGAGAATTTATCCAATTAATTATTGATAAATATTCTTATACCATTTTAGACTTATCAAAAAAATTATAGGGATGTCAAAAACACTGAAAACAAACAGTCTCATAGTTATTCCACTAAGCCTATAACTACTACAATTTACCTGAAAGTATATGCACGAGGTAAACAAATATGCATCGAATTAGGGAAATTCCAAACACTGAAAGCAAATAGTGAGATATCTATTGTTAAGGCATTTCCAATATGATGGCTCGATAAGGTAGAAGAAGATAAATTTGCTTTTCCAGTCAAAGAAATGTCCTGAAGTGCTCTTTATGTGATGAAAACACATGGCAAAGCAACTGGCAAAAATGTTTAGGATTCTTTTACTTTCCACTAACATTTTCGCTGTAAATGGAAAGGTTTCAGATCTTCTTTTCTTAAAAAAAAAAAAAAAATCCTTCCTATTCCCCACTGCCCTCCAAGAAGAGCACAAGATGGGGCAAAAGGAAGAGGAGAAAGAATCATACACTTATTACAAGAAGTGGAGTCAATGTTGAGTTCATGTTCTGGTCCCACTGCTTATTAATTCTGCAACCTTGGCAATTTATTTCCTCTCTCGAAGACTCAGTTTTTCTCATCAATTGCACATTTGAATACAGCAGTGTGTGCTTTCTATGTGACTAGGGTTACTGTGAAGAAGGAATAAAGAATATGGCACATGTTGAACAAGTCTGATGTGTGTTTGTTGCATGTTATGTTGATTGATGTTAATTCTATCACTGTGTTGTACCGAATGGCATTTTCACTGTAGTTTCAACATTTATGAAAGTTTCTAAGAGTTGTGGTGAAATAAGCCTAGGAAACAATAAGTTAAAGAACATAGAAACAATATATTGACTATAAGTCTTTTGAGATATTTCAGTTTTCAAGAATGTATCATTAACTTTGAGGAGAGAAAAAAAGATGGAGGATTTTCCAATTTTATTTGAAATCCCTTCTTAGTCTAGCGAGACTTAAATGCCAGGGAGCGAACTGTGAAAATGTCATACCTTTTCTCTGTAGCCATCCAATTGGATGTCCCCAGTTGAGTCTCTCAGCCTTTTAGTAAGTATCTCAGCATGCTGTCAGATTTACCTCCAAAACTATAGTTCTTGAACTTATTTCCCATTAATTTAAAAACCTTCATCTGTTCCCCATGATTATAGAATAAATTTAAACCCTATAGCATGGCATTCAGATAGTATGGCTTTAATCTTTCCTTCCCATCTCTTTTTCCAGGCACACCAATGTCTTCTAAAGGTAGTATGCATCCATGCCTTCTCACACTATTTCCTATAATGAATCCACACTATTTCATCATCTGACAAAACTTAACCCATCTCTTAAGAAATCGCTCATATGTCCACATCTCTGGTAAGCGTTACCAGTACCATTTTCTTCTAAGACATAACCTCTGAACTTCTATAACATTCTTTTTCATAGCTCAACTATAGCAATTTATTAAAAGAAATTACTATTACTGTTGTGTCTGAACCCATTTCTCCTACTTCTTATAAGCACAGAGAGAAAGTAGAATGTGTCTTATCGTTTTTTATCTTTAAAAGCTAAAATGATGCCTGGCCCCTAGTAGGTGCTTAGAAAATTGACTTTGAAAAACTGGAGACACTAGAAAAATATGTCAAAGCACAGATGCTGTTACTGTGGGATACAAGAAATATTTCCACATATGGAAGAGAGAAATCTACTATTACTACTCTACTAAAACACAGATGTGCCTCAAGGCAGGTGACTACAGGTATGCTTGTTTGAACATAATGAGTGCAAGTCAATCAAATTATGTCAGTTTCTCCTAAATCCTAAGTGTGTTTCTTAGTTTCCTGTCAGTAGGAGAGTTGGGACGGTCATAGGTTATGTGAATCACAAGAGCATAGAGTTTATGTCTATTGGGAAAACATGAATATAACCTATATGTAGGCATTTCATAATCAGTTTTTGTATTTAACAAATGCTATTGATTAAAATTCCCTCAAATTGTAGGAAAAAAATGTACTATTCAATTTAAAGCAGGGGGTTATTTTTCTCATTACAGTAAAAATAAGCCTCATCCGATAAACATAGCAGCATATATACACACAAAAATTATATGTGTGTGTGTATACACACACATACATACACACACACACATATATAAAATTTGTTTTTTTTTCTGAAAGAACAACTACATTTAAAGTGTTTTCAAATTGGCTGGCCTTCTGGAGCTTTCACCACGATCAGGAAGAATATAAAGACTGATTCACAGGAAAGAGAAAAAAGTAAATTATGTCCAGTATTCAAACATAAAAATATTAAACACAGAATTAACATGAATGCTAGAATTTGACATTTCAAAGACCAAGTAAGTTTTAATACACAGCTTTTATACATGACTTCAACTGAGTTCAAATATTTCCTCAAAAGAGAAATGAATTGTTAACAATTATTTATATCCAGAGATTTTTCTAAACAAACATAATTCAGTTATGAGAGAAAAAAAGAAGAACCTGATGCTAGGAAGCTTGTATATTTGCAAGAAATTATATGTTTATTTCTTGATTCAGTTTCTTCAGTTTATAACACAAGTCAATCTATTGATGCTATGAAGAATTCATACAACTAAAATGAACTGTCCTGATAGAGATATCTCAGAGCAATTATTCCTAACTTTTTAATGAATTTTGAGAGGAGGGAATCATGTGAGATACATCCTGAAAGCAACCTCACTGTCACTATAATTCAAGCAGAAAAGTGTAGTCTTTAGTAGCTTGCGTGTCAGAAAAAGGAGTCTGGGGCCACCAGAAAGCCTAGAAATTAAAGGAGAAGAAATCTGATAAAACAAATTTCAAAAGAGAGAGCTTCCCATCTGAGTTTAAAGTCCTATCAAATACTTGACTGATCCTAAACACATATAAATAAGAGATATTCCTGAAAGCCCAGTGAAAAGCAAAAATTAAGAAGGCAAAGAAATCTCAGCAGATATGTCAGCTAATGCTCATCACAGGGACACAGACTCAAATCTATTTAACTAGAAAGGCTGGATAATCACATTGGACTTAACATTAAAACCACAGAGGTTCAGACACTTCAAAAACAAAGACATAGATTGTTTGTTAAAAATAATAAGATACGCTCTTCACAGTAAACATGAAAAGCTGGTGTGGCTATGTTATATCTGATATTCAAGACCAGGAGTATTGCATGAAATAATGAAAGTCATTTCATAATGATAAAAAAGAATTCATCAGGAGAACATATACGAATCATAAATATGTATGCACTAACAGTAGGTTTTCTAAATACATGAAGAAAAAACAGACAGAATTAAAGATAGAAATACACAAGCCCACAACCTAGTTGGATATTTTAACACTTCTCTCAATATCAACAAATGATAAGGTAAATTAATAAAAATCAGTAAGAACACAGAAAACATAGACAATCTGATGAAGAAGCTTGAGCTAATTGTCATTTATAAAACTTGCACTCGACACTTCAGAAGAAAGATGCTTATCAAAGACACATGGAAAGCTCATAAAGATGCGTCATGCCATGAGTCAAGTATCAATAAATTTCAAAAGTTGAAGCCTATTACCACAATAGAATTAATTTAAAAATCAATAACAGGAGCATATCTAGAAAACTATCCCTAAATTTGAAAATTAAATAACACACTTGTAAACAATTCATGGGTTTAAAAAAATTACAAAAGTATCACGAGAAAATATTTTCCAAGTGAATGAAAATTAAAATTAACAAAATTAGTGGGAAGCAGCTATTGTGTTGCTTAGGAGAGTAGTTATAGCTTTAAATGTGTAATATAAAAAAGTTGAAAATTTACAAACTGAGTTTTCTTTTTAATATTAAAAGAAAGAAATATTAAATCTGAATAAGTAGAAAGAATGAAAAAGTAAATGTAAGAGAGAAATCAACGAAGTAGAAAACAGAAAAAAGAAATGATCAAAGCCAAACATTGGTTCTTTGAAAATTACATAAAAATATGATCTCCTTCCAAGATAATTCAAGACGAAAAGAGATAAAATGCCACATAGCAGTATCAACAGACTTCATAGTTATGAAAATCATAAAAACTGAAATATTATAAACAACTTTGTGCCAATAAATTAAATAATCAAGATAAAATGACCAGACTAAAAAAGACAACTAACGAAATTGACATAAGAGAAAATAGAAAGCCCAAAGGACCCTTAACTATTAAGTAACTTGGATCATAATGAAGAAAAAAATCTTTTCACAAAGAAATACCCTCATTGATATGGTCTGACTGTGAATTTACCAAATGCTTATATAAGATAATACTGATAATCTTATACAAACTCAATTTATGTAACCATCATAGCTTGATACCAAAACCTGACAAAGATGTTATATATAAAGGTAATTATAAACCAAAATCAGTCATGAAGATATGAAAATCCTTAACACGATAATAACATGTGGAATCTAGCAATATATAAAAGATAATAAATCATTACCAAATGGAATTCCTTCCAGAAATCCAAGATTTATTTAATGTTGAAAAATTAAGCCATAAACTTTATTATATTAAACAGAGTATAGGTTAAAGATTCCACCTAAAATGAAGTAGGCAAGGATGGCTTCTGTTCAATATTGAGGCCCTGGAACATGTAATAAGGCAAGAAAAAAGAACTAAAGGTATAGATATTAGAAATAAAAAAATAAATTGGGGATATTCACGATAACATGATAATTTTAGTAGAATATCCTAAGAAATTCTATAAAACAAACAATAAACCTATTAAGGAACAAATTTAAAATGGTCACAAGGTAAAAGCACCAATGCAATTTGGTGGGGAAAATACACTTTTATATAAATGATACTGAAACAAATAGATAAATACATGGGGAAAATGAGCCTTAATTTTCATCTTGTATGACAGACAAAAAATAACCAGAGATGGCTTATGCACTGGAATGTAAAACCTTAAAAGATAAAGTTTACAGCAGAAAACTAAGATATTAGAAAACAAAATGACTTGAAAAAGTAAGTCATCTTTCTGCCCGCCCCCCTTTGGGGAAAGCAAAAATTTCTTAGAAAGGATCCCAAAACACTACATATAAAAAAGTTATAAACTGGATTTCATTTAAATTAAACAGTGCTTCTCATAAAAACTCATCAAAACTGAGAAATGAAAAGGCAGTCAATAGAGAGGGAATAAATATTTGTAATACACAGGTACATAGCAAAGGACTTGTATCAACATATAAAGAGTTCCTATATACATAACAACCACAGCCTCAATTAAAACAAAGGACAAAATATTTAAACAGGTTCTTCACAAAAGAAGACATATGGTATATATTCATGACAATAAGCACATTAAAAGGGGTTCAGCCTATTAGCCATCAGGGAAACCAAACAAAACACTCACATCTAAAGGGCTAAAAGTAAAAAGACTGACAGCACCACATCTTGGTAAAGATATGAATCAACTGGTACCCTCATGTATTATTGCTGGGACTATAAAACGGTACAACTTTTGAAAGCTGTTCGGCAGTTTCTTCTAAATTTAAAAATATATTCACCCTACTGTCCAGCTATCTTACTCTTAGGATTTTACTTAACAAAGAAATGGAAATGTACAGCTTAAACTTAACAAACGTACAGCTTAAACTTATTTAAAAAACTTAAATAAGAATGTTCATAGCCTGAATCTAAAGTGATATAAATGCTAACATCAGGAGAGTGGATGCATTAAATTGTGATATATTCATACAAGAGTACTTAGGGAGAAGAGTTCTCCTGGTGACATAGTCAACTATATGGATGAATTTCCAAAATTTTATGCTAAATGACAGAGCCAGACACAAATATTAAATACTACATGATTTTATCTGCATGAATGTCAAAGAATTATTTGATAGAGTGATAGAAATCAAATTAGTAGTTGTCTATGGAAATAACTGACTTAAAGGAAGCACTACGAAACATTTTGGGATAAGTGGAATATTCTGTGTCTTGATTAAAATAGCTATTATATACAGTTGTATGGATTTATCAAAATTTAATTAATCATACACTTAAGATACCTGAATTTCACTGTATATAAGTCTCACCTCAATTAAAAAATATTCTACCATGATATGGAATGGGCTTTGGTAGAAAATAAAGTCCAGCTGTAGAAAAATAAAATCACAGCTATTTGATGACCTTTGTACACACTTTGTATAAATATACACAAACATTTAAATTCTTGTAACTATTTTGTTATCCAAAGAAAATAATTATTTTTAAGTACAAGAGAGGAAAATTTGTACTGAAAATTTCTGAGATGCATGAAAATCAGCATTTTTGATATTTTGTTTTTTCTTGCACTTAATAAAAAATTTGCATTTTATTTTTCTATGTCCTGCTAAGTTGTTTGTCTAGTACAATGTTTTAAATACAGAAAGCTGTGAATGAACACCACTGATTCCATATATTTTTATATGTTCTTTGCCAGCCTTTACACCAACTGCTATTTAACATTTAAAAATTTTAAAAAAACATACAAATTTATTATCTCTCAAAAATATATAATAAAAAATTAGTTTTCTTTGACAAATTATAGAGAAATGTCAGAGCCATACTGTTCATTTATAAATCAGACACTATATTCATTTTTTTAAAATTAACATTAATAAAACCTGTGTTTTTACTCAAAAAACATTAATGAAGTGATCAGGCCCATTTTCTCTCAGGAGTGTTAGCTGTAATGATGGCATAAAATATTTTATTTTGGCAAGGTGTTATTTCATATAAAGGCATTTAATAATAATGAAAAAGTACCACATGTTACTTTTTAGTTTGAAAGAAAATTCAAATTTGACAATGTGAACACATTTCTACTGTGGAAAATTGAAAGACAAAGTTATGTATTTTCCTGCATGGTGGACATTTCTTTCTATCTCACAACTCTAAATCCGACCAGAGATATCATACACTTCTTTGATGTTTACAGATATGTTTAAGGTTCAGTGGGAAATGCAAAACAATTAATACCAAGATATTAAAAATTCTCATTCCCTATTCTGAGTTCAGGAAAGCACTAGTCAACAGGAGGGTGATATGGTCTACATGATCCAATGTCATATTTCTCAGCATAATTAAGCCATTCTCATGTTTTTGGCCATAATTAAATTAATACCTGATAAGTTGTAATGGTTAAATAGTCTCACTAACTCAAAAGTATATAGAGTCATAAACAGTAGGTAACATAAACAGTGAGAGTGAATGTGAACAACAGAAGTGATGAACATAGTGACGTGGAAAACACATTCTTTCTTGGGCAGTAGCCACCCAGCTTGGCACAGAACTTCCAGAAAGTGGATTTTTTATAAGGCACAGAATATCAACATTTTTATGAACCTCTTCAATGCTGAAAATAAAGATTCAAAATATTTTAGATGGTGTGCAAACTAAAGAGAATTCACCTTTTGATCCAAAGTTGTAGAGTGATATCTGATTATAACCTGTGAAATAAAAGTACATTTTTAAATTTATCTCACTTGCGTTATGTTAAGTGATAGGTTTTTATCACTTCCTTTGTTAATGACACACACACACAAAGACACAGAGATAGACCAAGAGTTCAGTACATCATAAAACTATGACTAGGTCCTGTACTCAAATCTTCTGATTCTTAACTAGTGCCCTTTTCTCTAAATCATTGAGTGAGACAGCTAATCTTCCAAAAGTGATGACCAATAAAAAGCAAGTTGAGGTTAGGGAGCATAGGTAGCTGTAGGCAAAATTCGTTCCCTTTTCCCATTCTTTGCTTTTGGGATCCATTTGCCTCTAGTCATTTAGTGTCAATATTCATCTTATTCATCTTGCACCAGACTCCATTCTTTAGAAATAAAAATGGCACATAAAGTGCCACTAAGAAATAAGGCACTTATGATTATTAGGCATAATTCACACTTTAAAATGCTAGGGA
>NW_006431919.1:12771284-12785873 GCF_000325575.1 Pteropus alecto | reverse complement strand
AAACTAGTTATATAATATTTAAATTTAGGGCATCTTTCTACAAGCTGGGTGGGAAACTGGAGTTTATAAAGAGGTTCATAAAACAACCCAAAGTTATGGACGCTGTACATTTTTGGTGGCTGTTTTTGATTGCACTCTATTCTGGAACTGAGTGATGTTTGAGTAATCTGAGATAGATTATAAAGTTTCCTAAAGCTACCCTACTTTTTCCTTCCTTATAACTGTTAAAACTAGAAGACAAGCAAATAGAGGCAATAGTAGAGAATTTTATATCATAGCTCATTTGTGTGTCAATTCTAAAGCATCACAGTGCCCTAACTAACAAATAACATAAATAATGTAGGGGTTCCTTAGGATATCCTGAGATATGCAATATATCATGAAAAAGTGGTGCTTAGCACATTTCACCGCTAAAAATTATTACTAAAAAGGTATGTTAAGTCTGCATTTACTACCTAGCTGGGAATTTTAACATATGATTTCTGGAAAATTTCGATGGAATTCAATCTATTAGGAGACATGTCTATGTTGCTACTTCCTATCCTTCTTTGTGACTATGTATGGGTCACTAGATTGTTAGGGTCCTTTCCCAGTATATATGCTGATGAAACTAACCATATGGGATATTAGAGCTGTCAGTGAAGCACATCTGTCTTTCTCTAGGATATGATAAAAATACTTAAATCCAACAAAATCTCTCTTTTCAAAGCTTTTAACAAAAGGCATCACGAGGTTTTAAATGTGCCTTGAGATTATTGGTGAATTTTCCAGGTATATTCTCACAATACAATGAAATAGGAATATTCTCAGAAGGATTTCTTCATTCGTCTACATGCAATCCAAAATAAATGTGACTGTGCCTTTAAGGCATTGCTTAGAAATGAGAATAGAGAGCCATCAACATCATGTCTGAGACACACACACATACCCAGTGTGCATAATGTACAATTTTCCTATTTTGTTTTAAGCAAAAATAATAAATGTAACCAAGTAGAAGAGTGGAAAGGGTGTGGGGAATGACCATAGTTCACCTCTGAGCTCTGAAAAGAATGATACAACATAATGTCTGTGTTTTCGGCAATTTAATCACCTATAGAAGCCATAATTGCTGCATTAATTATTTTCTGAAGCTGGCATTCTTGGCTTGATGAAAATATTTTTAAACCATAGGAAAGCATTCTTTTATTCTACCAAGGAGATTAAATGTAAACAAACCCTTTCTAACCAAGGACAAATGTAACTCAGGCCAACAACAACTTCAGAAGTAAGTTTTCAATCTAGTTAAAAAGATAAACAACAACAACAACAACAACAGATAGCACGAGAGAAAATGTAACCTAAGAGTCACAGATGAATTTGAATGGTGCCAGAAATTTATAGCATGGGATGTGTCAATTACCAAAAACAAATTGATGAGCTACATTACTATTCACTGTTCTAACATTTATTTGTTTTTGTGCTCTAGTCTTTGGCACTGGTTATGCTCTTACTGGAGGAAAAACAATCTGAAGGCATTTGTATGAACAGATTAACTGGATTGTCTGGGGAATGAAGGGAAGTAGACTTAATTTTTTCATAGATTGTTGATTAAATTGGGGGGAAGTTTTTCTCTTTCACATAATGCTGTTGAAAATATTTCATGAATGATTTCATTGGTTTTCCTTACTAAGAACAGTCTACAAAAAATACAAAGTATTAGAACTCTGGAAAATTCTTTTAATCTTAACAATCACACATTAAAATTACTAAGCATACTGGAAAAATGGAGTTGGATGAACCTTTCAAAACATAACCAGACAACAAAAATAATAAACTTTATTTAAATATTATACTTTTAAAAAGGATATGTTAAACTCCTAAAGTATAAATAAATGCTATTACAAACACAAGAATTTGCATAAAAAAGATGTGATTTTATGAAAGGCAGATATAAATGAAGGGTTGAAACCGCTAATTACAGAGCTATAATGAAAATATACAAAAATAGGGTAAGTGCAATAACACTTTTAAGAAAGAGCTTTTGGCCAAACTAAACCAAGAGGAGTTATGGGCATGTGGACAGTATTCAATTCCTTTGTTCCTTGCCTTATTCAGCTTTGCAAGTTTACTTTTCAGTCAGATGCTGTTACTTGGTCATAAAAATCAATAATTTTCCAGAATAATTATTTATGGACCATTGTGACTTCCACATAAGATGACAGCATTCCTTAAGTGAAATAAGCCAGACAAAGACAAATACTACATGGTATCTAATACATGTGTAATCTAACAACAACAAAAAATTAAACTCATAGAAACAGAGAGTAGAATGGTAGTTGCCAGGGGCTAGGAGATGGGAAAAATAGGGAGAGTTTGGTAAAAGGGCACAAACTCAATTATAAGATGAATAAAGTCTGAGGATCTAATGTAAAACATGGTGACAATTGATCATATTGTATTGTATCATTGAAATTTGTAAAGAGAATAGTACTTAAGTGTTCTCACACGCATACACAAAAATAAATATGTGAAGTAATGAATGTGCTAATTAATGTGATCGGTGGAAATACTCTCACAAGTATACACATATCTAATCATCATGTGGGATGTTTTAAATATATTACGATTTCATTTGCCAATTAATACTTCAGTAAAGCTGAAAAAAATGACAACATCCCTCTATTTCTCAATCATTTGTGAGCTAATTTAAATACAGAAATATGCTGTAGCAGAACAAACTTCAATTGCATCAAAAAATTTTAAAAATATTAACTTTGGATTAACAAAGGGATTTTTTTGCTATTTTGTTGAACACTAGAATGTTAATATTTACAACAATGTTTTAATTGCTTTTCACAAATTATTGGAAGAGAAATATAAAATACATATTTATGATACGACATAGTAAATGTTAATACGAGACATAAATAAAATGAAACTTCTGTGCTCCTGAACATAAGTTATCTTTCTGGTTTCAGTGCTTTTGCTTATAATTTTTTTTTTTTTTTGCTATACTGACAATTTTTTACTGATAAGAATCTCATTCTTATTGAAAATTTTCTGCTCATGAATCTCCTCCTCTTTCAAGCTTACCTTGATCCTTAGGAAGATTACTCATGTCTCTGACCAACTACTGTATCTTGGGCAGATCGCTTTTGGTATATATTTAAAAGAGAAAGTGTACAATAAATCGAATGAATATTTTCATCACCAAAATTGGCACTAGCATGGTGCATACTAATTATTCAATAAGCGTGTGTGGACTAAACAAAGAAGTACTTTTCTCTGCATAGGACATGTTGAAATGGAATAAAATAAAACAGGAGTAATTATTCTGGTCTCTGCAGAATGAATTCAGGGGTTGAAGAACATGTAGATGATATTACAGGTACTGGAGATGTTAATAAACAGCCTCAGTGATAGTAATTCTGGTAATATCAGTTGTGGTAAAGTTAAATTTCAGGAAGCAAAATGGTAACAATGCAAACTACGATTATAACAACTAGAACTCTATGGAAACAGTAGTTTTCTCAACTGAACAATTCTATGCTTCTAAAAGTTCAGTCTTGAACTTACTTCAATTCTACATATTTTCTAGAAATTCTTTGAGATAGGCAGACTTATTAACAACCAAAGTAATCCAACAGAGTGAATTTCTGTTGCCTTTCAATGAAGAAGCTTGAATAAGGCATAATAGCAGAGATTTTTATTGGTGGTATCATTGTTTTAAAAGTGGAAATTTATTCACAGACATAATTCATAGCATTTATATCACCAAATCATACTACCCATTTCTTACTGAGTTTCCGCAACACATAAAATTTAAGAGAACATGAATTAATTGAATAGTTTACAAATGGTAGTCATTTTAGCTTAATCTCTGTAGTTAATTTTATGGAAAATATGCAAACCAAAGATCAATTCACTATTTTGAACTTCTGTCTTCTTATAACTGTAATAAAAAAAAGGGCGTGCCTGTAATTACAAGACATAAAATGGCACAAGAAACACAGCGCTATTTCTACTAGATGCACTTCCTGTCCTTATTTATTAAAACTTCTCAGTCATCTTTCTTGTGTCTTTGATATTCTATACATACCATGCTCAAAATTACTTGTCTTAGCTATTGTTAATTTATACACCCTACTAAGCTATTAACGTCTAAAGATCATGATTTATTCATCTTTATATATCGAATATTTGACAGAGCTCCTGGAACACTGTAGCAGCTCAATATGCTTGGAGTAAATTGAATGAGTGAATGAACAAATGAATGCATGAATGGAATGAATATTTTGAAAGCAATAATGAAAAAAATCCAGGTAATTAAACTGACATTGGCATACAAGTTAAATTTAGTTCAGTTGTGGAAATAATCATGGCTGTGTTTTGCACGCAATGAAATACTCTGATGGAAAAACTAGAGTGGTTCAGAAAAAGGAAAGTTCTGTAACAGAGAACAGAACTAAGAGTTTCAAAAAGAAAGTGCAGGGGGAATTGCCAAAGGTGTTAAGATGTGAAAAAAGATGAGAGGAAATTGTGAAGAAAGATGAGAGGAAACTGTTCATAAGAACTTCAAACCAACCTGTCCTAAGCTCTTCAAGTAATGGCTGTGGAGAGGGACTTGCACCTTTACAGAACTGGAAGCATCCCAATGTCACTACCTCAGTCTTTCCTGGAAAGACCTGGAGTCAGAGGTCAGGGAATTTAACTGACATCCATACTGCTGAGAGTTAAAGTAACCAAGCAGGGAATCCCAGTTGGAAATGAGATAACCAGAGCTGGGTTCTCTCTCTATCACAAAGTAGGGAAAAAAAAATGTTATTTTGAAGCTATTCTCTACAACTTTGCTTTTTTGTTGGTGGTAGTGTTTTTATGTTTTTGTTTTTGTCCCAGCTACTCTGCAACCCTAAGGGAAAATGGATACTGAAGGAAGGTGACAGAGCTAGCAACAGAACTTAGATCTACCATATTCCTGGGCTAGTACTCCCATTAAGTATGTGTTAAGTGTATTAGCTTTGAAGTGATATCAACTGGTGTTAGATTCTCGCCATCACTGCAGTTGTGTGGCTATGGACAAATCATTCTCTAAATATCAGTCTTTTAACCTGCAAAATGAGAATAATGAGAGTGTCCAAATTCATATTGTTGTTGTGAGGAACAATGGCCTGGCAGATGGGGTGATGACACAATTCAAAAAAAAATGGCTCTAAGAATATCACACCAATCTGTGCAGACGGTTGAAGATTTATTGGCCTGGATAGCACACTACGCTGTCTACAGCAGTCTAAGACTAGAACTATCATATAATTGAGCAATCCTCTTTCCAGAAAAAACAAAGCCATGATCTACAAAAGATGCTTGTGCTCCCACCTTCACTGCAGCATTACTCACAATCCTTAAGGTGTGGAAATCGCCCTAAGTGTCCATTGATGATAGATCAAGAAAAGCAGCAACAAAAACAGAAATGATAATTATGTGACATGATAGAGATATTTGCTAAAACTATAGTGTCTGTCACACTGCAATAGATAAATATAAATCAACGTGCTATACACCTCAAACTTATACAATATTATATGTTGATTATATCTAAATAAAAGGAAAGAAAGAAAGGAAGTAAGGGAGGAAGGGTTTTACACACACATACATATGTACCATATATGTATATGTGTGTATATATGTATATACACACACATACATACACACATACCATATGGAATATTATTCAATCTAAAAAAGAAGTTAATCCTTGTAACGACATGGATAAACTTAGAGGGCATTATGCTAAGTAAATCAGACTCAGAAAGACAAATACTATGTGGTATCAAATGTGGGATCAAAAAAAAAGTCAAACTCATAGAAAGAGAAAGTAAAAGAATGGTTATCAGGGGCTAGGGGTGGGGGAAATAGAGATTAATAAAAGAGTTAAAAACAAAACAAAACAAAAGAGTATCGGGAATCTATTAGTGGTTACTTTCTTAAGACCTAATGACAAACACATATCATGTTGATATTCAATTACTAAAGAAGCCAATAGTCGCCTTCTGAGCTTAAAAGGAAGACTACTAATAATGCTTATTGGCAAGCTATGTTTCCTTCTGCTTATCATTATGTACACGGGGTCTGGCAGGGAAGACCGCTCTCATCGTTCCACTGCTCAGTTTTTAGCAGCACCACACATTTAGTAAGCAAGACCTTCCTCAATCTAACTCCACCTTGCTCTTTCAGCCCTGTTCCCTTTTACCCTGTCCCAGCAATGACTCCGTACTAGTGACAACTGCTGATACAGAACATTTCTAAAATCTCTGACCCAAATTTTCTGTGGTGATAACTTTTGCTCTTTCTTTTTCTTCCACCTGTCTTTTTTTTTTTTTTTTTGCCACTGCCATTAGATGGACAAGTTCAAAGAACATTTTATTACGGGGGCACTCTTCAGAAATTGTTTTTGATTCTTTTGCACACGCTCCGGCCCCTGTCAGATTCGTGACCACACTCACTTCAACCTTAATCTCATACAAAGCCACGGTAGTCTTCATGAAACATATTAGGAAAAGATATTTTCTCTGGGCCCGGGCTTGCCCTTCCAGGCAGCCCTGGGTCAGACGAGAACTTCTTTGTGCAATTTTATAAAACGCTGCATTCCCCAGGCCAGTAGAGCACCCATGGAGGACGCAGAGTGGGCTGGACTGCAGCTCCCACTTGCTCCTACAAACACACACAGCACTCTGGGTCCTTTCGGTATCATTCCTGGATCTCAAAACCTTGGGTGCTTTAGAAGTGAGATGTTTCAGAATCGAGGCTTTTTTTAGATTTTAGAAAAGTAATTAGGTATATTACTTTTCAGGGGTAGCATCTCATAACCAAACATATTAACATTTGTTCAGCAAATGAGTAAATAGTCACATAATTAAGGATAAATAAAAACTATAAATCACCTTTCAGATCAGGTTAGGTTTGCTTCCAAACGTGAGTTCAGATTATCCTAAAAAACTAAAATTTTTTTTTATAATTTACATTCAGGCAAAACATAACTCAAACTGAACTCCTATTTGGTGGCAAACCTGGCCTAATCTGATATGAAGCTATTTATAGTTATTAACTAATCTGTAAGTTTAAGACTAGGACTTGCAAATTATTCACATTTTTTATGTCCTCTAGCACTTATTAGTGAACTATCAAATAGTAGATGTTCAATATATATGTTGAATTGAAGACAGACATATATATATAAACATATCTATCAAGATGAATAATATCTTAAAATAAGACACAGAAGACAACTAAAGGTTCATTATCACAGACTAGCAAATAAGTCAAAACATTTTTATTTTTCCCTCCTTGGCTGCTATACCTCTAAAAAGTATAAGGATAGCTTAGTAAATGAAATCTGGATCTCTTATTTTCTCAGGCAGAAACTCACATGTAAGGAGCAGAAGCCAATGCTTATTTGTTTTGCTCCATTATCCTAATGAATAAGATAAGACTTCAAGGGATTTGTCACTGAATCACAGGCATTGAAGCATTACACAGAAGTTTTTTTTTTTTTTTTTTTGTTAATGTTTGTATTTGTGCATATAAATAAGAACAAAGAACTATTATTTCAGGCAAATTGAACTAAACCTAGTTAACCCAGACTTAATTTGCATATATTGGTATTTAACTTTTATTACATAAAATATGCCTTATAAAAGAAATAGATACCATTTTACTAGAATTAATGTTTTATATATGGCAGGACGTATCCTGCTTTCTTCTATGAATAACAGCCATATGTCGCTTAATGACAGAGATATGTTCTGAGAAATGTGTCTTTAGGTGATTTCACTGCTGTGCAAACATCACAAACACACTTACACAAACTTAGATGGTCTAGCCTGCTACACACCCAGGCTGTATGGCAGAGCCCACTGCTCCTTGTCTACACAGCTGTTCAGTTTGTTACTGTGCTGAATACTGTAGGCAAATGTAACAGAATGGTAGGTATCTGTGTATCTCAGTATATCTAAACATAGGAAAAGTACAGTAAAAGTATAGTGTTAAAAAATGGTATGCCTGCATACCATTGAATGGAGCTTGCAGGAAAAGGAGTTTCTCTGGGTGAGTCAGTGAGTGGTGAGTAAATGGAATAAACCTAGGATATTACTTTATACCCCTGTAGACTTTATAAACATTCTAAGTATTTATAAACACTTAGGCTACATAAAATTTATAAATGATATTTTTCTTTCTTCAATACTAAATCAATCTTAGCTTACTGTAGATTTTTTTACTTTATAAAGATTTTAATTTTTTTAACTTTTTGACTCCTTTGTAATAGCATTTAGCTTAAAACACAAACATATTCCACAGCCATACAAAAAAAAAATATTTTCTTTCTATCTTTAATCTAAGAGCTTTTTCTATTTTTAAATTTATTATATTTTTTCACTTTTTAAACTTTTTTTTGTTGTTGAAAACTAGGACACAAACACACATTAGCATAGGCCTGCAGGAGGTCAGGATCATCAGTGACAGTGTCTTCTACTTCTACTTCTAGTCTCACTGGAAGGTCTTCAGGGGCAATAACGCCCTTGGAGCTGTCACCTCTCATGATAACAATGCCTTCTTCTGGAATATTTCCCCAAGGACCTGCCTGAGGCTCTTATTGAGGTGTCACTCTTTCTCAGAAATATGTCCACCTGGTTTGCTTGTTTCTTTGTTTTTGTTTTTTTTCTTAATTATAGATTTGCTAGTATGCAGATAATGCACCATGATCATTCCTCCCCATGAAAGAAAATCTTTCAGTGTGAAGGTGTTATTTTTAAACTTTTTAAAGAAGTTATTGAGGTCTGCAGAAACCTCTGCTACATCCTCTACTGTGAATTTTCTTGGTGGTTCTTCTTGTTCTCCTCCCACAGTTTTCTTTTCTCCTGCTTTTTCTTTAGCTGTGAATTCCTGTACCAACAACTCCTCATTAGTAAATGCCCTAAGAGCTTCTCAGTGTCAGCCTCATCCACACCTGGGTTAAAGCTGTTTGCTGTCTCAGCCACGTCTTTGTTGATGTTTGCAGCCACCTCATCCTTGCAGAATTCTTTGAAATCATAAACGAACCTTTCAAGAGTCTTCTTCCAGATGCCATTCATGTAATCTTGTGGGATTATCATTGTATACATAATTTATAGTGGACCAAAATGTTCATTATATGGTATATTACTGTATATCTACACATCTTTCTTTCTGCAGAGATAGCAAAATGCCCCTTCTTATTAATCCTTGAGAATAAACTATTACTGTAAAAAAGTGTGGTTATTTTTAGAGGTAGGGCAGAAACATTTGCATGGTGATAAAATCAAAAGCCCCTGGTATCTAGGTAACAGAAAATCTTTACATATGTATTATTATTCATCTTCATGATACATAGAGATAGGTAGCCACGAACTTCAACCTCATTACTCAATTAACAATAGAGGGCTCTCTTATTTTAAACGAGCTTTGAATTTAGGAAAAAATTATAGTAAATATAAAATACTGTATGCGAGTGATTAGCATATGCACATAGGTTTTTTGTTTGTTTGTTTGTCTTTATTCTAAAGAGAAAATTAAGATGATATCAAAACATCTTATACACCTGGCTATAGAATTGATAATGAGTTTTTTGGTAGAGAAGATAACCAATAGTTTGTGTTAGTCTGGGTTATCCTAAAAGTACAGCCTGAGAGGATGCTTCGGGTCTGCTTGCTTATATGGGAGATGATCACAGCAGCCAGAGTAAGACAGGGACAGAAGGAAAGTCACTAGGGTGAAAATTATAGGGCTAGATATCACTGTGAAGAAGTGGGAATCAATTTGACTGGAAGGTCTCTGGGTTATATGTAGGTTGTTTGGATGTCCCACCAAAGGATGGAAGGCTGGATTATGCCTCCACTGACTTATTTACCTCATTGGTTGAAAGGTGCCCTTACGCATTAACTCCCTTGAGCTTGTGTAAACATTCATACTTGGATTGATCAAGAGACAGAAGACAATCCTTCCATGTAGATCAAGACTCTTGGTTATTTAAAAGAATGGGCTTTATAACCTGTTAAGAGTGTTACTAGAGCATAGACTCACAGCTCTGAGCCCTTCTATTGCAAACCTATAGTTTATTTATATAAATTATTTTTTAAGAATGGCATGGTTACCATGCTATTGAAATACTATACACACACACACCTCTCCCTCTACACACACACACACACACACACACACACACACACACACACACGCGTACATACACACGAATATACGCATACATGTTCCTGTGAAATTATGCATGTATTTTCTGATGTTTCTATTGAAGCTTACAGGAAGCTCTTCTCAATGCTTCAAAAGGAAATAGACATTTTAGTTGCTGTCATAAAAGGTTCATGCAATGAATCCCAGGGCAGCAATGATCAGATTGTCCTCACAGACCCTGAACACTAAGGGTCTCCACACAGAACCCGAGATAGACTTTTGAAATAAAGATGTCTCACCATCACAGGACTAGAGTCCATAAGGGCAATAAAGGATTATTACTAAATATTAAATAGAAAGTGAATGACAGATTTGTTTGATAATCAGTTTGGCTGATGTCTGGCAAGAGGAAACAGATAGTTCTACTCTTTAAATAGTAACTATCTATGAGAGAGAGTTATTGAATGATTTAGTTATGATTTGCAGGGGTCCTTAACCACTGGGCTACTGACCAGTACTGGTCTATGGCCTGTTAGGAACTGGCCCGCACAATAGGGAGTGAGTGGCGGGCAAGCGAGTGAAGCATCATCTGTATCTGCAGCCACACCCCACACCCCAGAGCTAGGCTTCAGCTCCATCTCAGATCACAAGGCATCAGATTCTCACCGGAGCACCAGTCCCTGTTGCCACAAAGGTTGAGGACCACTCATTTAAAGGACACAAGTGTCATGATTACATTTGTATTTCAGGAAGATCGCCTGGGCGAGCTTAAGGAGATTGTACTAGAACACATGAGGCTAAAGGCAGGGAAATGAGGGAGCAGTCTAGTGCAGACATATGAGTAAGAAGGCTAAAGACCAGAAACAGGTGTAGAATGGAGAGGAGGGGAAAGATTTTGGGACTATTAAAGCAGCACAGTAGGAAAACCTGGTAACTGACTGAATGTTGTGAATAAGAGAAAAAGAGGCCTCTCTTTTGCCTTCTGGTTTCTGCTTGGATGGCAAGGTAGATGGGCAGCGGCAAAGCAGGTGTTCAAATTAATCTTTTCAGATTTCCAGCCTGGCATAGTTCCCATTAAAGCAAGCTTTGTTGTCTGATTTTCAAAACAAAAGGCACACTTGCAATTTCTTCTTTCAAAATTGCTTTTTCACTTTTTGTTTTCTGCTTATATTTCAAAAAAAAAAAAAACCCTCAAGGAGACTCACAGGTAGCCTTCCTCTAATTATCCGAATTCACTTGATATTTAGATGGATTAATATACTTGAATTTATTTCCTTATAATGGATTGACTTGTCTAGCCAGCCAATAAAAGCAGCACTGGGACTTTATGTATTTCTCCTAGTATTATATTATAGCAACTGACAATAATAACAGTAATAATTATCCAATTTCAAGATGGAGAAGTACCTTTGACCTCTATTTGATCCCCTTGGTCTATCTAAGTCTGATTTAGCATTGATTTCTTTCCCAAGGAAGTTGCTATAATCATGTTATGGCTGATTTATCACAATATGCTTGCTGGCTAGTAATTTCTCATCTTGAACTTGCTTCTCATTTTTTTTTTCTTGCACAAAAAGACATATTAAAATGTTTTGCTTTTTTCAAAGCAAGGAAAATTCTCCAAGTATTCTGCCGTATTTCTTTCGGTGGGTGGCGTTAAGTGACTACGGTGTTTGGGAACCATCCTAATTGCACATATATGTTGGCAGGGCAAAAGTCAAATGCAAAAAAAAATAAAGTTTCTGCAGGAACTCTAATTCAGATTGCAAATATGGTAACAGAGAAAGAACATATGCTCAGAAATCATTAGATTTTTCCACTAAATATTTTTATGATTTCAAGCAAGTCACTTAGTCTTTTAAATTTTGGTGTCTTTGCTTATAAACTATATCTAGTTGATCCCATCCTGTACACATAAATGTTCATAGCTAATAATTTTAACCATATTTAAAAATTATAATAAATACAATGGGAAAATCATTACTATAGCTCACTGTAGAGCTCAATGTAGATCTTCATGTGTTCATCATTCAAGAAGGGCACATATTTCGCTTCAGGTAAATTTTAAATTAAAAAAATATACCTGTAAAATTATCCAATATCAAACCCCTCACTTTACAAATGACAAGATTGAGCGCTAGAGAGATTAAGTAATGTGACCAAGTTTCGCACAGTTTATTATTTCCCCCTTCAATGGACTTCAAGTAAGGTCTTACAATTCCTAATCCAAAACCTTATAATTCCTCCACCAAAAAATGAACACTTGCTGGAACATGGTCATTGATAAGGAAATTAATCAGGAGAGATCAGAGAGCAATATGAAAACAAACAATACTGAAATCTTGACAGTTTAATAAGTTTTTCTTCATTCATGCCTCATGTCCATTGTGGATTGCTGGGAGGTATGCTCTGTATCACTGTCACTCTATGCCCCAGGCTGATAAAACAGCCAAAATCTGGATCTTTGCCAATCACCATGTGGAAGAGTGAGAGAAAGGAGCAAAGAACAGCATCATCTTAACCTTCCTCCTGCAAATGATGAGTCATTTTTTTTGCCACATTTCATTGGTTAAACAACTTGCATGACCACATAATGCCAAAGTCCACGGGGAATTTAAATTCATATGCCACAGAGAATGTGACATATTTAAATAATATAAATAATGGGTACCATAGCATGTCAACCAAGTGAAGAACATGGAAAATTTGTTTATTTCTTAAGAGGTAGAGAGTTTAGGGAATGTTCTTCAGAGTCCTTTTATAATGCCCAACTCTCTTATAATTTTTCCCTGAAGCTCTGACATAAACCAAACATTCAGACGCAATAAGGTGTGTACTTCTCAAAATTTCACAGTCTACAGTTAAAGCAGATTTCAGGTAACAGGGGCCTACTGGCCAGATTCGGTCAGTAGATGTGAGGTAGGAGTTTATACTAGGGAGCCCCCACCCCTTCCCAGAGCAGTTAAAAGGGGACATAGCTGGGCTTGGGTTGCTCCACTATTGTGTCAGATCTGGTTTAACCGGTTGCCAAATTCGGGGAAACGGTGAGGCTGCTCGTGATCTGAAACATCCTGCTGAGGTGGAAGGGCTGGGAACAGGGGATTCCCCAATACAGTCATGCGCAGAGGGATAATGAGTGTGACCTAGAATTTATCTCTGCTTCATTATACTATCATTATAATAAATTTACATTGTGGCTTAGAACTCCTCCCCTCCCATGAGTAAACCCAGTGCATTATTGGGGTACCCATGCTCAAAAAGGCAACAGTTATATGAGATTCCCTGTCAATCAAGGCCATGAAGGGGAGAAATGAAGTCTCAGAGGGTAGAATAAGAGCCTAAGGCAGAAGTCTTCGGAGCTGACATCTCTTGGCAGCCTGCTCTCCCATCTGAGAGTGTCCTTTCACTTTCAATAAAGCTACCTTGCTTGCAATTGATACACGTCTGCCTTCAATTCATTGTTGCCGGATGCCAAGAACCATAGTCCAGGAGTTCCAGAACTAGTGGTAGCAGATGGATTATTTGTCCCATAGAGTATACAGTGTGTGTGTGTAGGTGTATATATATATATGAGTAAGGAGTGAATGGTGTGTATATGTGTGTGTGTATATAAAATATATTTTTTTAAATTAAGATTTTATGTATAAAAAATTGGTCTTTGGTTTTCTTTAAAAGTCAAAAGATCTGGTCAAATCAAGTATCCCTCATGGCAAAAGTGCGCTAGAATGACTAATATTAACCTCTGTAGTTGGATCAAGAGTTTCCTAGTTTGTTACAGACCTCGCAACTTCTTTTCTTAGATTTGGTTTTATGTCACTTATTTATGTGAATGACCTGTCAGAAACTGTGAATCAAAATGCAGTGCCGCCTTCATTGGGCTGAAAGCTAGTTTATATCTCTCAGCTTTCTCTACACTTAGGCAATATGACTCTATTTCCTCTAGTAGAACGAGAATGGAAGTGATGCAAGCCACGTCCAGAGCTGGTCCATACTACCTACTCTTCCATGCCTGAGATGTCACTAAACACCCACTTCAAACTCTTTGTTATAAAGATAAAAAAAAAAAAAAAAATGCCGTCAGTTGTGTTAAGCTCCTGAAATTCTGAGGTCTATTTGTTGCAATAGCAATTAGCTACTCTAATGTATGAGTCATGCAGGAATCTGAGTGTGTGTTCACAATAAACCATTTAAGCAGATTCCTGGATATAATATTCTTGAAAATTTTCTGAGCCCAAATCATTTCATCTTCCTTTAGCTGGGGCAGAGGGGTAGGGGTGAAGAATTCCAGGCAGAGGGAAAAACAAAAGAAGAAAAAAGAGATATGAGAATGCACTCCTGGGTGATTTGAGAAACACCGGTTGAATCTGTTTGGCTGCACTTTAGAAGAGGAATAGGAGAAAATACACAATTACA
>NW_006431919.1:12723446-12771235 GCF_000325575.1 Pteropus alecto | reverse complement strand
ATCAGTGAATTTTTTGAGAATAAGAGTGATGTAAGCTTTCATATGGTTTTAGAGTCACTAATCTGGCAGCAATGTAAATTGTTAAGTGGGTGATTCTGGAGAAATTAAGACAGTTAGGCAGTGCTACAGGCATATAGTTGAAAGAGAGAGTGACAGCTATGATTTACTGAATGCTTGGTAATTCCTGGGCCCTAGGTAAACCACTTTCTACACATTATCTCAATGAAATAAAATAGTATTATAAAACATTTTAAATTGCTAATTAAGGTAGCAAAATTCAGATATCTAATGGGTGATGAAGCTGGGATTTGAACTCAGATCCATCTTTCCTTAAAGCTTATTCTAATAACTACTACATCATATTGTATAATGTAATCTAAACTTTGGTGGTAATGACAAAGTAGCAATTATAAGGAGTAAAAGAATGGCAATAGGACTTCCAACTGACTTGAACTTTACTGAGATGCTACTAAGCATCTAGCACGGGGCTAGGAAAGTAAAGCATTGTTTTCACTCTCTGAGAATTTAGAATCCAAGAGTAATTGAGAATGTGAACCAAGACAACCATCATCATTGTGTCCCCTTCCACAGAGATTATGGAAACTGGTTTTAAAACACACCTCCTCATGAATTAAGCCACCCAGCATTTATGGTTTTATGAATCTCAGCTGGTCTGGAACTAGAGTTCACCAACAGAATATGGTAAATTTAACCAGTGCTTGTCCATGTCTAGCCTTTAATAAGATAGGTGGTTTCAATTTCTTCCCTCATGGAAAGTTTACTTTTGGGAGCCTAATGGGCCCTTTGTAAAAAGTCTCGCTACAAATTAGAAATTCCATGTAGAGAGACCACATGAAGAGAATACATGGGGAAATACCATGGAGAGAAGAACCCTGCAGACAACATGAAGAAGGAATGAGGCCCAGCCTTCCCCAAATCCCATCGAGCTTCCAGATGAATTCAGTCCCATCCACCATCTGCCTTCAATCACGTGAGAAACCCCAACCAAGATCAACTGAAGATCTCCGTACCTAATCCCAGACTATAAGGAATGACGAGGGATAATAAATAGTGGTTAAACTTTTAGGTTTTGAAGCATTTTGCTAAATAGCAGTAGATAAATAAATGAGGGATATTATGTGTCTGTGAGGTTTTAAATGAGGCAAAAAAAAATTGATTCAAACCACAGAAATAACCTGGCAATGATAATAATAATAGTAGTAGTAGTAGTAGTAGTAGTAGTAGTAGTAATAATAATAATAATAATAATAATATATTTAGGCATATTTTATCCAATCCCTTGATTACAACATAATGCTCATATTGTATTATGTGTCACCACATGAATTCAGATATAAGAAAACACATCATATAGAACTTGAAATAAGAATATCGTGTCCTTCCAATTATAGCAACATGCACTGGATTCTAGTCCAATGCACTGAGTCCATAAGGAGGAATAAAATTGCTCACCCAAACCAATGCTATAAAAACTCCACTGATTTATGCATTTCATCTACTCTAATTATCATCATAGTTAGAAATAGCATTTCTTCAGTATAATGAAATAGTCTGTTCAGACAGCTGTCCAGTTACTTCAAATTCTAGTCATCCATCATCTGAATCTATACAGAGTAGCATGTGTTATTAACCCATTGCTCAAAGGCTACCTGGTTTTGTGACTGCAAACTCTAATTGGTGGGCAGAGGACGTTACTACACTGAGCTCTCTTTTCTCTGCTGAAAATAAATTAACTATATATGGACAGAAGGCTTCAATTCAATCTGTTGCCAACCATCCATGAGATACAAGTGAGTTGTTGTGTTGCAGGTGAGGCAATTACTTCCACAGAGTTGACATGCAATAAATATCTGTGAAATGAACACATGAACTCCATCAATCCATTGCCTATTGATTTTGAGAGAAAATGAAGGGTAATTATTCATTGCAAGTAAAAGAAGAAAAATGAAACCATGCTGGGAAAGGCAAGAATGTGTAATTTCAAAGGAAAAACCATCTGATTATCTAAAAACATGACTTTAGAAGGAACAGTGCATGGCAGAGTCATAAACTTTTCATAAATAGTCAGTTGGAGAAATGCAAGCAAAAAAAGGGTTTGGGGAGTCTCTTCTTATACATGGCCAACTTCTGTTAATATGATGGGATTCTGGACTTTTTAAGAAAAAATATGTTTGTACATATGCATAATTTATGGGTGAAAATTGGCACTATTACTGGTGTGAAACTTGGGAGGGCAATGATGAATAAAAAGGATGTAAGGGCTTACTAATTTTTAAAATTATTTAGTATAAAAGTAACATGCTTGTTGTAAACAAAGCCATACATAGTTATGCACACAGAGAAGAAAAATCTGTAAAATACAAGTAGAATTCTCTTATCTGCTTCTACTCTCTTCTCTCTTCCCAGTATCTAATATTAACAGGTATATAACTTTTCAGACACATTAATAAACACATACAAGCAAATATCTACATACACACAATAAACAAATAAGGTTATAAGATACATATCATTCTGCGACTTGATTTTTAGTGATCAATAGTGACAAGTATTGGACCTTCATCGCTGTCAGTGTGTGAAGAGATAACTCATTTCTTAAAAGGTTGACTTTTATTCCAAAGAATGGGTGAAACCAATTATTTAATTCTGTGTCTATTGATGGACACTTATGTAATGTCAAAATGTGTTTGAACATTTCTGTGGCAAGATAATAACAATAATAACAACAGTGATCATTGCCATAGCTGACATTTTCATGTGCTTACTATGCACTATGCTAAATGCTTTATGTGCTCAGTCTTCTTAGCGATTCTGTGAGGCAAGCATTATAATTGCTCTTTTCAGATGGTGAAATGAAAGCTGGAAAAGGTGACACAATTTGTCCATGTCACACAATTAGTCCTCGACAAAACCATGATTTGAATTATTAGTCCTAAAACCTACATTATTAGATAACACATAAAACTGTCCTTTAAAAGTTTTAGAAGTTACTGAGTAAAACAAAAGTTCATTTAAACTTTCACAGCATACCGATTTAAGTTTTGTCTCTTGAAATATTTAGTGTATTAATTTAACTATACATATGTAATTAAAATCCCATAATATATAAAGTCCTATATTAACTTAGCAATTCTGATTTTTCCACTCTGGCATTTCACAAAGCAATTTTGGGAGGAGTTTATCTCGTGCATCAGCATCTTCATAATGAACAGAGGCACCTTTGAGCCATCTTTCCTAGGTTTTCATCACAGATAATTTTCACTTCTATTTAAGTTGTGGGGGATACAAGACTTTTGAATCTAGTGTGAATCTGTTTCTAGAAATTTTATTATTAGCCCAAAAGAGTCACTCACATTAAATTAGAATCATTTCTCTTTTTCTGTTCTTCAACCTTCTAGTAAGTGTTGTATATGCTTTTCAAAATATAACCACTTATTGAATTATTTTTAAAGTGCTATAAATTGTTTTATAAAGACAAAAAAAACACAAATTTGCTCAAGAATACCTAGTTCCTTAAATGTCATAATTTCTATTTTGCTCAGGCAACTGTAGTGAGATTGCTGGTTCTAAGAAAAAGTCTTCTACGTCCAGAGGAAGGTCAAATGATTTCTTTCTCTCTTTCTCTCTTTCTCTCTTTCTCTCTTTCTCTCTTTCTCTCTCTCTCCCTCTCTCCTTCTCTCCTTCTCTTCTCCCCTCCCCCCACACCCAAACCAAACCAAACCAAACCAAACTAAACCAAACTAAACCAACACCACCAAAACAAACACTGTCTGGATGACTCAACAGATTTGTCACATATAAACTTGCTTGCTAGGATAGAAAGAGGAAAAAAAGAAAAAGAAAACAGAGATAAAGTCATATATAACACTAAGTTCAATAGATTACAAAATACTTTAAACAAATGAAAGCATCATCAATGTATTGATCATTTGTTGCTTTGTTGCTTTGGATCGTAAGCAACAATGACCCAGTGTAATCATTTGGGCATGAATCTAGTTTATTACAAGACAGACAGGAAGTAACTCATATATTCTCCAGGAGGTCTGGAGACTTGAACTTGGAAGTTTTATTGCTAGGTGGAAAAAAAAAATTACAAATCACACAGTAGGACTAGTCTAGTGATGTCCTCACTGTCACCACCAATGGGCATAGGCTCCACACTTCATTGCAGATGTGCCTGACCCAGGTCCCTGCTGCAGAACTAACACCACTGCTGGCTGTGAGGTCTGTGTGAGGCCACCATAGGTGATGTTGTATTTGCCAGATTGAATTTGTATGCAGTCCATTTTATCATGATACCGGCTTTCTGTTCAAAGTCCAGGCAGCTGGGATGATTGGCAGAATCTAGTTCATCCGTTTAGGCTGCTGTCAGGGAGACTGCAAAGTCCAGTACCCACCATTCTACTGATTCGTTGACTCACACATGCATGCATGAAAGGTGCTTCTGGTGCTGAGGCTGGCAGAATAATGAAAAATATTCTCTGCCATTCCTGAGCTGAAGGTCTTGCTACATTATTATCCTTTCTACACTGTAATTTTATCATTTGGAAATAATGACTCAATTTATTGACCAAAAAATAGATTTTTTCCTATTAAGAATATTCCCTTAACATTCTAAAATAAGTAATTTTAGACTAAATTACATGTGATTTTCAAGGTAGTTACAGTAGAGAAAAGGTTGACTTTAAGCTTCTTGAAGAAAAGGTTGTACAAACATTGGCTCATCAGTCTCATAAAGGAATTTCATTTCCTGTGCTAGAACTGGCAACAATTTCATGAGAGTGAAGTGTTCCTATACATACTGCATCAAGATTTTCACAATCATAATATTTGGAACGTCTGTGACACTCTCCCCCTTCGAAGTACTTTAACAAACTTTAGTTATAATTGTAAAGAGCCTTCACATCCTTAGGGATGAAAAGTATTGCATAAATGTGCCATGTAACCATGACTATTAATTCTGTACATTGTTACATAGATTATCAGAAAATGAGTAAATGGATCAGTCTCATGCACTTGAATATTAATTGGGGGAAAAAATCTTCCTTTATCAGTTTGGAGATGACAATTATATCACAGTCTATTTGCTTTCATAGGTATTCACTCTTTGTTAATCTTGACAGATTAGAACCTCAGGTGTGCTCTGTGTCTGGAAGGCTTTGTGTGCATCTTGACACAAGGTTTAGTGTCAATTCCAGTGTTCAGTCTGCTGTGAAGACACTCAGCAGTATCTCCGGCCTCACTATATATCATTCTTATACACGTATCTAGATTCTGCTGAAGCAGAGAATCTAATCCAAGTGGTTATTACTTCGCTGAGCAGCCATAATGCTCTGTGAGTTTTGTTATTGTTTAGTGATGGATTTCAATAAAGAAATTTAAAATAGTACCTTAACAATTTTTTTTTTAAATATCAATTTCTTATACTTTTATTAAATGACAGGTTTATTAACAGTTCTTTTTTGGTAATACACCAACTACATACATGTGGTTGATTCCTGATGCTTAATTCTCACTCTAGGAAGCATAATTTTTAATGGTACTTAGTATTTTAGCATCTCTTAGTTTTTTCCAGGCATGAGAATAAATAAAATAAACCTAAGCCTTGCCTATTTTAAAGTGATTTAAAAATGTTTTGGAAGTGCTATTAATGTTCTTGTCCTTGAATCCTAACACCCAGAAAAGTACCATAATTAATCCGTTTTAGCACTTCTCCATTCCATTCTTTATTGTTATACTGATAAATGCTAGTGTCTAACTCAGTGTGAACTTCTCAACCATCTCATGCTTCTGCCATGTTTAAAGAAATCCCATTCTACTTCATTTCAACAGGGTAAGAGCCTTCTTACTGTGGAGGGCTCGTATCTGAGACATTTGTTTTGAACCGTCAGGGCCATTACAGCCTGACTTCTCTGAGATTCACCTTGGACTTTGGTCCTCTGTTTACAAAGCACCTATAAGGTCAGCCAGATCTTGCAGATGGGTGAAGTAGGCCTGGTATAACACAAATGGCATCCGTAGGATTCTGGCTATGGGAAGGTAGTGACAGCTAATGAAGATCACTGTCACATGTGAACGTACAGTTGAGCTACAACAGCATATAATTGAAAAGAGCACCCAGAAATGTAGAATTTTGAAATAATGGCAACTGATACAGTTAGAAAATAATAAGACACTCCATTTTCTCTGCTTGAAAGTTTCCTTGTGGCTCCCTTTGCTGGCTCTGTTTGACCCTAGAAGTTTCTGACCTTGACATTCCTTCTTTAGGGTTGCACTCCCACCTGCTCACCCCAGCCTGGTCATCGGACTCCCCCAAATTACCATTTTAGTTTGGGCAGGCAGCAATCTCTACTTGAGCTATTGTGATAGTCCTCAAACCATCTGCTTTGTCTCCATACTTTAATATAACCTTTCCACAAATGACAGGTTAATCTTTCTCTATAGTAGCTTTCATTGTATCACTGTCTTGCTCAAAAGCCTTTAATTTCTTTGCATTTCATAGAGAGAGAGATTTAAAATCTCATATTAATAAATTCTAGCCCATCACAAGGGCTTACTATGGCCCAATCACTGTAACTAAGTGCTTTACATGCATTATCTCATTTAATTATCACATTGAGGTAGATATTATTACCCTTATTCTATGGATGAAGAAACTGAGGCTAATCTTCCATTGACCTCATTTTATATAATGAAAAAAAAAAAATAAAAAGAATCCTACAATGCCTAGAATAATATGTTTAAAAAAATAAAGGAAAAAATCTCAATTCCTATCACAGCTCTGTCAATTACTAGCTGGGGACCTTTTACAGACTCACATAAGCTCTCTAAGCCTCATCTTCATCGTCTATAAATGAGAAAAACAATAGTTATCCCTCAAGGTTATTTAGAATAAAATGAAATGATTTAAGTATGGTATTGTACCAATGCTGGTTGATATTATCAGCTTAAAAGAAACAAGAAGTTTGCATCTCCTACTAAATTAAATGTCCAAGACGAATATACAATTAAATGTATGTTGGTGAAACAAGAGATTGCCAACATAATGCGATTCCAGGCAATGCTCAAGTGACTGCTTTAGCTCCTCCTTTACTTATCCATTCAACATATGCAGTTATTTAGTGCACTCTATATGCCAGATGCTACATTTATGGGACAGGCATATATGAATGTTGACTTCTAGGTTTGCGTCCTAAAAATTAGAGGAGGAGGAACATGTTTATGGGAGCAGGGAGACTGAGTTAAGCTTTGAACCTCTTAATATTTGTGATATGTCCATTGACATTTAGGAGGACTACTGATATAAAGTTCCATGATTCAGATGAGAAAGCTAGGCTAGACAGAAAAATATGGGGATATTATGCTCTGATATTTTATTTAAAGCCACAGGACAGAATTAAGAGATCTGGGGAGAGAGTTAAAGAAACAGAATATACAGCCTTGCGTAATTCCAACATTTTGATGGCAGTTAAGAAAATGAAGGCAAAGAGAGAAGAGGAGAAGCAGTAGAGTACAGTGCTGCTGAGGTCATACAGAAAGCATCAGAAGGGTTAGGTGAAGTGTGCGTTGAAAAAAGGTCTTTGGGTGAGGTGGATGGGCAGCTTCTGGTGACCTCTGAGAGAAAGGTACTGATGAAATGGAAGAGTGGAAGATAGAAAACATCATTTTGCCACTTTCTTGCTAATATAGGAAACTCCATCTTTCCAAAACTATACCCTTTTAAACTACTGGTCAACATACATGGTTGATTTTGAAAAACAAAACAAAACAAAACAAACAAACAAACAAAAACACCCAAAGAAAACCATCCTAATTTGAAGGGCCATGAGTGTGCTAGGGAACTTGAAACAGAGTTTGGGGACATCTGGCTAATGGAGGATGTAGGGGAGAAGGGTGAGGACTAAGAAGACTAGAGGTGCTAAAGACAGAATCTTGCTATATTTTTGCCAAGGGACTGACCTGGTTTTAGTTTCTTGAAGTTTTCATAATTGCTAAAATATGCCTTATTTCAAGCTAGTGTTGAAATAGCCTTTATTTTAGGAATCAAATGAGGGAGACAAAGCTTCCTTAAAAGCTCGATTCCTCAGGGAAAATAGCTAATCAGCAAAATAGCATTTTTCTTTTCCTAGAGTGCAAAGTATGCTGATTTGATTTCTAAATGCAATGGGGACCATCAGAATGCTGATGAAATCAACTCTACACACCCTGCCTAAGGGGCAGTCCTAGTGCCCACAAGTGAGCTGTATAAAAACTGGCTTATTCACACATTTCTCCTACCTTTTTTCCCTCTTTTTGAACTATTTTGCTGTGTGTGTGTGTGTGTGTGTGTGTGTGTAAAATTTCTGAATCTATAGCATCTATTATCTGCTATGCTCTGTTTGAGTGCTAGTAGCATAATTCAACCAAAGAGACAAAATATCCTACTTTCAAGTTGCTTATATTCTAGTGGGAAGAAAGTTAAGACATTAATTCAGGAAAAAATTATGCACATCCCAAATATGTTACTCTGTGAGTGTGAATGAGTGAGCAAACTTGCCCATTATAATTCATTAATATTTATTAACTCATTAGCATTGTTTTGTTGTCAAGTTATCTAGCTGAAACATCAAAAAGTGACAGTCAAGAGAAATGGGAACATGGACAGTGTTGAAGTCAGGGTTGGACAAAATTCTGGAAAAAGATGGAAAAAGTGACAGTAAAACAAAGAGATCATCAGTTTCTATTATTCATGGCAGTTGAAAACACTGAGAATTTGGAATCGCTAATTTAAGTTGATGTGGGCTTGAGTTGAACCCATTCCAATAATGCCACAATTTTCCTAAAAGTTTATGATTCAAAACACCACACTCTTTTCACTTAATATAGACTCAGTCTTTCCAAGACTTAATGGACTGGAGAGGAAATAATAAATGACATCTAAACAATCTATATTACTAAAGAAAATAAAGTATCTTTTCTTCCAATATTCCACAATGAACTGATACAATATTCCTGAAATCAGTAGAAACTGTCCCACAACCCTTTGTGCCTGCATATTAGTCAGTTCTCAGCATATTTTCATATTCTCACTCATTCCAGATTTGCATGTTGAGAAAATGATTTATAAAATGACTAATGAAATGAAGACTTTAACCCAGTCTGGCAAACAAGAAAGCTAATTAGTGGCAATAATTTACTTCTGGTTGGAAATTCATAATTTGCTAGGTCATGACCTATAATTAATATTATTTTTGTGTTTCTTTCTCTAAGATAATTGATGGTGCATATCGAGCGTTGCTTTAGGAAAACTTATGTCTTAAATGCAACTAAAATTAAACCATAATCTTGCATAGGTAAATTATATAAGACATTTCAAATCAAAGAATCTTTAAATTAGTGTCTCACAACAACAGTAGAAGAATTAAATGTCTTATTTAAAATCACACGGAATAAACATAACCTTGAGGGGAAAAACAACTTTTTTTTGTTTTCTGAAATGGCATTAAAATATACAGCCCTGACACCTCACTGCTAAAGAGAAGATATTTGCCCTAGGTTTCAATTAGTGTAGTACACTGAAAATAGAAAGATAAATTATTGTTGTAGAGTTTCTTTTAATATTGAGAAAATTTTAGAATAATAGTTCAGAAATTAATACATTAAAAAAATTATACTCAACACCTAGAACTGATCACTGCTAGCATTTTTTATATTAGCTTCATCTTCTTTAGTTAAAAACAAAATATGATTGATATAGTCATATGCTCCTGTGCCCTTTTCACAGAGGCAATTATTATCGTAAATTTAACCGAGTCTATTTTTAAAAATTATCATCCTATACTTATACATAATAGATCTATTCTGTATGTATATTTTATAACATTTTACATACATAGTATTCAATATGGTTCTGGAGTCTATCAATATGTGTGCAACTTGTTTTTAAATCAAGTTATAGTTTTGAAATCTATTAATATATGTTTCCATCTTCATCTTGTGAACTTGCGTAAATGTTTCTTTAGAGTATAAATATGGAAGTAGAATTTCTGGTTCTATAAATTTTTTATTTCACTAATAATACCAAACTGTTCTCCAAAGTGGTTTTTCCAATTCATCCTCCCACAAGCAGATATTAGAGTTCACAGCCATTGCCAATACTCGGTACCGTCAGCCTTTAAAGTGGTCACTTACCTGATGGGTGGGAAATAGTATCTTATTTTATTCATTTATTTGTGTGAATGTTTTGTATGTCTCTGATCACTAATAAGGCTCAGAATTGCTTCATAAAATAATATGAAATAAATTTGGATGTAATGTAAAATGTTATAAAATATACATACAGAATAGATCTATTATGTATAAGTATTTGGATGTATATGTATAAGTAACATTTGGCTTTTTTATGTGTGGCTTTGCTTGGTCATAATCCTTTGTCTATTTTTTTCTGTTCCTTTGTTTATGCTAATTTGCATTTTATAGAATTATTTTAAAAAGAAAATATCTCTGATAAATTAAAGCAATGTAAAGTGTAAGAAGTAAATTTATTGCTTTTCACTTAACCTCATCTGCCTGTCATTCTGCCCAGATCCTATTTAAGAGTGCTTGGGAACTTAGAAGATTTTACAGAAACAGGGCTTCATGCTACAAGTAGTTTGGTATTTGCTAAAGTCTTCAAAATAATTTCACTTAGAACCTAGGGGCTTTGCGTAGGAATTGTCCTGTCACTTACAAATATGCCCACACCAGCACTCACATTGCTCCTGGCAGTCCCTTTCAGGAGGCTGCAATCAAGTGAAACGTGGCACATGTCAAAGTGATGGGTATGAAGAGATCCAGTGCTCTTAAATAACATCATTACTTTATAGGGGCTGAACCTTGTACAGGGGTTTCCTGCAATCTGACCTTTACTAATAAATCTTTCACAAATCTCTACATGGTGTTGTAATGATTGCTATAAAGATGCAATTAAAGAGACATCTGAGGGCAACACAAGGGGGGTTTCCAGAGGGGTTGGAAGGAAGAAAGAACTTGAAATTAAGGCATGTAATCACAAAGTAAAATCTAGCAGATGTTAGAAGTAAAATAAACAAGTGGATGCCCAAATATTACATATAATACATGCGCACATACATACACATGCATGCATCTATATACATATATTCACATACACATATGTATACACGTGTGTATGCATGCACACATACATATATGGGTCTGAGGACTTGTTCAGCAGAGCACTAATCTCCAGCAAAAAGTTCAGCGAGTCTGTAACATTTACATCCAAATTTATTTCATTTACCCAAATGAATCATTATTTACATAACCTATTTGGACAGGATTCTTTTAGGTAGGTATTGTCAATATGATTAGAATTTAATATTTATATAACCCGAACAATGCACTAGGTACTCCAAAATTGATGAAATTGGAGCAAAATTGTAACGTTCACATTTATCTACCTAAAGATAATATTTTGCAACCTCAGACTACTGTATTCTGCAGGCACTGGGAAAAATCTCTATTGAGGCCACTTTCTAAACATGCGAGGATTATTTGCTGACTTATATTTAGACAGTAAGTATACAGGTTATATAAGACTGTGAGAATAATAAAAATGAAGGGAGAGGAAGACTGAAAGTGGACATGGTAATAATGCCTTAGATTTTGGGGAGAAAATAGATTACATTCAGCGTCAGTTGAAACAGAATTGTGAACATGTTATTATCACAAAAATAAATTCAATAAATATTAAGTGGGTGATTTATGCATTTTAAGGTCACCCCTAATTCACCGGTACAATATGTCAGTTGCTTTATAAAATAATAATAATAATAAAAAATATTTTAAAGTTCTAAACCAAATCCCCTGAAACTCCTTGTATGTATATATGTGTGTGTGCGTGTGCGTGTGTGTGTTTGTGTATGTGTGTATCTTACAAATACTTACATCTTAGTAGAAATTAATGATGTAAGTTTTCATTTCCACTTCTTAGTGAGAGTGAAGGAGAACTAGGGATGGTGACCAGAGAATTAAGGGATATAGTACAGGGATGCTGGAATTCGGTTGGGCAAAGAGATGGTCGACAAAGAGCAAAAGAATTAGAATTAAAGGTTATTTAAAAACAACAACAACAAAAAATAACCTTTGTTTTTCTCTTTTTAAAATGAACTTTTGTTATTTTCACAAAATCTGTATAAAATATATGAGAACAAAAAAATTGGAAAAAAGGGAGAAAAGTCCCCTAATTCATACCATTGAGACGGAACCCTCATAAAATATTACATATCCGTCTACCTTTTTTATGAGCACATGTATGGGCACACTCAGTGTTTAATACGGGATTTTCTAAACATAATCTTTTGTGATTAGATGTTTTAATCTAATATATGTGCACATGCATGGTATTTTCATGTCAAAAATATAGATTTGTATTATAATATTAGTGAATGCTTGTATTTCAGTATAAATTGTATTGTTATTTTATGTAATCCATTCCTTCTGAAATTTTTATTTCTTTTCTTTTTTTATGTTATGGTTTAACAAGTATATTTATCACTGTACAATTTTCTGGTATTTTCCTGGCACCCTAAATGTATAGTTTTTCTTCTAAGATTCTAATCAAATTAATTGCTATAAAGCATCTCTGAATAAAGGCAGAAGTGGAATGTATTCAAATAGAAACTTAAAATTTCAGTCTATCCATACTTCAACTAGTGGAAACCAAAGTAAATAGTTTTTTAAAAGCACATTTTAATTAAATATGTGTAATGCCAGTTTATAGCAAAGTTATTTCTTGGGAAGCTTGTATTTGAAATTATACAGAAAATATCTATTAGTTATCATTAATAACTAAAGTATAACTTAAAAATATTAAACAGTAAGACAGCCTTGAGCATCACCGAGCCAGAAGGGATGACGATTCAAATAACAAAGAAAGTATCCCTTATCTATACTGGCTGAACTCCAGTTCTGGTATTATGTAATTTAAATTTAGGCACATGCTTCTATAGTCAATTTGTAAGCCTAAAATCAGACCCAGTATTACTTTATGAGGTTTGGAGCTAAGTTGAATGTCTAATGAGTACTGAAAGTTTAGTTTTTGGTTTTGCTTTGTTTTTGTTTTTATAATAAGGCCTATTCCATTTAAGTCTCATTAATGGCCAGTACAGAGAATTAAAATGATCTATATTAGTCACGAATGGGAGATGTCTCCAAATATTAGATTACAATCCCATCCTGTGAGACAGTTCGATTGTGTGTCTTACAGTTCACAGAGATTTAGCTGGAGTGTAAACTACTTAATAAGAGGGGACTTTAAACAAAAGAGCATTATGGAAAAAATAAATAAATAACACTACTTAATTGGATGAGATTTGTGCTTTATAGCACTGCTATTTGATAGTCGAGAAAATCAGGGGATTTATAGTCTAAGACCCTTAGGTTATATCTTCTCTCTAGTAGAAGTAAACTTTTTAACTTTGGATAAATATTTGAGCCTCAGTATCCTCATATGTAAACTGTCTACCTACTCAATCTTAGTGTCTTGAGGATCAAATGCATGCATATATAAGAGCATATCAAAGTTCTTAGTAAACTCAAATGTAAATATTACATTATAATACTCAAATTTACAATTCATCAGGAAAGGCAATGCAGCCATTCCTGTTAAAATCCTGACAAAGTGGCTGAAAAGTTGACTCCTACAACAAGGGATCAAATATCAAAATTTGATGTCAAAAGTCTGCATGATGTCCTTCCTCTTGAAAGAAATCTTTCAGTCTGTCAGACAGTCAGTTAAGAGTAGGTAATTTTATCGAGTGCTCTCTCGTCCAGGATATTGAAATTCCCTCATCCATCTCAAAAGCTTGGTGTTATCTTTGACTCCCACCTCTCCTTTGTGTTCCATGCCTATCAGTTATGAAAAGGCATGAGGCAGCTTCTGTTGCTCCTGACTTTGCCGCTCTGGACCCGTGAGCTCAGCTGTATTTCATTTCCTGTCCTTGATGTCAATGAGATCGCTAATCCTATCCTCAACAACAATAACAACAAAACATTGCTCCAACTTGCTTCCAAGGGTTTCTTAGACTTATAACCAAAAGAGCAATAACTAAAATATTTTCTGGCTTCACTCTTCCATGTGTAACCTACTTTACATAGAAACTATATTCTTTGCTTTGGACTCCCTAATACTCTAAATCTTTGCTTGTATATTATTCTTTCATCTCTATCTACTGAAATAGCAGTTCTTCCTATAAAGCTCAGTTTAAATACTATTGCTTTCAAGAAAGCCTGTCTCATTCTGACTACTAGGTTGTGAGATTCTGCATTTTTTTTTTTATCTCTCTCAGAAGGCCTTCTTGCTTCTCGTATTTTGCCTTTTGCTGTGTGACCAGACTTAGCTCATTCTTTGTCCATCGTCCATTGCTCACCCTCACACACTAGATCTCTGTCTGGGTCCTTGGAGCAGGAGATGTCTCTTACGCATTTTTAAGATCTACACATGTTATATGGTATCCCAGTCATTGTAAGAATAAACAATTGTGAAAGAAATAAATGGCTAAACACATGAAAGAATGAGAACTACATATATTATAGGAGCCCCTTCTAGAAAAAGCTTAGAACACTGAAAATCAATCACTAAAAAAAAAACTTAGACTAAAATTAAAGATGTAGTATTCATTTTGGAAGTCCCACTTTAAAAAATATTGATATTGTAATGTCTTTTTTTTTTTTTCACTATTCTCTTCAGTGTTCTGGTGGGCATAGGGCCGAAAGCACTATGGGACACCGGCAGATGGCAGAACCCTAACCATGAACCCAGCACTAATTTAATTTTAAAAACATATTAATATGATCTATGTTCTGCTTTTGGGCAACATTTCAAAAGGAAAGCTTACAGACCTCTAGCAATTCACTGATGAGACAAATATGAATAAAAAATTGATAAGTCACTGTGATATAGTCAGTTGGAGAACAAGAAAAAAAAACGAGAAATTTTGAAAGTATTGGGTACATGAATCTGGATCCTATATTGACAAGACAGCCACCATTGCCGCCATTCATCTTCCCATTTGAATTTTCACAGTTGGTGACACTGTTCAGTTGAAGAAACCGATTTATCTATTCATTTCAACTCAATTATTCATAAATTCTGTCTCACTAAGGAGACACATGAGAGTCAATGAATGATGAAATCTAGAAGTTAAGATCATATTCAATATTATACTACTGAGTTGGAAAGAACCTTAGAGGGACATTTTTTCTCAGTTTCCTTCCCATGAAAAGTGTCCCTTTTGCAAAGTCCTTGGCAGGCCCTTGCCAACCTCCAGATAATCAAATGACTGGTGAATTTTGTCATTCAGATTCCTCTCAGATATCACCCAATGATTTACCTGATTAGGCTATCTAAATCAGAGTTCCTCTGAAATCATTTAATATAATGTTCTCTTTAATTTTTGTCATAGTGCTTATTGTTGTATAACACCATTTGTTTATTAACTTCTTTATCATTGATCTCTACCCAATAGAATGTAATAGCCACAAGAATAAAAACCTTGTTTAGATTGTTCACTGATGTAGCTAAGTTATCTAAAACAGTTCCAAGCATATGGCAGACATTCTAGGCTAAGTGCTAATTCTACTAATAGTCACTTCATGTTACTGAATAAAACTAAGTATCATTTAAAAACAACAGCCATTATCTTCTAAGGTAGTCCACACTATTCCTAGAGAATGCTGTTAGAAAGCCTTTCTAGTTTTAGAGCTAAAAAATCTGTCATTCTATGCCATGTCCAGTTGGACCTAGTTAATGCTTATCTAATAAGGCTACTACATCTGAATTACGGTTGATCACTGTAATGTTTGAAGACTCAACCTTGAGTCAATTGACAAGTTACTAAGTTTTAATCCTCCCTCTGCTACTCACCAAGACTTTTTTTTTTAAACAAAAAATTAATAGTTGATATGTTGGTTGAGACACAATATTTATCATGTCACCAATACAGTGATTCTCACCTTCTTTGAGCCTTGGACTGACTATTGCGAATTCAATAAAGATACAAATCTGCTCATCAGAAAAGTGCAAGCAAGGTTTACATACAATTACAACAGATTCACAAATACCTCCAAATATATTTAAAAACTCTAAATAATGAACAAGATGTTTCAAGATACAATCCTAGTCCTCAAGGAGCCCTCTCTCTAGAGATGGGCAACAGACTACACTGTGTCTTTTTTTTCTTGGCTTCACAATTGCATTCTGTTGCCCACATGGTACTTTAGATCTAAATGGTGAACATCTTTCTCAAGAAAGATAGAAAGATGCTTTTCCTCTCAGAGTGTGTAATTTTCAACTGTGAATTATCTACGACAAATCAAATCCTCTAGCTTATACCTCCAAATTGTTTGGCAGCAAAATATTTTTTCACAATTCAGAAACATAATTCTGCTAACCACTGTTACAGATATTCTGTCTCATAGGACTTTAGTTCAGTGATTTAAAATACATCAAAATTGCATTTACATCCTTTCTATATCCTGTTCCTGATTGTTTCCTTTTAATGACCTCCACTAAGGGAAAATGGATTTATTTTAGGTTTGCAGTGTTTCCAAAGTCAAGATAAGGGGACCCTGATAGCTTACGGAGTGACAAAATTTTCTATAGGCAACACAAATAAATAAAATGACTTGCCATCATTATAGGCTCTGTCTGTTGCATTTCTCTCTACAGCAGAATTAAATAGATGTTTTTATTCTGGCAGAAATCTCACTCCCGCCACTTTTGCTTTTGTCTCTCTTCTGAGAGGGATGAGACCTTCTCTGTCAACTCAGAAGCTCTTACTGTCACTAGGCAGAAAGAAAGCACCTCTCCATGTATGAGGACTATCATCTGCCAATAGATTTGGCTGTCAACCACCCAAAAACACTGTCACTCAGTGTCAAAGCGCTAACAACAAAGCAATTATCCACACGAAAGAGAAAGAGAAACAGAAGACCCAAGTTATGTAGATAAAACAGAGCCAGTGAAAAATATAACAAGTGCTTCTGAAAACTAAAGTGTGATTCTCTTCATCCCTCCCTCACTCCCTCCCGACAGGCTGCAACGTCATTCGTAAAGCTTTCTCAATATTTTTTAAATTAAAGCTTGGCAGGCATTTTTGCTTATTTTATGAAACACAAACAAATAATTTTCCATAGAACATAAATCCTCTTCTATCAATGTATCTATCTTATTTTTAGGAAAGAAATATATTCAGGCTCAACTCAACCTCAGAAATATCTAAGACTCAATTTATAAAGGCTAAGTAGTAGCAGCCCTTAGAAAGAAAGGTTCTCATATATGGAATAATTTTATAGAGACAGAATAGAGTTTCAAGAAGAAAAAGAACAACTGAATATGTCAGTATGATGACCTAGGCAATTGTATCAAATACTGTAACACCAAATAAAATAAATTTTAACTCATAGACTACAAATAAACCTTACAGGTATGCATCAGGAATTCAAACTAAAGTTTGCATTTAGATATGGTGGGATAATAGTGTCTGCTTAACAAATTTTCTCTCAGGTTATGTAGCTATTCTTTTTTTTTTTTAATTTTTACAGTCATTCAACAGCTATTCATTAAGCACCTATAATTTCTGGAAATGCAGTGGTATAAAGTAAGGCTAGCTTTTACAGTCCCGGAGAGAGTCTACTGGCAAAGAAAGGTAAAAACAAGCAGATGGAAAGACAATTCTTGACTGAAGTGTCAAGATAGTTCACTCTTTTTCTGGCTCTATATTTTATTTTCTTTCATTTTTTTTTCTCTAGAGCAAATATTCATGCTGTGTAAAATAAATGAAATGGGCTAATACATCAATCTATAATTTTCATTTTCATTGTAGTATTCCAAAATATTTTCCATGATTCTATTTGATAGCTTGTAATGTCTCTTCCTATAACCCACGTTCTTATTTTTCGTAGGAAGATAACATGGCCTAACAAAAATATTTGGGGCACAGCACTGAAAATAGTTTGTGAGCTTTTTTACCCTAAAATATACATTGTTACTGAAGTCAACTGCCATCCCCATCATTATAATATTATTACATTTTCCTGATGCTGGAATTTGTACAACATACTGGGGACATATATTTGAAAAAATAAAATTGATGAAAATATCCAAAATATTCAGAAAATATCAAGAATTATGGAAAGTTGGGAGGATGATAAATCATCACTTAACTAAATTTGTTTTCAATTATAAGTTTAGAGGTATACCACATTACTATGAGGTATAGAAACTTGTTATTAATCTAGATACATTTCTTTATCTTCAAGTACTTCTCTGTTTCTGAGGAGTCTTTATATCAAAATATAAAAATATAATCTTAGAAGAAAAAATGTATACAATGTCATGAATTTTAATTCTAGTTCTCTTAGATAACAAGTCCTATATGAGTTTGTAAATTATTGATTATCATAACACTATGAGCTGTGAAGAACACTAAAAAAAATATTTTTGTAAGATTAACAAGATTTAATCTTGCAATTAACAATTAAGGTTTCAGAAGACTTTTTAATAGAAGGTAGAAAATTTTTATTAATAATTAGTAAATTTATGTAACAAAACATTTTAAAATATAGTAGAACACTGTAATTTATGCTATTAAATTTTAATTACCTTATTTGATATTGAAAATTAGCATATACAATATATTCATGGTGAAACTACAGGAAGAAACATTAAATCTTTATATGCAGAAATAATGACATTCTGATAGTTTTCTTTTTTTAATTCCTTCCTTCCTTACTTTTTCTTTCACATTTCCCGTGGTGATCCCTCATAGATTTGGTTTGGTAACTCTGCTTGAAAATAAACACATATTCTGTCTTTTACTGAAAAAACAGTAATATAACAGAGATGTGAAATATATGATTAAGGACCAAAATCATCTAAGAAAAGCTCTTGCATCAAGGAATTCCATATTCACTCTGTTAGACTTAGATAGAGTAGCCAAGGGTCGTTTTTCTTTTTTTCTTCTACAAAGTAACATCAAATATTTGGTAATAAATTGTGAATGTGAATCCTAATTTTTAGACGGGATTCTAACTTTAAGACAGTTCTCTAAATAAGAAGGTGAGAGTATGGAGAAGCAACCGTGATTTTTCAAGAAGGATCAGATGATTGAAGGCACCATGTTATATTTAAAAACATCAGGACCACTAGATTATATACACCTTCTAGTACCATAGGCAGGTATATTTTATTCATTTTTGATTCCTTATTACCCAGCATAATGCTGGTACATGGTTCAGTAGGTGCTACATATTGTCACACTAAAAGTAGTTAAATGGATGCTATAAATAAGGACATTCTGGTTTAGTATAATTTCTATCATCAAAGTAACTACTTGAATTGATGACCTTTATGGTAGACTATCAACTCTGAAATTATGTCAGTCTAGTTATTTGATAGACAGAACATTCCGAATGTTTAAATATCTTAGACGATGAATGTATCTTTCTTATTTTGGGGAGTTCATATTAAAAAGGCATGTGTGCATACGTGCGCCATGCACACACATACAGTACTCACTACTTTTGAAATGGTTGCTTGTATTCAACATTTCCATTTGTGGACAATTTAGGATTGATGTAGAAAAGAATATGAAATAAAGAGTTGTCTTTCATTTTTTCTTTTTCCAAGGTACTAAAAATGCATTTTCAAAATACAAGATAGGTCACTGCTGTATTTTACAAAAAAAGCTAGAAACCTGGTGGAATCACAAACTATAAATTATTTTGTATATATTTTATGTAGTATTTCAAATATAATACATTCATCTTTTTTCAAGTTTAGAAAAAATAAACTTACTTTGGACTTATTCTAAATTTTATGAAAATGGCTTGCTAGATATCTCTATTGGTATGGTGATGATGACAATGGTGTTGACAGCACGTGCTTATCTAGACTTACTTGACCCTGTGTAAAACGTTTTACACATCTTAACCCATTTAATTCCAATAACAACTTTATGAGGCTATAGTTGTTGTCATTTTACAGACGAGCAAACTGTTGCCTTGACACACAACTAGAAAGTAGCAGAGTTAGAATTTGACCTGATTCATTCAGTTCCAAATTCCATGCTCTGAACCAGTAGATTAATGATGACAATAATATATGCCATACACACACACACACACACACACACACACACACACACACACACATATAAAATGCTAAAAAATATTAACCAGTGATTAATTACAAAACAAAAGTTGAATTTATCTTAAAGATTACCTAACAATCTGGTTATTACAGAATAGGTCTTTGGAATTGAAACGGATATTGGTATGGCAAAAGACTATATTATTTCCTTGTGCCTAGACTTAAGAACAATGTAATTCCTTAAGAATTTGACAAAAATAATGAGCAATTTTAGATAAAATGACTCTGCCAATTTAAGTTCTGAAGCAATGAACATTAAGGATAAATATTTCTCTGTGCACATATTAACTTTGAATGATTGACTTGACAAAGTGCCAATTTCAGTTCACTTGATAATTATTAACAATTTTACTGACTGAATTTTGTTTCATTTAATTCTAAGTGACATTCTACTCATATATTTTTCAACAACATCATCTAAAGGACTTATCAAATATTTTTAATAAAGGCAGGTCAAAACTATAGAACCAATGAGACAAATGAGGTCAATGCTTACCCATTAAATGAAGAACTTCTACTTTCCAGTATGTACTTAGTAGAAGCAAAAATGGAAATGCAGAAAACTCATGTAGTTTTCTTACAAACTCAAGATTACATTAGCTACCAGTTTGTCAGTAGTGAGCTGTGCCTGAAATAATATGCTAACAAAGGGCAAAAACAAAAACTTTGAAAGATTTCAAATTTTAAAAAGGAAAAGAAAATCTTATGCATGTTCTCTAAAATGACAACATGTTGGCATTTCTGGAGAGTCCTTGATAGAAAAGGATCAGTGTGCAAGGTAGGCCCCAAAAGGTTTTATAATAGTTTATTTTTGCCCTCTTTTGCTCTGAGTTTATTATAGCTATCTTATTAGAACTTTTACAGATCTGCTTTTATTTTATTTTATTTTATTTTAATTTTATAGTTCTGTGTTATTTTTTTCTCTCATTTTCTACACTTCTAAATCTAATAGCTGAAAATATAAAAAGTCCAGAAATTATCATGTAGAGTGCATATGAATGGGTTTCTTAAAATCTTTGCCAATTTGGGTATCACCCAACTTGGAAAGTCTCCCAGAAGGGTGCACTTAAAAAAGTTATGTCATTCTCCAAGTTGTTATTGACAAATGTTTCTGTGGATGTTAATAGACATAAATGTTATTTTTTATTTAGACTAAGTATAGAAATGAAGCACTTACAACAGCACATTACAGATTTTTATCAGCCAGGAGTGGAATAAGGCCTGGGAGAGAGGGAAAAACATTACAATTGTATACAATTAACTCGCGGGTAAGCTAAGCCAAGGTATGGGTGTTTCTGGAGGATTCTAGCAGGAGCTTAGAAGCAAGACTGCAATTATGTGGGGGAGGGTATGCTCAAATATTGGAAATTTTAAAATAAAAGATCTTTGTACTTCTAATTAAAGCATATTAATTTTTTCTTATTTCAAATGGCATAGACTAGAATTTATCTTGACGGAAAATGAGCCTGGGTTTGCTAATCTGATTATCCCAAAGTGTACTCAGTATATTCAAAAAGTTACCTGAGTAGCAGATGGTAGGAAAAAATAAGAAACAACGTCAGGATTTTACAGAAACATGCGGTGGAGAGAAAAAGTCCCAGTTCATCACATAATCCTTAATCTGAGTAGAAAAATAATCCCCTTTCTTACAATTAGACCTTGCCAATTTCTCTTGCTTCATTCAAACAAATACTGGAAAAAGAACGAAAAAGAGAAAATGGAAAAAAATTATGTGAATTCAGACAGCCAAAGAATACTATCTCTAAAACATAATTACTTTGGAAATTCAAGGTTAGGAGAATATCTAATTGATACAAAATAAGACATGTGTTAATGTTTAATATGATTTCCTCCTGTCCCTGTGCCAGTCAGACATTTGGTTCCTAGCATGACATTAATGAGACTGTGAGTGCCTTGGGACAGACCCCATGTCTGGTTTCCTTCTCCACAGCCCATGGGTTTTATCCTAGTGACTAGAACTTAGAAGGCTCTCAGTTCATATTTTGAAGAGCAGAATCCAAAATAATTAGCCCTTTGTCCTAAACGAAGCCTTGCTTCCATTCAAAATTAGTCACTTGCCATCCCACAGGTCTGGAAGACTCTGGATTGTCAATGAATGAATATAAATCAATATAAATCATTTTTATGTTTGCAAAATTAAATACCGAAATGGGTAGTTGCTAAGGTGGTTTCCAGTGTTAACGTTTTCCAGTGTCTCTGGATGCATCTACCTGTGTTCTTAACGTTATAAAAAAAAATTTTAAGTTATAATTAGCATAAAATATGATATTAGATTCAGGTGCACAACACTGTGATTAGACATTTTATACCTTATGAAGTGATCACCAGGATAACTCTGGTACCCACCTGACACCACACATTGTCATTACAGTATTAGCGACTATATTCCCAGTGCCGTACTCTACATGCTGTGACTTATTCTGTAGCCGGCAGTTTGTACTTTTTAGTTCCCATGTTCCCTTTTTTATGACCAGAGAGGAAAAACTTCAGTATACTACTTTTGGTCATGTTTCTCTATGTTCAGGGTAATTTTTTTTTTTTTTTTTTTTTTTTTTTTTGAGGTGGAGGAGAGTGAATGTGAAGGCACTGGCAATTTCAAATAAAAACTATTGCTTTGCTTCAGGTTAAATCACTTAACCTACTGTGAAGCAATTAGAATCCATTTTGATGTTGAGCACAGCTCGGTGCTTAATAAAAGGGTCACAGGGAAGCACAAGCAAAGATGGCCAATCAGCTCTGCAAATGGCAGGGGCCCCCACCAGCTGTGCAAAATGGTCGCTACCCCTATACTGGACAAGTAGGTCCATCTCCCCTCCTCTCCTTGCAACTCTCATTCCTCATTTTGGAAAGACTACAGAGTTCTGGAATTTACAGCCTGTAAAAGTGAGGAAAGCTATCGTAAGCATTTTTTAAACTGTTTTATTAAATTTTATTTTACATAATAGAGAATGTTGCCAGAGCTTTTTACATACATGATAAATCTCTCTTTTCTTATTTATTGGCAAATGATGAAAGTCAAAAACAATTCATCACCTGCTGTGGCCACTCATATATAAAAACAATCCTGCTATTATCCACCATGCTTTAAATCAAAACTACATAGCTAACACACTCTCGCCCTTGCACACCCACACACTCGGAAAGAAAAGGCAAACATAATGTCTTCCCAGAAACAGAGGCAGCTCTACAGTCTTCCAAAACAAAATTCACTCACTCACACATTCACCTATATTGTCCTTCTTAAAGAATTGTATTGGAAAGCAGCACAGACCTCTCTGATGGGGCCACCCAAGTCTGGAGCCTATTTAATTTAACATATAATTACCTACTAAACTTTTCTTAAGATTACTCAAAGCATACATCCCCAACTAATTTTCTAAAAAAACAACATGATTATTTTTCCCCTAATGGTAACAAAGACACTAGGTATTTATATAAGAATAAGAAAGAAATGCAACAGTTATTTTTGCTTTTACAATGTGATCTGTTAAATATTAAAGATGACATAAGTGGTGTGGATTCACATAAAAATATTCTTAATGTGCAGAGTAGAAAAACTATTTATAGACCTTCATGTAGTTAAGAAATATCCACTGTAATTCTACCCCCTGAGATACAAATTTCTAAAGCTGAATCCTGCTATAATCTAAAGTTACATTGTAATTCCTGCTTATGTCAGAAGTATTCTATAGCAGTGGTCCTCGACCTTTTTGGCAGCAGGGACCTGAACTCTTATGAGAATCTAATGCCTGATGATCTGAGGTGGAGCTGAGGCGGTGATGCTAGCACTCGGGAGTGCTGCAAATACAGATGAACTTCGCTTGCTGGCCCACAGCTCACCTCCTGCTGTGCAGCCTGGTTCCTAACAAGCCACAGACAGGTACTGTTCCTGGCCAGGGGGTTGGGGACCCCTGTTCTATAGTATCTTAATTTTATAAAGGGAAAGCAATTTGTACTTTTGATGCATACTTAATGGTTGGTAGAATGTTATTTTGAGCCCTGGTTGGTAGAATGTTATTTTGATGATGGTTGGTAGAATGTTATTTTGAGCCCTTGCTGCTACTGCCCATTAGTTCCAAGGGAGAACTATAATGACTCCCTGGTATAGCAATTTAACAAATTACTGCTAGGTCTGAATTCCAAATTCAGTTACAAACCATGAAACCAGTCCAGAAAGGAGACACACCAAGAGAACTTGAAAGCCAATCAAATGGCTTGCATCAGTTATTACTGTGGACTACTACAAAGAAGAAAATTGTATTGCCTTAACTGTTTTGTTCGTCTCATATGTAAATCAAGAAGTAGTTGCCTCAGTTAGTCCCCCACTTTCTTTCTATCCTGGGCTAGGACTTGGAATGAAACAGAAAATCTACAATAAAGTTACTGCAAAGATGGCAATGGAAAGCTAAGCATAACTCTACTTGTTTTCTCTCTTGATTCAAAGAGTTGAAGACATTTGTCTAATACTAACAGAAATGTAGCACAGGGAGGCTTTCATTATTTTTTTTTTCTGACAAATCGATAGGATTTGTCCTGAAGAATCCACATGTTCAATAATCTGCAACCAGCAGAATGCATTTTTTAAGGTGGCTAGCTGGGGTCTGGTACACTCAGAGGCCATAATTAAATCTACCGTCTCTGAAATCGAAACGATGAGTTTGGTTTCATCAGCACTCTAAATAAAGGGAAACTATTATTTCATTGGTAGAGAGTTGGGTTACTTACATCACTAAGGATATGGGTGGAACAGGAACTACCTCACCAAATCCAATCTCTTTGCAAGCCAGAAGTCAAAGAGATTTATCATTTCCAAAGCTGACGATTAGGAAATGTAATTCGTCAATGCCATTTAGTGGCCAGTGAATGAATGGATCAGACCTATGTGGAAGCTGGCATTTAATGTTAAAAAGGGAATTCATCTAGACAGATAATCTATTTCTCAAAAAAGGAATTGACTTTACAAAGTCTATTTGATTGTACCCTATTTCATTTATTACTTGTATTGGGAAATGTCCTATCTACCTAGTTTCCCAAGCCCCTAATTTCTCTCAGTTGGTCCTCTGACCTCTAAGAACATTTACCTGTTGGAAACATTCTCGCAGTTATCCAGAAGGCCAGAGAAAATACAAAATGGAAAGGACAAAAAACTTCATTTTTAGGCCAATGCCAATTCAGTAGGTTACCCTGAAAATTTTTTTCAAATAAAAAGATACTCATGCTAGGTCAGAAACTGAATATGATTGAGTTATAAAGTCCTTACACACTCATTTACGCTGCTATCGCTGTAGTCAAGTGACATTAAGAGATCATCGTTGAGTAAGAATAATGTGTTCAGCTTTACTATAATTTTACTAATAAATTTTGGTTTTCTACTGAAGTTTTGAAATTGTCTTTTCTGACAATCTTAAAAATAGAATTGATCTGATTACTTTGTCAGGAGCAGATATGGAAAGTGTATTTCAGATTCAGTTTTCTTAACTGTTATTCACATAGTATACACACACACACACACACATATTTGTAAAGCCACAAGATTACTGATAATACGGCTTCTCAAAATGATTAGTTTAAATTAATTCCTTTAACTTTGTCATTTAAGTGCATGTGCCCTTGTGCATTTCCTAAGTGTATTCGCTTTCCTGCCCTCCTCTGCAAGCCCCTTTTTCTGCCTTGACCTCTTTAATTTACCAGTCCTTCTAATAAAGGGCTTATTTCCACAGGAAGTATAATAGGTTCACAAAGTAGCTTTTTGTCATGCAAATGCCCCTTCCCTCATCGTGAAGATTTTTTCTCTCATGAGATCCACTTCATGATTCAAACGTTCTTTTAAAACTGGGATTTTTTAAAAAAATGTCTAAACCAGTGTTATGCAAAGAGTCGGCCTGCAAACTGTTACTGATATGCAATACGGTAAGACGGTGCCTGGATGTGAATTAATTACATCATTAGGCATACCATGAAGTTCAAGTGACATTTTTTTTCATTGATGGACTTTCTCACTGAAGGAAGTACTATGTGAATTTACCTTCTGGCATATACTCCAGCTCCAGTAATAAGCAGTTCAAGGACCAGCGCTTGGAGTGACAAAAATCACCTATGTCTAATCAGTCTAGTGCTTAATCTGGTTCGAAGATCTGTGGATGAATAAATCTATAGCTCCAGAGTATTGGGCATAGGCCCTACTCTCCTTCATCCCCCTTTTCCACCATAGTGCCACGTCAATGTCATTGGACATCACGTCATCCACTCATTTGTTTTCTCATACATTTATCTATGTTTAACGAGTTACTCCATCAGATAATACTTGTTCTCATAAAGTTTACATTCGACTGAGAGACAACACCATATAATAAGTACATAAACTAAGTATATTCGGAACATCGTAAATGCTTTCAAGACGACAAAACATGACGACGTGACTAAACCTGGAAGAACAGACTGGCATATGTGTGCTACTTTAGAATGAACATCTGAGCTGAGAACTGAATGACAGGCAGAAATTATCTAGAGGAGATGTAGAGAAAAAACTGTTTTCAGCAGAGGCAAAGAAAACAAACAAACAAACAGCTAGTGAAAAGGTCCTAAGGTGAAATGAGCTTGACATGTTAGAGGCCTAAAAAAGGGTTGGCAGGACTGGAGTACAGTGAGCAAACAGGGAGGGCCCAGGGCCTCTACCAGGAGAGACCACCGATAACACCTCCTTAATCTACTAGTCATCGAATTGGCATCATCACTTTCTCAGGCATGTTTCTTTTCAAATTGTTTAACACTTCCAACTCTAATTGACAGAATTACGGAGAGCAACAAGCTACTAGCATGTCTAGAGTGAGAAACATTAGGAGTTAGAATTAAATATATCTGATTTGTCTGAGAGCACAAATTATTCCTCTAAAATCATTCTTTAGGACTTGTTATACCAAATCAACTGAACACGCTCCTGTCACCTGGAAAAGCAGTGTGCTGTGGAGCTGACATCCCCACAAATAAGAAGTTAGACCGGGACCTTAGGGGTTCTAAAACACCGTTGTTTTAGAGGCCATACGGATAACACAAACAAGTGAAATCGTCAGGGGGACAGTGCTAGTTGAATGACAAATAGCAATGGGCATGTGTGATGTGATTAGGAGGGCGGGGACTGCAGCGCAGTGGAGCGTAGTGTGTCCATTCTCAAAGCGTAAGCCACCACAAAGTGCCAGCCAACAGGACTGGACTGGCATGTGGCCCTAGTGGGGCCAGACTGCATGTGTTCATGAGAAACTGGGATTCGAGACTGGAGATGAATTTATATGATTATTTTACAAATTAGCGAGTTACTAAAAACAATGCAGATCAAACAAAACATAACTTCAGGCTTCCGTTAGTCCATTGGCTGCTGATGTCCAAACTTTGATTTAATCATGGGCTCATTTGATATTTAAGACATAAACAAACATGGCCATCTTATTGTATGGCAACTTTTATGAATGGCCAGGGAGCTTGTCCTGTTTCTTTTCTTGTATGATGGCAGTTTAAGCCTGGTAACAGTGTTCCATATCTAGTAATATGCCCCAGCACTGGGGTTACACAGTCACTGGGGATTTCAAGTTCTTCCTAACACATTAGTGAGTTTTATATAAAACTAAGCATCAGTTAAGTTAGCTAAATGATACTTTTCTAGATAAAGACGGAGATTGATGGCACAAGTATACATATTTTAATGCTTAATCTTCTTTTATTTGTAACACCTAATATTACTCTAATGAACACAGGTCTACTACCTGTTGATAATCATTAATCTAACAAAAGCACTGCAGGCGACAGCAGCAGATTGCTCCCTATTTAATTCAACAAAATCAAAATCATCTCAGTTTGAATGGGGAAAAAAAAAGATATGAAAAGAAAGGCAGCTGTTGAATTCCTCTGATTTCTATTTTCAGTCAATAACTAGCCCCTGATTTCTACGACATGAACCTCATGAGAGAGACTTGCCACATGTCATCTGAGGAGGGTTGCTAGGAAGCAGGGTTGCCTGCCCGGGATTGGATTCCCTTGGTTCCCCTGGGTGGCAGCACGCTGTGTCTGGTGTACTCCTTGAGCTGCTGAACTAGGCAGCTGAACTCTCCTGAATGCTCAGAAATATTATCGCCCAAGACAGCAGTAAATAGTTCATGGGGAAATATCTGTTACAGGAGTGTCACTAATCTTAGATACTCCATTACTGTCACTCACTAGTCAAGAGACCCTGGATGCTTTTTGCCACATGTTACCATGTCTGGTCACCATGAGATAATGACCATCAGGTTCCATGCAGTATGATATGTGTGTATAAGGGCCTGTAGGCATGAGGTTCTGTTTTTTCCCCTTGCTAGTGGTTATTTTAATAGAAAAAAAATTCATGCCTGACCTCTACCTGGCTGCTATCCAAGAATTAAATATAGCAATTTGTTACAGTAATATTCCTCCAGAGTCCTTCAGCAAGAACACAAACTATTTAAGTTATGCTTAAAGGTGTATTTCATTTTTAAGTCGCATCTCTGGCACACAACATATTCTAAGCAGCTTTCTCTCTCTTCAGCAGCACAAGCAATTTCCCTCAATAGCTTCTTTTCCAGCCTGGCATATCTCCCTTGCCGGTATTTGCAATTTGAATAATCACATCTGATTTGGGTTTGCATTAGTTCTACCTGGAAAAAAAAAAAATGTACATAGGCGAAGGCCCCTCCTCCCACAGCAACCTCCAAGACTTAATACTATTTCCTTGTGTTAGGGGGAAAAAAAAAAAATCACAATAAAATTTCAAAACAAATAATTCCATTTGTTCCTTAAATGCACATCAATTTAGTAAATTATTCTTAATTTCTAACCAGATGTTTAAAATACTCTTTCTAGCAGTGTTATAATTTTCCATTCTTTTTCTGTCCCCCATGCTATCATCTTTTTATGAGTCAGGTGTGTTGCACACATTGACAGAATTTTTGTGTTGCAGCAATCTTTTTACTATTTTCAGTTGTGTATTATTTTCCTGTGGCTGCTGTAACAAATTACCACAAACTGGGTGGCTTAAAATAACAGAAATATATTCTCTCACAGTTCTGAGGGCCAGACGTCAGAACTCAAAGTATTGGCAGGAACACATTCCAGCAGAAGCCTCCAGGGGAGAATCTTTCCTTGCCTCTTTCAGCTTCTGGTGGCTTCAGGTGTTCTTTGGCTCCTGACAGGCATAATCCAGTCTCTGTCTCTGTATTTAGATATCCCTTTCCTTTCTATGTCTATGTCTAAAATCTTTCTCTGCCTTTCTCACATAAGGACACCAGTCTTTGTATTGAGGGTGTATCTTAAATCCAGGATAATCTTATCTTGAGATCTTTACCTTAATTATACCTGCGAAGATCCTTGTTCCAAATAAGTTCACCATCTGAGAATCCAGGTGAATAGATCTTTGGGGGGCCACAATTCAACCTGCTACAGGTAGATTTGTTTTTTTGTTTTTTTAGAGAACCAGTACTATATTCTCTAAACATATGCAAGTGTCTCTTGTATAACTTTTTATTCTTCCCATTCAAAAAATGTTGATTTTGTAGGATTTATAAATGAACTTCAGGAAGTAAGAGCACATATTATTTTCTGAACAAATTCTAGTTGCTTTCAGTGGGGAAAAAAAAGTTTTTCATGAGACAAAAATAAGAATATATACTTTCATAATTTTATTATGCCCCATAAAATATAATTCAATAACTATATTCTATATGTCATGCTTAAGATTTTTAGTATGTTTAAGATAACTAAATTTTTTATTTGCTCTTTTAATCAAATATTACACTATTATTAAATATCTCAATTTTGAAGAATATTTAATGATAGTGGAAAGTATGAGGAACTTTAGAAACAAAATTTAGTCCACGTATCATATTTATCTATGTATTTCAATAATTATCTCTGGTTGATGCTACTGTTTTATAATTTGTAGTCTTCTATTTTCCAATTTTTCTATAATACACTAGTCTTTTACTTATAATTAAAAAGAAAAGACTAAAATCTTATGTATATCAGGCAGCCATTTCCAAAAATTTTCAGGCTGGAAACATTTTGTTTGTTTCTTACTATAATCTATCTACATTGATTTAATAATGACAGAAATTGACGATTAGCTTGAATTTCCACAGCATTATGATTCTATTAATTCATGTTTATTCACTTACTGAATGCTTACAATGTTTCCTGACTCTACCGTATATTGGGGAACAAATATGAATAAATCATGTCTCTTCTTTCAAGGGACTTGCTATATAGATTATAGGAGACCGTCAAGACAAATCGATAATTGTGAACCACTGTGTGATAGGTGGTATGCTAAAAATAACATGTCCGAAGTTCAGAGGGAGCACAGAAGGAGGGCATATGATCCAGACTGAGGGGATGATAGAGTTTCCAAAAGGAGGTGTCAACAGAGTTGAGGGCTGATGTAAAACACATCAAGAAGGGTGGAAGAGGAGCAATCCAAACGGAGAAAGCAACAAGCTCAAGGCCGGAGAGCCTTAAGGGTCTGAAGATAACCAGGGCTGTCTTTGAGAGTGATGAGATATAGGGCAGAGGACAGGTCACGTATAGGAACTTCAGTTGGAAGTCTCTGGAGAAAGCAATGAAGGCTTAAATGTGGAATGGGTATGGGCATAATGTTGGATTTTCAGCAAGATTCCTCTGGCAAGAAGAAAGTCAGTGGATGAGCATAATGGCAGCCGGAGCATCAACTAAGAAGTTGTTAAAATAATGCAGTAGGTAAGAGGTGAGGCCTTACACAGAGGCAGCTGCAGTGCTGCACAAGAGAAGTGCCTGGACTTAGAATGCAGGCACTACCACTACATTGGTTAAAAAAGGATGTGAATTAGAGAAGAGTAACATTTAAGTACTTATTTCTGTCTTTGACAACTGTTCTTGTGATGGTGCCATTCACTTACGGGGAAACAGAGTTGAGCGATGTTGGTGAACAGGATGAAAAACACAGATGTGGAGATGCTTAATTTGACATTGCCGTGTGATTCCCAACTTCAGAAGACTCCAAGGCAGTTGAAATTTTTTGTATCTGAAGCTTAGAAGAGCATTATTGTCTGAAGGTTAGCATTATGGGGATGGTAGAATATATTTGAAGTGACATATATGCATGAAGAAAAATGTTTAGCAAATGGTTTATGTGGAAGCATTGTTTACATGCATGGTTTTTAGGAGGGATGATTCCATGCTATATTTTTGGTCACATTTCAGAAAGTGTTTATTGCCTTCCTCACCCCTCTAATAGTTATCCCTAGTATAAAATAGATAGATATTGGAGTATAAGATTTATCCACACATAGACACACATAATTTATAGACGCACATAATTAAAATGTGTGTCTATAGGTTAGGGTAAGGGGAACAGAATAAATGAATAAGTCCCCCTCCCGCCCCCCAAAAAAAGTGACCAGGAGGAAGGAGGGAGATAGGAAGAGTTTTAAAAAGAACATAGTCATAGGGTCAAATGCACTGAAAAGGTGATTAAACAAAAAGAATGAAAAATATATTTTGGATATATAAACAAAAGTCACTGGTATATATAAATTTTCCCATTTTAAATAGGTATACTGCAGTTTTTAGGGGTAGTATATCATGATGATTTAGGATTTGCTTTAAATTACACAAAGGGAAAAAGCATTGAAGCAAATATAGCAAAATAGTAACAGCAATTAAATTAGGTGATATGTTTATGAAGTTGATTATGTTATTCTCTCTAATTTTATTCATGTTTAAATTTTTTCTTAATGAAAGGTAATAAAAATAAAATTTAAGAAAGGAAAAAAAAAAATATTTTACACTTTGCCAGAGCCAGTTTCCTGCAGGGTATCGGTAATAGTGGAATCTAGATCTCAAGAGAAATTTTCAAGTTTCATTTTCATAAATTATTTTAAATTGCCATCTCTCTTTTTCTTTGTCCCTCTACTCCTTCCACTTCTTCTTCTGTCTCTTTTCAGTAAAAATTTGGAAAATACTTATTACTACTGCTCTCTGCCCATGTGATTCACATGCAAAAATCAGCTTTGAAAAGCAAACCTCCCTAATATCCCGATAGAGAAAAAAGGGATCTGAAGCTAACAGACTTTGTTTAATTTAAATGTTTAAAAACATTAGAAACATTAGCAAGAGAAACATTTGCGCATTTACTGAAATTTGATGCAACAAAAGACAGGAACCCTAAAAGTACAAGTTTATGATGGAATTGGCGTTAACTGCTCATGTGACAGATAAAAGCTTCTGTCAAACCCGGTGGGGATGTAACTTTTAAGAAAAACCAGGTACACTTGAAGAAATATTTCAAAAAATGAGATGTTTTGAAATATTTGTCCTCTATACATTGAACAATATTTTCTTTTCCAGGCTCAAACATCAAAACAGTCTGCGAGTGTACCAGCTTGGCATAGAAATATGTAAATTATTTTCTGCTTTTGAGCATAAAGTATACATAGACACATAGAAATATAAGACTTCTCTTTTTGCAAATAGCACTGCTTTTTTGGCAGATTGCCAGAACACAGAGGCATGTTATCACAGTGTCAGAAGGCATTGTACCAGTGAGGAAAGATACCAGTTTCAGGTATTGTATAGAATAATTGTGGTGTAGGTATTCCAACTGATAAAAGAGCAGAAATTTTGGCATTACATTAATAAGCAGTATAATTAAGGTAATATGTAACATGCCATCTAATCAAGTTACTACTGTAATACCAATGTGAGTTAACTTACTTTAATACTCTGTGAATACTAATTACTATCACTTTCAGAATTTTATAATATGTGATACATTTAACAGAATTTAACCTAGCTGGATAATTACTATTGTTCTAATAAATAAAAATAGCGATTATTCAAGAAACATACTGTAGCTAGTTTTTATGAATTTCTTCAAAAGAATTCTCCAGTTCTGAATTACCACTATGATTAGAAGATACAAAGTCTCATCTTTAAAGATGCTTTAATACAAACATTGTTCCTCCACCTCTAGTTTATGTAAGGCTACTTTTACCGCATAGATATATTTAACTTAAAAACCGAGGTTACAGGGGCTTCTGGTCAAGATGGCAGAGTGGATAAATGCTGTTGTGCTCACCTCCTCTCACAACCACATCAAAATTACAACTAAACTATAGAATAGTCATCATTGGGAGTCACCTGAAGTCCAGCTGAACAGAAGTCCTATAGCTGGGGACACAGAAGGGGACACCTTGAGACTGGTAAGAGGGGTAGAGATGTGAAACTGGCGGGTCCCTTTCCCGCATGTGGCAGTTGAGAATAGTGAGAAATATCTCGACTGCAGAAGTCCCCCCCAGAAGAGTGAGGGGCCCTGGCCCCACCATGGGCTGTCCAACCCAGGGTTGCAGTGCCAAGAAGAGAAGTCTCCATGACTTCTGGCCGTGTTAACCAATGGAGACTGTGGCTGAGTGAGACAGAGGACTGCAGGAGCTGCATCGTTCCCCTTACCTGGCCCACGCACAGACTTATCACTGACGGACTTGCTCGCTTTGAGCTCCGGCACTGAGGCAGCAGCTTGAAAGGTGCCAGGGACACATGAGTTATTTGGCTTCAGGGCAAGGGCTGGAGGGGCAGCTTTCTCCCAGACAGAAGTGCTGGCAGAGGGCACTGTTCCTTTGTTGAGCCCTCCCTGGCCCAGCTTGCAGACGCAGGCAGCCACCATATCTGAGTCTGCACTGCAGCTAACACTGGTCGCCCCGCCCTGTGCTTCCCTGAGGCCCCGCCCTTCTCAACATGTGGCCCATGCAAGCCACTTCCAGTGGATTTTCTACACAGCTTGTCTTGGCTCATTTTGCAGACTTTCCTAAAATCTCTTAAAGATTCATAAAACCCATACATCTTGCTGAGCAGCCCCAAGCCCAGCACTAGCAGCAGCTAACATCAATCTATGGCGTGGCCTTTGAAGGGACTTCCAAGTCTAGTGTGGGTGGCAGCCATCAGTGGATTGCTTGGTGGCTAATGCCATGTGGTCCTGGACAGAGCATAGGCTACAGCTGAACTTGACTGTGGCAGGGCCCCTCTCAGGAGGCCCTAGCCTGCACGCCCAGTAGTTGGCTTCGGTCTGAGTTAGAGTTAGATTCGGGGTCACATCTGAGGATGACACACCAAAAGGGCAGACAGAGAAGGCGCCAGAGCCCTGCTAAGGCAAATCCTGGTCTGTATGGTCAGTCCCTGCATAAGAGCTCTTCCAGTGGTCACAGCCAGTCCTCAATACAAATCACCTGAGAACCAATCCCTCCCCTTGACAAGCAAATAGCAACCAAGGCTCAATTACAACAGAAGGGCACACACAACACATACAAAAGGCATACCTGGAGTGACCTGGCTCAGGAGACCAGAGAAGACTGTGCCACTGGGCCCCACAGCACATCTACTACATAAGGTCACTCTACATAATAAACAGGAGACATAGCCCCCCTACCTAATACACGGAAACAAACACAAGTAGTCAGCCAAAATGGGAAGAAAAAGACATATCGCAAATGAAAGAGCAGAACAAAGTTCCAGAGAAAGAAATAAACAAAATAGAGATGAGCAATCTACCAGATGCAGAGTTCAAATTATAAGGGTGTTCAATGCACTTAGAGGAAGAGTAGATGAACTCAGTGAGAACTTTAACAAAGAGATGGAAAACATAAAATTGGAGATAGAAAACATAAAAAAAAGAGCCTGTCAGACATAAATATTACAATAAATGAAATGAAGACTATCTTAGGAGGAATTAGCAGTAGATTATATGAAGCAGAGGATCAAATCAGCGATTCAGATGATAAGGTAGCAGAAAACACTGACTCAGAACAATAAGAAAAAAGAATCCAAAAACATGAGGATATTTTAAAGGGCCTCTGGGACAATAAAAAGTGAACCAACATTCACATCATATAAATACAAAAAGGAAAAGAGAGCAAGAAAATGAAAACCTATTTCAAGAAATAATGATGAAAACTCCCCCAACTAGGTGAAGGAAATAGACATCTGAGCCCAGGAAGCACAGAGAGTCCCAAACAAGATGAATCCAAAGAGGCCCACGCCAAGACATGTCACAACTAAAATGCCAAAGGTCAAAGACAAAGAGAGAATCTTAAAAGCAGTAAAAGAAAAGCAGTCGGTTACCTACAAGGAAGCTCCTATAAGACTGTCAGCTGATTTCTCAACATAAACTTTGCAGGCTAGAAGGAAATGGCAGGAAATATTCAAAGTGATCAAAAGCAAGAACCTACAACCAAGATTATTCGACCCAGTAAGCAATCATTTAGAATCAGAGAGCAGATAAAGAGCTTCTCAGACAAGGAAAAGCAAAAGGAGTTCATCATAGCCAAGCCGGTATTACAGGAAATGTTAGAGAGACTTCTTTAGGAATAAGAAAAAAGATAAAAAGATAAAAATTATGAATAATAAAATGGCAATAACTACATATGTAGCAACAATTACTTTAAATGTAAATGGATTAAATGCTCCAAGCCCAAGATAGGTTGAACGGATAAGAAAATAAGACTCTTACGTATGCTGCCTACAAGAGACTCCCTTCAGGTTGAAAGACACACAGAGACTGAAGGCAAAGGGATGAAAAAAGATGTTCCATGAAAATGGTAACAAATCAAAAAATCTGGGGTAGCAATACTAATACTAGACAAAATAGACTTTAAAACAAAGGCTATACCAAGAGACAAAGAATGACCCAGTACTTCCTCTTCTGGATATTCATATGAAGAAATCCAAAATACTACTTTGAAGGGACGTGTGAATCCATATGTTCGTTGCAGCATTATTTATAGTAGCCAAGATATGGAGGCCACCTGGGTGTCCATCAATGAATGAATGGCTAAAGGAGAGGTGCTACATATATACAATGAAATTGTTACTCAACCCTAAAAAAGAATGAAATATTGCCACCTGCAACAACATAGATGGACCTAGAGGGTATTGTGCTGAGTGGAATGAGTCAGAGAAATACAAATAGCATCTGTGGAATCTAGAGAACAAGATAAAAAAAACAAACAAACAGCAGAAACAAGTTCATAGATACAGAGAGCATTTTGATGGTTGTCAGATAAGGGGTTAGGAGGTAGAAATTAGTAGTTACAAAACAGTCATAGGGATGTAGAGTATAGTATAGGGAATATAGTCAGTAGTATTGTAATAACTAAGTGTGGTGTCAGATGGGTACTGGATTTATCTGGATGATCATTCATAAGTGTCCAATCACTATGTTCTATACCTGACATTAACATAACATTGTATGTCAACTATAATTTAAAAAATAAAAATATAAAACTTAAAAAAAATTCTCCTTGAAAAAGTTGCTGATATTAAAGCAACAGGAGCCATTAATGGGAAATTCACACACACACACACACACACACACACACACACACACACACACAAAGATTTTACATTTAAAAAGGCATTTAAAAATTCTCTTTGAGTCAGCTGCCATCTCCATTTGTGCAAAGGAGTTGATGGATGATGCATATCCTAGAAGAGATGATTTTTTGCAACTTCAATTATACTAGGCTGATTCCCATTTTTAATAGCTTTCTGCTTTCAGAGCCTTCCATCTTAAAAAAGATACTTAGACAATGCTCATCATCTAAGTCTCTCTCCCTATATGCACTGCTCTTCATGTTTTCATTTTCATTTCTCTCTCTTTCTCATGCTTTCAACCGTTTTGCCTTCTTTTTCTACCTTCTCTAATTCTCATCTTTTCCTATTCTCATCTTTCAGTTTTCATCTCTCTTGATTCAATCATGTCTGCTCCCTTACTCAAGTGTTGGTACTCACATGTTGAGAACGAAATGCTTCAGCAATGTTGTGTATCTCTTTGAATTTATTGACTTTTGAATTTATATGTCTTTCATCCTATCAAAGAAATCCCTACAACTTATAATATTATACGATGTGCTCCCAGCTTTTAAATAAGACTCAAATCATTTCACCATAGCAATGATCTTGACTAACTCTTTAAATATTATGTATTTATTAGACATCCAGGAAAAAATTCTTATTAAACACACATATCTTTATATTTTCCCACTTGAAATGCCATGAAAACACAATAAAAATGTAAGTATGTAAAAACACATAACAATGGGTAGAACAGGTATCATAATAACAGCAATAAAAGTAAGGATAGAAAATAAGTGGTTTATTGATAAACGGCTTAGAAGATCTAAAAAACAGCTCGATGCTAAACCATAGCAGAAAAGTTGAAAATTGACCAGATATGTACCACAAAATATGGTATTATTTAGAATTCAGGGTAAAAAGAAGAGCAAAAATTAAAGAATAAGGGATACCAGCAAGAGGGTGGATTATGAAGCTCCAGGTCCTTTCCCCCCATGGAAACATTAAATAAATAACCAGAGATTAGCTAAAATAACTTTATCAAAGCTCTGGTAATCAGTTAAAGATCTATAGCAACCAGGTAAATGTCTAAATAAGGAAAAGTCACATTCAGTATTGTAAGAAATTTTGTTTACTCATAATTTTCCTGCCCTCTCCCCAGCACAGCTCGTGTGGTTTGGGAAAAGCAGTGGCTTCATCTCAGTTCTCTTCTGTGAGCCCAAAGGAAAAGAGCAAACCTGACTGTAACATTACAACTTCTCAGAGGCTGTCTGATGGCTCGCTAGGTCATCCAGCTTAGAGCTCAGAGAGCCAATGTGGCAAAGCCCGCATCTCAGGCTAAGGGAAACTGGAAAGCAGTGGTCATGGCTTGTGTAAAGCATGAGGATACTATGAGACCTCAGATTCCTGTGACAAGAAAATATTGAGTGAGGTTAGCCATAGAACAGGTAAGGCCTCCAGTAAAGCCAGGATAAAACTCTTAGAAAAACTAAGCCATTTAAAAGCAGCCATGTATAAGAAAGAAGTGGAAAAAAAAAAATTACACTCACCGGACCAGGGAAAGCATATGTCCCCAAATGACCCAAGAAGCCCTTACACTTTCACAATAAGCTGGTCAATAAAGATGTCCTTCTGCATGGAGACGGTGTGCAAACAGAAGTAGGAGGCTGTCTTTTAAAATGTCCAGTTTCCAACAACATATCCCAACATATACCAAGAAATAGAAAAATATAGCCCATTCTGATTTCAAAATTTACTACAGAAATGTAGTAATTAAAGCAATATAATGAAGACACACACAGGCATATCAACAAATGGAATGGGACACAGAGCCTAGAAATAGACACTCACATAGATGATCAAATGATTTTTGACAAGGGTGCAAAGACCATTCATTAGGGGAAAAGATAGGCTTTTTAGCAAATAGCTTTGGGACTGGGAAAATGGAATATTCACATTTAAATAAATGAAGTTGAACCATTACCTTACATCATATATACAATTTAACATGAAATAAATACAAACACTATAAGTAAGAGCTAAAATTATCAAACTCTTAGAAAACATAGCAGAAAAAAATTCATGACATTGAATTTGGCAATGTTTTCTTGCCTACGACACCAAAACCAAAGACAAAAAAAGAAAAGAAAAACTGTACTACATCAAAATTAGGAACTTTTGTATATCAAAGGACACTATTATCAGATTGAAAAATAACCCACAGAATGGGTCTTTGCAAATTATCTACCTAACAGGGGGATTAATAACCAGCATATATATATATATATATATATAGACTCCTACAACTCACCAACAACAAAACAAATTAATTTAAAAATGGGCAAAGGTCTTGCATAGACATTTCTCTAAAGAAGATACATAAATAATAAGGATATAAAAATGCTCAACATCACTAATCATTAAGGAATTTCTAATTAAAACTGTCATAAGATAACATGTCATACCCGGTTGGATGGCTAGTATCAAAAAAGGAGAAAATAAGAAAGTAACAAGTAGTGATAAGGATGCATGAAAATTGAAACACTATATTGCTTGCTGATACTGTAAAATTGAGCAGACAGTATGGGAAACAATATGGTTGTTCCTCAGAAAATTAGAAATAGAATTACTATGTGATCCAACAACTCTGCTCATGAGTATTTTCTCAAAAGAACTGAAAGCAAGAACTTGAACAGAAGTTTGTATCCCACGTTGTTGAAGCATTATTCTGAATGGAAATAATGTATGCATCTCTCGATGGATAAATGGACATACAAAATGTGGTAACTACATACAAGGGAATATTACTCAGCCTAAAAGAAAGACAGTTCTGAACCATGCTACAACATGGATAAACCTCAGAGACAGACGTGCTAAGTGAATAAGACAATTACAAAAGGCCATAAATTGTATGATTCTACTCATATGAATTATGTAGAGAATATCTGGCTTGAGTAATAGAAGCCACCACTGAGGGTGCTGGTACCCTGCAGAAAACTGGAGGATTCATGGACACTTGCATACCAGATGGTAATACACATGGCCTTCTTTCCCCTACAAGTCTAGAAATCTAGAATTGTAGCGACCATGTTTTCACCTTCTAAGCAGAAAGTTTTAAAAGATTTTGGGGAGGAATCTGACAAGCACAAATGGAAAGAAACTGAAATTGAATATCCCTAACTTATTGATAGACACCAATCATATCACAGAGAAGGTAATGGTTGTCCTGCTCCTAAGTGAGTCTCTTGGTCATAAATTTTGAAAGCTCTGGGCTCAAAAAAAAAAAGTTTTTAAAGCACTTTCCAAGAGAGAAGAAAAATAAAATTATGTTAGGATACAAAATAAAAACTCACTTTTAAATACTTTTTAACATAATTTGAAAACTAGAATACAGTGGAACAATGTCTTCAAAATTCAGAAGAAACATTATTTCAACCACTAATTTTATATTTAGCTAAACTTTAAATCACTTCCCTGGGTAGAATAAACGTTTTCAGACCATACGGTCTCAAAATTCTTAATTCTCATATACCTTTTTAAAGGAAGTCATGTTCCCCTCCTCCCCAAATTAAGGAGTAAATCAGGAAAGAACCCATGGTCTATAAAAAATAAACCATTCACACCAGGGAGAAAATGAAGGCCCTCTCCCAAATGGTGCCAGGAAACATCTTATCATGGCAGCTGTATACTGAATAAGTAGAACTGTTTATTCTATGTATTGCTGTGTGCCTGAGTGTTTGGAGAAGAGACTTACTTTATTTGATACAAGTCTGAAGTTTTCTGCGGATTACATAGAACACTAAATGTTACGGGATGAATTTTATCTACTCAAAATTCATATGTTGAAGTCCTAATGCCCAATACCTCAGAATGTTACTGTATTTAGAGACAGGGTCTTTAAAGAGGTAATTCAGTTAAAAAGAGGCCATCAGTGTGGGTTCTTATCTAATATGCCTGGTGTCCTTATATGAAGAGGAAATTTGGACACTGACATGTACAGGGAGATGACCATGAGAAAAAACAGGGAGAACACAGCCATCTACAAGTGAAGAAAAGGGCTCAGAAGACACCAACCCTGATCTCAGACTCCCATCCCTCATAATTGTGAGAAAATAAATTTCTGTTCTTTAAGCCATCCAGTCTGTGGTACTGTGTTATGGCAGCACTAGCAAACTAGCACACTAGGACGACAACGAAAACAGCAAATCAAGGTATGTATGAAGCACATGTTGTGTGGGAAAGGAAAAGGAATCGAGCTAACAATCATCATGATGGGAATATAGTTGGAGAATAGGCGACGGTGATGTGAAAGGTGTTCGTCGTGCTGGGCGGGCACAGGAATAAAGCAGAATACTCAGCTTGCATAAAAGGAAGACAATACACAAGAAAGTTGAAAAGCTAATACTCAGAATAACTTATTTAGAGGAATGGCAGACAGTAAACACCAAAAGAAACAGTTAAAAAGAGCTGAAAATGTTTGTTTTAGGGAGATATAATGAAGGGAATGGGTAGAATGTATTTTTGTGGCACTAGTAAATACCTTTACCACAGTAATGTAATATAACTTTGATACATTTAATACATAAATACATACAATATATAATATTTATTAGGTCATCTGGTACATGATGCAAATGAGAAATAAACACTGCAGAGAAGGTCAATTATTTACCTCGTTTCATGCAGTTTGATAAAAGCAGGACAGAACTGGAAATAAAAAACTTAGGAGTCACACTCAGTCTCCATTTTCGAAATGACACCATATGACCTGGATATTCCAGATGCTTGAAACTGGAATGCTATTTCTAATCCTGACATGTATGGAAAGAGTAACGAAATTATGCCACAAGTATTAGGTACTACTGAGACAGCTACTGCTTCTACCACACAGATTTTTCAATTAAGAACCTTGAAGATTATCCACATCTTAATTTGGGTTTAAATGAAGATTTCAGTTTCTTCCGGGGTAATTAATTTGTTCTAGTGCAAAAGTTAACAAGTGAGAAAGTATAGCTTTTGATTTTAAGAGTAAATAACTGAACTTTTGTGAACAGCAAACTATTATCCTTTTTAGACTGAAATAGGAGTACTTGATCTTAGAATCACACTGCTGTAGGAGAGTGAAGATTTCAACCAATTGTCCCAAATATGTATTAGGTCAAAGAGCAACTTAACTTTACTTTTTGTTAATTACACTGTAAAAGTACTAGAAGTTGACTGAAATAATACTTTTATTTCTGTATATGATTATGTGCATATGATCAATGGGAATAAATATACAGAAACACAGGTAACAAAGAGAGTTGTGCTAAAGCACTCCTGAATCTATAGGACTCATCTCTGTTTCAAGCCTAATGGCTTGGTCTATAAAAGGTAATAAATATCAGTAATAGTCAGCAATCCCTAGATCCCTGGGGTTATTTGGCCCAAGACCAGATTTACAGTTCAGATCCTATCCAGATGCCATTCTGCTAGCACAAATGTAAAAGTAGCATAATAAATTTGCAGCATGGCCATTCTGCAGGGTTTTCATCTTACTTTACTCATTTTGCCAGGATTTCTCCTTTGCTTCCTATATGCACAACAGGCAAATATTTATTTAATCTGTTAACATCTTTCATGTACTGAATCGTGACTATTTTCTGGTCACCAAAATAATTTAACTAATAATATTGAAGAAGTTATTGTGGCCAAGTGCTATGCCAGGTAGCAAGAAACAATGTTAGTTTACATAAATGTTATGTGCTAATAAGAGTCACGGTGGACCATTGTATAGGCTGAGTATGGTGTCCTCAGGTGTTGGGGTGGAGGGTGGGTTTTAAGCAGGCTGGAAAATCCTGGGACAAGATGTTAAAATAGAAAGCCACAACAGGCTTTGGACTTTATCTTCCAATTCTGATGTTTTCTTTCAGTCATGAATCTGTTGCATTGGTAAAGGTTGTTACAATTAATGCATTTTTTTTCTGCTATTTAGTAAATTGGAGAAGACTCATTACCTTCCTCTGCATATCATTCCAGTGATGTCTGAGTAATGAAAATCTGATATTTCAGCTGCTATACTGAAAATCATAAATGTTAACATGTAAGACATGCACCACAGCATCTGCTGTATGTTACAGTAGAATTTGCTGCATTTCCCCCGATTTCTGGCCTCTTCTGATAGAAGGAAATGACTTAATTTGAGAGATCTTCCCTTTTCCTACTTCTTGGAGTTTCACGAGCTTCCCATCACAGTACTCCACCTTGCTAGTTACAAGGGAAAGTGCACTGTGTCTGGACAGTAATTCTAAGCCATTCCTCTGGTCACAGTGGTTGGTACAGGAATGGCTATAACCAAAAGTAGAGGAAACCTGATATGCCCTGAATACAAGGATGCTTTACCATAGGGAGATGGGGAGGAAGTGGATCCGAGAGATAGGGCTTGGTGAGGACGGCTGGGGAGAGGGACTGGAGGTGAGGAAAAGCGGGGGAGGAGGAAAGTGGGAGAGGAAGAAGAGTGGGAGGGGAGAGGGGGAGAGAGAGAATAAATGAGGATATAAAGGCAATAATATCAACTGAAACCTCCCAAACCCATTCTATATTTGGACAACCCAGTTAGAGTTGTCAATATATTTTTATTTTTATTCATGTAATTGTGTGTGTGTGCGTGCGTGTGCGTGTGTGTGTGTGTGTGTGTGTAGAAGTATGTGTATATGTTGTATAATACTTATATATTTGTGGGGGGGATTTGAGAATCAATGATATAGAACTGGTCAGAAAATAGTTAAAATATTTAAACAGGCAAGTGATTTGGATTTTTTAGAAAAATCATTTTGATAGTAATGAGAAATAGAAGCAGGCAAACCTAAAGGCAAAAAAAATAAAAATTAAAAATAAGAATAGATAAATCATTATTCTTGTCCAGCTGACACTGACATATTATTATTAGCTGTGGGAGTAGTGACTACTATTTACTGAATGTTTACAAAATACATACAATGTGTTAAATTTTTTATGTATTACATCATTTAATTTCTATAACATCTCTGTAAGTGATATATCATCATAATTTTCATTTATCAGATAAGGTTTAGGAAGATAAAATAACTTGGTCAAGTTTAAGAGGATAATAATCAGTAAATTCAGGATTCATATCTAAGTGTACCTGACACCAGACCAATGATAGGAACCGCTACTTATCATACTCATCATACTGACAACTTGAATTAAGGCAATGCAATTGGAATTATCTAGAGGAGGGTCACCAAACATAGGCTAAGTGGTACTTACAGAATTGGCCAAAACAAAAGTTCAAAGTTTTGAATTAAATATGTAAATATGGTATCATTAAAAGAGAGGGGACAGAAGAGACAATTGGAGCAAGAGGAGCTTATCATACTGTAAGGATCTAGTATGTTCTTGGAGTTCCACAAATGCATATTTTTGAATTACCCTGTTTAATCAGGTGTTAATTATGTACTGGGACACAAATATTAATATATCAATGCTACTAGCCTTTTCTTGTAGACTGATTCTAGCTTTATTCTTTTTTTTTTTCCCCACTCACTACTACCCATAGAGTGGAGGCCTGGGTTTTCCACATGGACTCTGCCAGAGTTGAAATGGAATACTCTGTTACCCTCCACAGCAAATAAAATTATTCAAAGTCAGTAATGAATAAATGTAATTGCTGCATGGTGAAGATGTACACATTTTTGGTTGCAATTCAATTTCAACTGAAAAACTGGACAGGTATTAATTATATTCCATATCTAAGGTTTGAGTCAACATTGTAATACCTGAGACAAGCCCAAATATTGAATTAGGACATCAACCTATGGGCAAGTCGTGCAGAAGTTTTGGAAGTTTCCCAAACTGGTCTGTACCTACAAACGAGACCTTTGTAATTTCCTCCTCCACGAAGTGTTCATTGTTTCTTTTCCTTTTCCCCTCTTCACAGTTTCCTCATACCAAGCCTTCCCCAAACCTTGTCTTTTGAATCATAAGCAAAACTGTCCAATTCTCTGAAATAAGTGCAACTTATAACAACAGAAACAACCTCAAAATTGTTTCTGTAAAATATCCTCAAAAGGACTACCTTTTGCATTTTCAAAGTAAAGCCCTCACAAGCTAAAGTCTTTACCTCTGAACTGCTTCACCTGTACATGAACTTACCAAGGGTAATAATAGATATTAAGTTTGTTGACTCATATAGCATGTCTAAGATATGTCTCTGAAGTAACCCGTACAAGGATAAAAAAGAGCCCCTCTTTGGGACAAACTCTCAAGTTTACCTTTAGAGATCCAGGAAGCAAATGTTTATAAGTTTTAGAGAAATTATTGGATCTCGACCAACAGCTAACAAAGATTCAAAATTACTAAGGTCTGTTCTAGGAAACTATTCTACCGCTATAGAAAATGAGAAGACACTTATGAATCTATATAAAAATACCAGACAGGAGTCTGAAATATTCAGCTGTTTTTTCAGCACTAGAGACAAAACAATTCACAGGTATTAGAAAGTTAAAACAGAAGCAGGGGACCATCCAAGCATAAAGAGGACTGTAATTCTTAAGCAGTGGTCCACATCAGCATGTGATAATGAGTTTAATTTTTTTTTTTTTTTAAATGGAAAACCCTTCCCTAAAGCAGATGCTCTAAGTGTGTGGCTTGGGTACATGCATTTTGGAAAAGTTTCCAGTGTGATTCTGAAGTGCACCATTATTTAAAAAACCCACTGGACTCCTAGAAATGTAACTGATATTCTCCCTGAGCAAGTAAGAAGTAGCATACCAACAAAGACCCCCTGATGAGACAATCTCACACTCTCACTTGGGAACCATTATTATTGTTTAAAAAATCTTTACCATGTGAAACATTTTCAAGTTGCTTAGCTATTTCTGCTACTGACAGTGGATAGAAAAAGCTAGGAAACTGGCAGGAACAGTATTTTCTTACACTGGACAACTTGCTAATGAGGTTTATCTCAGTTCTTACACTCAGAGAGAGTACTTAGTGTTCAAAAGACTTGTGAATGGGATACATGCAGCAATCCACATGCAAAATACAACTGTGCAGAAAAATGGCATTTTTCACACCTTCAAATGAATCTGCTTCTAAAAATCATGTGGACTCAAACCAAATTTTCTGTTCTGCTGTCCCACATGGCTGCAAATTTGGCTGATGTGGAAATCTGCTTGAAAGTAGAGTATATTCTACTTATTCTTTTCACACTCATATTCAGACATATTTTGCTACTATTATTTTTAGCAAGATGTACTAAAGTTCACTTTCTCACAGTAATTTATAATTTCTTGTTATACATTAGTAAATTACTACCAATATTTAGTGTTAATTATGTTTCTCATTTATTTTTATAATCTACTTGAAATCCTTCTAATTTGTTGATCTTTTCACATGCTATGGTCTTTGAAATTACTTTAAATATCTTCACATACAGAAAGGTGTAATATTTTTCAAGGGGTTGTTCATGTAAGTATTGTCATAGCCTACACTGTCATACTCAAAATATTCTATCAAATGGAAGAAACATAGATACAATTAAATGTCAACATCTTTTATATTTGTGTTATGATTAGAGTAATAAATCCTCAAATTTAGCATGAATATTCAAATGATTGTATATTTATTTTTAGTCTTATGCTTTATCTCCAAAATTAGATTCTAAATCCTTAGTCATCATTGTCAAGTTTTAAATTTTACTATTACACAGGAAATTTGAATGGTAAAATTTTATAAGAATATCTAACAGATGAAAAAAGAATACAGATGTCAAATATAAAAATAAAAATAAATATAAGCAGCAGTGAAGTTGAAAACTGTAGAATATTTAAATTTCACTTATTTTTCAATTTACTATTAGAAAATTTTCAAGCAAGATGATTTTTAATGACCAGACATCTACAAAATATTTTTCTTATATTCTTTTCTTAGTAGTCAATTAAGTTTAAATATCTTCACTGAATAACATGCTTTCAGATACTGAACCGGAACAATGCCCTGTATAAATATGATTAAATGTAGACAAGATAATGTCTCTTTTCCCCTATCTTAGTCATAGCCTATTTACAATAATAGTGTCTACTTCCTAGAAAGTAAGATGGACATTCTAAACACCATGAAAATCTTTCTCTGTTTTCCATTTTCTTTTTCATGGGGATGACGACTATCTTATATTAAAATGGGATGGAATCACTCAGGCAGGATTTAGATAATTATTGTAACTGTGGAAATTATCAAAATTTTGACAATTTCTTTGTGTAATGCAACTTTACATTTGGCCATCACAAAACTAAGTTGAAGAAAATGTGAAGACAACATCATAATATCCGAGATTCCACTAACCAAATTCATTCCTTCTGTTGGATTATCGATTTACATTACCTGAGGGCCTTCAGGTGAAGAGCTGAAGGGGAAGTTTAGAGGATGCTGACTAACAAGGAGTTAGTTCTGAATTCTACCACAAATGGTTATTCTAGTTAATCTTTGAATATTTCTCTTATTAGCTTTTTGTTTTTATTTATCATTTGGGAAAGTTTTACCTAAATGAAATTGTTATTTGAAGTGTGCAGTACTTTTTGTATAAGTATAAATTATCTGATCACACAAAAGCATTTTTCCTTTTTAAAGAAGTACTAAAATTTCACAAGTAAGTGCTGATGTATTTTCTTTATTTTTTCACGAATTTGTGAAAATGGAAATACCAAAATTTAAAACATTAAGATGAACTGAAAATTTATCATAAATATGAATGGCTTCTTCTAACAGTATACTGTAATCAAAAAGTTGGATGGAGGTTTTGAAAGTGAATAAAACTCTGGAATATTTCATTCTTAATAGGAACAAGATAGCATATTTCAGGGATGTCCCAGTTTTTCCTAGGGAAGTCCCATAAGAACTGCTGTTGACATTAAAGTAGAAAAGAATTTGCCACAAAATGGAGAATAAGTAAAAACAAACAAAAAAAATTGACCTTGAATAACTGAGAAAAAAAATGTCTTATATAAAAGAAAAAATGGGCCCTGGTTGAAGAAAACAAAATTTTATTTTACAAACACCAAAAACCATTTTCTAAAAGCCCTTTTGTATCAAAATTGCTAAAGAAATTCTTCTTTAAATTATAAAGGAAAGCCAGAATACTGAATGACAAAAAATAAATGCTTACTGGTTATTCAAA
>NW_006431919.1:12696655-12723398 GCF_000325575.1 Pteropus alecto | reverse complement strand
GTAAAGGGACTAATTACTTGTATATTCAAATAACATTTATTTCTTATAATCTACGAGATAATCAGCAAAATAATACTCATAATTTCACCTTTGCTAGATCATTTTTATGAAAGGAATTTGATGAAATATTTTGTGTTCAGTACCTAAACTTATTTTCCAAGTATCATGTATAATAAGTTTTACTTATTTACTGACTGTAGTAACTTGAATAGTTTCCCCAAAAAGTTTATGTCTAAGTCTCAACCCCAGTACCTGTGAATGTGAACTCATTTGGGAATAGGTTCTTTGCCAGAATAAACAAATTAAGAATCTAGAAATGAGATCATCCTAGATTTATGGTGGGCCCTAAATCCAATAACTGGTGTTCTTATAAGAGAAAGGAGAGAGAGATTGGAGAACAAGGATATAGAAAAAAGGCCATGTTAAAATCCGTGTGAAGACAGAGGTAGACACTGAAGTTACACTATACAGCTACAAGCCAAGGAAAGCTAGTAGAAAGGCATGAAATAGATTCTCTCTCAGAACATCCAGAAGGAGCCAAACCTCCAGAACTATGAAAGAACAAATTCCAGTTGTATAAAGACACCGAGTTCAAGGCAATTTAATATAGCAGCCTTATGAAACAAAAACAGGGCCGTATAAGTACTAATTGCCTGGTATTCTGCTCATTATACCATATGATAATCACAGCTGAAGTTATCAGGGAGTATATATCTCCAGCTTGGATTTTATACTAAGAAGGTTACATGTGTTAGACACAAGTCCTTTGGGTTGTTGGTCTTCATGGTTTCTTAGTGAGGACAGACCAGATCAGACAGTTCCGGTTTCACCCTCACTCTATTGGTATTCAAATGATATCTAGGAAGTTCAGTCATTTGGCCAAGGTCAATAAGAACTCTAGTACTAAAACTGGCAAAGCCCCTGTGCATGTCTCCATTTAAAAGAAGAGTTTTCCTCTTCCCATTAACACACACACACACACACACACACAACTGTACTTTGGTGATATTCGAAAATGAGCTACTATCTTGATAAGATATCTCATAGTATTTGCCTATGTGTAAAGTAAATAAAAAGGACTTTATTACAATTAATAAGTTTTTAAAGATATTTGACTACAAAGTCAATGTATACTAACACGGTGGTTATGTTTCTCTTAGTAGAAATACAGAGTGGAAAACTAAATTTTACAAATTTAAGAAAGTATCAAAGATATCAATTGCCAAAGAAAATTTTTACCAAATGATGTGTAAGACAGAGAAGACCCTAAAATGTTTGATTTACATTAAAACAAAAGAAACTACAGTATTTATGGATTAAGAAAAGATTCAGTACTGAAAATATGTCAAATATACCAGCTCAATATATAGATTCAATGCAATCTCAATCAAAGTATTTCATTTTCTTCCTCCCTTTCTCTCTGAAACTTTTCAAGCTAATTCCAAAATTTATATGGAAATACAAAGAGCCAATAATAGTCAAGACAGCCTTGCTAGGAGCTTCTCTACCGGCTACCAAGACTTATTATAAAGATACTGTAGCTACAACAGGTTAGTATTTGTTTAATTATCATATAGACCAATGGGACATTATTAGAAAGTTCAGAACAGATCTATCTCTTTATGGACACTTGATTTATAATAAAGGTGGCATTGCAGAGTAGTGAGCAATAGACAGTTATTTTAATAAATGGTGTTAGTTCAATTATATCTCTTTAATTATATGGAAATACAATATGAAATATGACTCCTACTTCACTTTATGAGCAATAATTAATTCCAAGTGGATTGTGAACCTAAATTAGAAAGGCAAAACACGATATTAGGAGAATATTTTTATGGTCTTGAAGTGAAGAGAAATAGTTGTTAAATGGTAAGCAGTAACAGATTGATAAATTAAGCTACATTAAGTTAAAACCTCTTATTTATCAGAAGATCACATCAAGTGAATAAAAGGCAAGCTGTAAAATAGGAGCATATATTCATAACAAAAATGACAATGTACTAGTACAAAAATGACATACAATTCAAAAGAAAAAAAGAGCAAGTGAATTGAATGATATTTTACACCCAGAAAAAAGAATAATGTATACAAATGTTCTTGGCCTCATTAGCAATCAGGGAACTGCAATTTAAAATCAAATAGGATGTCACTCTAGATCCATTAGAGAGAGAAAAATAAGAAGTCTTATAACACCTCGTGTTGGAGAGGATGTGAGACATCTAGAATTCACATACTATTGGTGGAACTGTATACTTGATAAAGTCACTTGAAAACGGTTTGTCATTATCTTCTAAACTTGAACAAATCTATATTCAGTGACCCAGTATGCACCTAACTTAAATATATTCACATGTGCCCAATAGACATGTATAGGAACGAGCTTTGGCATTTAAACAGATACTTTTTAAACAGCAAGGTTGTGATTGTCAGGGCTATCAAAAGCTGTTCTTCTTAGAGTCATAAGTCAATAATCTGAAGAGAGGTTTATATTTTAGATGTTTGGGTGTCAATTGTTTCTGTCAACATTATATTTGCCAGGAAAATCTGTCATGTAGATATGATAACGTGACAGCTCTAAGCATTTGTCTCATAAATCAAAAAAAAGGGGGTGGGGGTGTGGACCAAATAGTAGTATCGCATCTATTAGAAAATATTTTAAAAACAGAAAAAATAATAAAACTTTAATGCCTGTAGGATTTAATTTTCTTTCCACAATAAAAGCACAGTCAATATTATTCAATTATTCAAAGGATAGCGAGAAGTACGAATAGCGTCCCTAACAAAGCACTTGCTTCATTCTCGTAGCCAGACAGGGGTAGCTACTAAAAACAGCCTTGATGAACTGATGTTTCATCTTGTCTCTGACCTTGTAAAAGTGAGTCTGTACAACAGAAGACCATGATGCAGTTTGCTGTTTGAATATAGTAAACAATATGAAGGATGAAGAGCACCAGAAAAGTCACTGCCTACCATTTAGGTAGGTATGTTTAATCTTTAAGTAACAGATTATCCAACTAATACATGTTTTAGTAACAGGGATATTAATTATCTCACTTTGAAGACGTCTGCACAAGGTGATTATTAGACTGGTAAAACAATAAACAACCTCCGCTCTACTCTTTGGATTTTCATCTGGGGCTTGTATCTGAGTCACACGATTGATGCCACAACCTCAGCGTTACATCTTCACTCCAAAGATCTGAGCACAGAAGAAGAGGTGAGAGAGTGAGACTTTCCTTCTGTCAGAGAGAAAACTTTTTTGACAACCAAAAATTTGCCATTTACCTTCTTTGGGTCATAACTGTGTCACCGGGTGCCCTGAATTGAGAGAGAGACTAGAAAGTAAATATCAACAAAGAGGCAGTCATGCTTGGCTTGTCCTAATTATCATTCGATCCATCATGCCCGGCACATTGCTGTACCAAACAAGATTGGGGTTCTGTGAGTAGAGACAAAATGAAAATGGTAATTGGGTTGGTAATAACAGTGTCTGTGACAGCTACCAAGGAACTATTAAACTTCTACTGTCTCTTTTTCATTATAGCTCATGCATTTCAACTAGCCTGTTCATAAAATTGGCCTAAACCCTCAATTTGAAAACTTAGACATATGAAAGAAGAGATGAGAATAAGAATGTGAGCATAATCTCTCTCTTTTTCTTAACTGACTTACATTCCTTTTTTTTGTGGGGGGTGGGGGAGGATAAACTTGTATAGAAAAATACTACGGTGGGTTAAATGGTGGGTTAATTTTTATAAATTGTTAATTTCTTCCTTTTTGAAAAAAGAACCTTTGCAGATGTAATTAGGGACCTTAAGATGAGATTACCCTTGATTTATCTAGGCGACCTCTCAATCTAATAACAATTATTTTATAAGAGACACACAGGGGAAATTTAACAGAAGAGGAAGAGGCAATGGGAGCCCACAGGCAGGAATTGGGGTGATGCGGACACAAGTCAAGGAACTTTTAGAGACACCAGAAGCTGGAAGAGGCAAGGCAAAGAAAGAAATCTCTCCTATGGACTTTGGTGAAAGCATCATCCTGCTGACACTCTGATTTAGACTTCTGGCCTTCAGAACTGCAGGAGAATGAATTTCTATTGTTTTAAGCCACCAAGTTTGTTCTTTCGTTTTTCTTTTTCCTTTTTAGTCTTGTGTGTTTTTGTATTGGCATTAGAGTTTTAGCAGAGTTTATATTAAATTAAATATGTTCTTTAAAGTCTGGAAGAATTTGTCAGTTAATATCTAATATCTGGTCTAGGTGATTTTATATATGGGATTATTTTGTTGTCTCATATATTTACTTCATTGTTAAAGTCTTGATGTTTTTATTTGATTCAGTTTTGATAAGGTATACATTCTAGGAATTTACTTGTTTCATTTAAGGTTTAAAATTTGTTAGCATAAAGCTGTTCCTCTTTTTATTTCTTAAGTATTTGTTCTATCTGCAATTATGTCTCCTCATCATGTATAAAAAAAAGTATCTCGGTGTCTCAAATCTCTCTCTCCTTTCTCTTATAAAAACAATACTCACTCAATCTGAAATTTAACTTGATATCTATTTCTAGATAAGTTCATGTTCACAGGTACCAAAGGTTAGGACTTGGACACATCATTTTGGGGGCACCATTTAATATAGTACATGATGCTAAGCCATGGAAATCTAGAATTAAATGTTTCATAGAGGAAGGAGTGGGAGTCTGCAAGGCGGATTGTACTGTTGCTTTCAGAGGTGAGGAACAGCAGGGAGCTGGGGTGCCTCGGAGGCCAAGACCAGCAAGTGCATCAGGAAAGAGAACGTGGTTAGATTGAGCGTAATGTTGCTTTGCTATGAATAGTAATTAAGAAAATTCATGCAAAATATACAACGCAGTACTTTTTAAGGACTCCACTGCTGTTGTTTTTGCTGTTGGTGAATAGAAAGGCCCTAATTTTCTAGAAATGCAGTTTAAACCAGAATCAAAAATTATTCTATTTGAACTGTCCTGCTGTTTAGTTAAGTGATGAATGTTTAAGAAAACTTTAAAAAATGGTCATATTGAATAATATAATTTTTATTATCTGCATGGAAAAAAATAGAGAACTGAAAGTCTATTTTAGGATACCCTCAATTATAGTTTTAGTTTGCTTAAATTTACTATGTGTGTGTGTGTGTGTGTGTGTGTTTTTTAACAGATCAAATAATGCCTTGATGTGTTAGTAGAAAATGACGAGAGTGATAAATAGAATTTGGAGTATGAAGAATAATTTAAGGAATCACAATTTAAATTGTTATCAGAAAATGTTTCTATCAGATATGAAAAATAATATGTACATATTTACTCATGTGTGTGTGTGTGTGTGTGTGTGTGTGTGTATTTCAAAGATTTTGTCTCCTATTGGGGTTATTTTGAATCTCAATTCTATCAATACAATTTGAAAGTCATGTTGCTGAAATTCTTAGGAAGGTCTTTAGAACTTAAGGAGGTGCGATATCAGAATATTAAACAAAATTTTTACTAACTATATTAAAATAACTTAGAACTCCCTTGAACTAATTATATTTTAATACTTTAAGCCTGATATTAAGGTGCCCTCATTTATCAGCTTGCAATTTGAGTGACAGAGAATAAAGGCGAAGCCAATGAAAACTATTTCCAAAGGAGAGGCTTGGAAGGGGTAGCATGGATTGTGACCAGGCATTTTCTTTCAGCAGTGAACTATACTATCGCAAAAGGACTCAAGGATATATAAGTAGGAACTCTACTTAAAAAAATAAATAAATAAAGCATTTTTAATAGGACACAGTAGCTGTATGGGAAAGTAAGAGTTCTTATACTTTTATTCAGCAAATATATATTTATGGTCTATAGGTAGTCTCCATAATTTTGGAATTATGCATCCTAACAGTATTTTATATAGAATCACACATACCAACTAGTTTATAAATTTAAAATATATATACAGAAATGTCTAAAATGTAACTTTTTTAAAGTATGGGATAAAAATTAATAAAAAATACAAGTTCAAATATTAACACTCCCGAGCCACATTCACACCACTCAAAGGAAAACATATTTTTGGGCAGTGGAGGAGTGGTTAAGACGAGGGCTCTGGAGTCAGGCTGCTTGCATTCAAATTGTGGCTCCACCAGTCAATCTGTGAATCTTAAACTGGTGTGAGATCGTCAAAGATTGGTGGGCAATCTGCTTCTGCAAACCCATCCACTCCCACGTCTCCCTATGCCCAAGGGTAGCACTAGGAATAGTCATTTCACTAGAAAATATTTCTGGATTAAGACAGGATCTCTTCATAACAGGTGGAAGTGCATGCCCTATAGGATGACACACTCACCCCAGTTTGTCTGGGATTGACTCAGACCAGCACTGAATGTCCTGCATTCATTTTCTAAACCAGTCCCATGCAGACCAAGATGGTCCATCGGCAAGTGTACAACAGGGAAGATAATAAATAAAATGCTAATGTGTTGTGCCTAGCATACTTGCAACTCTTTTAGAGGAGTCTTCTACCCGAGTTCAGTTTTTTAACTTCATAGGCATTTGATGTAAAATCATGTTTAAGAAAATGTGAAATCGTAAGGGTAAATTAAATCCTTGATACACAATGTGGATGTCTTCAGACTGACAGCATCAACATCAACTGTGAGCTACACAGAAATACAAGGTCTCAGGCCACAGCCCAGACTTATTGGATCAGAATCTATATTTTAATAATGCTTCCTGGGTATTCCTAAGCACATCCAAGTTTGGGGAAGCAGTGATCTAGATGAGCAAATGACTGTACCCTATTGATTTTTACACTTATCTCAATTCTGGTAATGCATCCAAAACACCTATGGAGTTTTTATAAACTTTTATACCTGGTCTCACCTAGGGATAGTCAGGCTGTAGAAGGCCATCTTGGTGTTTTAAGAATTCCACGTTGTTTCTGTTTTATAATAAAAGCTGAGATCTCTCACTTAGAACAAATAGATGATGATTTCCGTTGAACCCAGTCACCTTCTTAGACCTCTCTACCATACACACATACCACTCTGGTTGATTGCGATAATTTAAGTCAGTGGTTACACTGCAGAATTACCTGGAAGGTTTGCTATAGTACAGAGTAGTGAGCTCCACCTCCAGAGCTGCTGATTCATGGTGTTGATTTTGCATTTCTACTAAGTTCCCAGGTGATAATAATACTTCTGCTCCAGAGACTATGATTTGCAAACCACTGATTTGGTGACCTCTGTTGGAATTGCAGCATGCCCAACTGGCTCTGTGGCCTTGGGTAAACTTCTCCTTCCCTACATCTATAATGTGAGGGTAATTTCTGTATGTACTTTATATGTACACATGAGATCATTGTTGTAAACCATAGTGTCTGCTCTTTAGTATACTTATAGAGATTTTTTTTTTCATTTTTATTATCCAAAATCAAAGAGTACTGAACTGCTAATGTAATGTATTTGGCCACTGAATAAGCTTATTCATCATGATACTAGACCTATGACCAGTGCTTTAAAAAGATTCAAAGACCAATTAGAGATGACAAAAAATATAGCTTCTCTTATTTTCTCAATCGTCAAGTCTCATTGGTGTATTAAAGGTCCTGAGAAGGCCTGCAGTACAGAAATCTATTTAACTTAATATTTTCCAGAAATTAAATCCTTTGGAATTAATGTTATTTAGAATGCACTTTAAAAAAACAAAACAGAACAAAACACTGGCTTAGACAGTTAACTGCCTTTCCCTACATCTATAATGTGAGGGTAATTTCTGTATGTACTTTATATGTACACATGAGATCATTGTTGTAAACCATAGTGTCTGCTCTTTAGTATACTTATAGAGATTTTTTTTTTTCATTTTTATTATCCAAAATCAAAGAGTACTGAACTGCTAATGTAATGTATTTGGCCACTGAATAAGCTTATTCATCATGATACTAGACCTATGACCAGTGCTTTAAAAAGATTCAAAGACCAATTAGAGATGACAAAAAATATAGCTTCTCTTATTTTCTCAATCGTCAAGTCTCATTGGTGTATTAAAGGTCCTGAGAAGGCCTGCAGTACAGAAATCTATTTAACTTAATATTTTCCAGAAATTAAATCCTTTGGAATTAATGTTATTTAGAATGCACTTTAAAAAAACAAAACAGAACAAAACACTGGCTTAGACAGTTAACTGCCTTTTAAAATGAAGTGGCGTATTTTCTGTACATTGATTTATCAACCCTAGAAAATACTCCCACAGACTAATCAGTATTTCACTGTAAAGGCAGTGCACTATCTGATAAGCAGTCTTATGAAAATGGATGAAAGAATGTCACACAATTGAAGGGGGGTTAAAAACAATGGACAGAAGACAATGTTCTATTTGTGTACACAACCTAGGTGAAAAATGCTCTAAGCAAGTCTCTTGTAAAGTCAAGATAATGGTGCTATAACTCATAGTCTGAAATTTGATAAACCACAGAAACGATGCTTACGACCTTATACCTAGAATATATTACAAATGCATCTCAAATTGATTGTAAAAATTAATTTTCATTAAATTTCAAGGAATCAAAGGGCTAAAAGGATCTTAGAGGTAACCTATACTTCATGAATTGATTAATGAATAACCTCATTCAGTCTACCATCTTGCTTACTTCTTAGGTGAACTCACTCAGACTCATGGCTTTAAACCCATCTACAGGTTGATGATGCACTGATTTATAAACTAGCCTTGACTTGTTCTTTGAACTCAATTCCTATATCTAGCCACTGATTTGTCATCCCTACTAGGATGTTGTCTCATAAGATCTCAAATTTAAATTGTCCAAACTTGAAATCTTGTTTTACCCAAATACTGTCCCCTCCCGTGCTCCCCAAATCCATTTCTTTGACAGTCTTCTCTAACTTGGTAATCACAAGTCTATCCTACCACTTCTTTGTGCCAAAATCTTAGTTTCATCTTTGAATTTTCCTTCTCACACCTCAAATTCATCACCAAGCCTGTCAGATCTCCTTTTTAAATATACCCCAAATTGAGCTTTATTTAACTTCTCTCACTGCTACCACCTAGAAGAAACCACCACCAACTATCATCTAGACTAAGATAATTCACTTCCTTACTGGCTTTCCTGTTTTCCACCGGGGAAGTCAACAAACTAGTCTCACAGAGCAGCCAGAACAATATTTTTAAAAGGCAAATCCAATCTCTGATTTGCTAGTTTAAAACTTCACAATAATTTAAAAGCCTCTCACCTCACACTAAGTAAAACCCAAAGTGCTTATTATAACTTCTATGGTATTGCTTATTTTGACCCCCTCTGACCCTCTCACTCCGTGTCCTACCACTTTGCTGATGACTCACTGTGCCTTCTGCTCCCTGTGTTCTTCTGGAAATACATCGAATATATTCCCACTTCGGTGCCTTTGCATGTGCTGTTCCCCTGCACAAAACACTCTCTCCCAGATATTTCTTCATGACTCACTCTCTTACTTTGTTCAGGTTTCTGCTCTTTATCAGTTATCTGACAGGGCTTCCACGATTACGCTTTCTGAGCTAAAACCATTTCTACTATCTATCCTTATCCCTCATGGTGGTTAAAACCATCTGACATAAAAATTTATTTTGTTATTATCTATTTCCTCCCACTAGAATGCAATCTCCACAACTATTACTCACTACTCTATTCCCAGGATTTAGAGTAGATCTTAATACATAGCAGGCATCAATAAATATCTGTTGAATGAACAAATGAATGAAGTATCTACTCTATCCATGCCTCTAGCTCAAACTCTCACCTATACTTAAATTTTCACCACGCTATCATCTATCCACATAAGAGATATTACTATGATTTAATTATTTCTCTAAGCTTAGTGCCCTCCACTGGATCACCACCGGAGATCTCAGTGCAGTTGTAACTGTTCCAATTCTTATTATCTATTACCCAAAATGTTCTGCTTTGGAGCTAAAAATTGATAATGCTTCATTTCCTTACATTCTCTGTGGTCATGTTATGAGATGAATGAGGCAAGACTATCCTGAAATGAAATTTCTAGTCAGGACACTTTTTATATTTTACATTTTTCCTTCTATTGTTTTGTTCTTCATTTTAATTCCTTGTGGAACCCTTGTCAGGGCGTTCACTTTTGTGACCAAGGATCTAGTCACACACACTGATTAGGGCAGCCAAAAACCTAAAAGAATGACAACGATACTGCATAATAAAAAAAGATGCTTTACGTTACTATGTATTACAATGACTTGAATAAAAGTATCTTCCCCATTTATTGACTTCAGCTCTCCTTAACTCGGAGCCTCTCAAAAGGTAGCTGGTTTAAAATCTTGATGTATGATTAAAGAGGTGGGAAACCGTATGAGCTGAAACTAAAAATAGACAAGTCTTGTTTTATTCTGACATTTCAGCCAACAGCTCCAGCCCTCTTCAGGGAAAACAAGTATCAAACAGGAGGACAGTGGCTCTGTTCCTTGTTTATCATTTACAGGGACCTGCTGATGGTTGGCAACACTTGAACAATTTAAAGAGCCCGACCTCCATGCTCTTAAAGCATTTCAGTGAATATGTAAAAGTCTCCACAAGCATTCCAGAGTTTGGAAACATAATGGTAAGATTTTGATTGAGGCTCAGTATTGATTAACCTCTTTAAAGTTCTGGCATTGACATTTCTGCCATAAAGCAGTTTGCACATGCACATAATACTGGGAAAACTGAACACCAGAGGTCAAGGGCTTAATAAGAAAGGGTCCTTTTGTCTTTTTCACATTCCACCTTTGGCAGAATACAGTTTCTCTAGTATGCATACCAGTGACCATAAAAAATGTATATTTGGTCCAGGAGCATGAGGGAGCTCTGATAAAGAATGCTGACAGAACACAAGAAACCAGATTTTTTTTTTTCTTTCTAACTTTTAGCTTATGCTTCATAAATCACTTGAGTGTTCAGTGATTTCATTTCTTATCTGTATAATGTGAAAGATTAAGTGTGTATCCCACCTCTCAGAGATTTTTGCTGAGACTAAACAAAGTTAGTGTTGCCTCATGGCTTGAGATAGTCTGAAACAGACATTTCGCTGTGACCTTGGCATAAAGAGAGATTCATTCACACGTCTTGTATTCCCCAGCTCAAAACAGATAGCATGACAAGCCCCCACCTACCATCTCTACTTACATAAAGATAAAAAGAGCTCAGTCCTCCAACTTTGTAGTAGTGTTGGTGCTAAGAGAGCACAAAGTGGGAAAAAAAATCTTTCTCAGACTATCTTCCTAGAATCACAGATCTTAGGAAGAAGTGACTTTAGCAAGCCATTATTAGCATTCCCACTTACATTTAAAGAAACTGAAACCAAGAAGAGTTAAATATCCTACCTAAAATGATAATGTAATTAAATGGTAGAAATACAATACTGTCATTGATACAGAACTTATTCTACTTCACCTTTCTTTCATCCTGTTTCTGTGTAATTTATCTGTTATAGTCTGAAACCTTGCATTTAATCGCATCTCTTGATATCTTCATCTACAGACAAATATGAGATGAAATCATTGATAATGAAAGCATAAACCATGATCAGCTTTGACCATAGGTAATCCAACTCTCAAGGTCATAAACTTCATCTTTTATTGTGCATAATACATATTTTTTATTTTGCTAGTTGCAATCAAAAATGTTTTTAATCCCTAAATAGAAAAAAATCATCAAGAACTAAATTATATTAGTGAACCCCCCAAAACCAATAGTAAAGGAATAAAGATAAAGGCTGTTTTGGGAGAAGGTAGAAACTGAGAGGCGGGGGCCACAAGGAATGCTTTCTGGGGTGTTGGTGACGGTCCATTTGTATGAGAGCACTTTTTACATAGGTATAGTAACTTTGTAAAAATTCTGATCATTCATAGACTTTTCTGTATATGTGTTATACATAAACAAAAAAAATAAAAATCGATATAATATTCTTGCTTAAAGTTTAAGGTTTGAGATGTGAGAGTGCAAAGAATGTACCTTTCCCTCAAACTAGTGTGTTCTTTTGTGTAAGAAAGACTCATAGAAGTTCATCTATTTAAAATTTTGCAAATTGCATTTTTAGGGCCTTTTAACCTTGGGGAGTCGACTATGTTAATTAGACTTAAAAGAGCAGAATATTCATCTCCAAATGATCTTCCTTTCATCAGACAAAGATAAAGCATCAGGGGCACCATGCCTATAGACAAAATCTGAAGCAGCATTTTCTCTCATGTTGACAGAGGTAGGAAACTTTCACATTTTGCCCTAAGGGATAAACTCAGTGGCTGCTAATCAGGATGGGATTTGTGTGATAGGGACATCTGTCTAACAAGAGTTAGGTGAAGACTGCCATGTCTTTGACAAGTAGGAGACAACTGAACAGCCTTTAGATAGTAATGATTTCTGTCACAGTCAACCTACCCCAAACAGATGGTAAGAAGTGACTTAGCGTTGAAAGGTTCCATCACCTGTTCTTAATCCCTAAGCTATCTGGCCCTCTCCCCTTCTCTTTTGACAAATAGGATGTTTCATTCTTTATTGATGCAAGACAGAGCATGTGGTCCCCTTATTTAAATTCGAAGTGATCCAGGTAAGCAAGTATTGAGAAGTTCTCTTAGACACATTCAAGCTAAGGGATTAACTTTGTACTGTAAACTTTTTTTTTTTTTTTTTAAATCCCATATCAATAGGCAGCTCATGGAAAGAAATAGGAGAACCATGAAAAAAAAAAATACTGCTAAAACCGGAGACTATTTACAAGTAATTCTCAAATCTAGAGATCATTTAGTTTTCTTGAATACATGAATATTTTATAAACTGGTAATATTAGGCTTTTCTGCCCTTAAATATCTGTCCAAAATATTTTATGTCATCTGTTGGCAAATGATTTTAACATTCACTTTCACCTGATGTATTTTCCCGCTCGTACAATTCATTTCAGGGGCATAACTTGTTTTCTTTGCTAAGATTTCATTTCCTCCCATCTCAGAATTTGATGAAATCTATTTCTTAGTTCCTCATCTCCCAGTGAAACCTGACAAGTATCAGACCAAATGTAGCTGTCCCATATGAAGTAATTCATTTCTGTCAAAGATTAGACATTATTTTTTTCTTGACATAAGATGACTGATATTGTTCTGTGAGATCCTAGAGGTGCAACTTAACCACTTAAAGACTAAGACTCCTTTTAAGAAATGCATTTCATTCATAGGATTAGGTTTTGCTTTGGTAGGTTAGAAGACAGGCATGGTCAAGAAGAAGGTTAGTAATAGGAGTTAAAAATAATAATTTAAAATTAATACCACCTTAGGCCAAAGCAGTTATAGGACAAGTCTGGCCTTAAAAGGGGTTAAATGATTTGTTCATTCCATATTGTGTCTGTGACATGCTGTTCTCGTAGTGTGCATTCAGCATCTCCAGAGGGCAGATCTCATTCTAGCCTACCCAAGAGAATGTCAAAAATTAGTCATCTTTAACAATATTTTGATGTCGATGCTTTATTATCATAGAGGGAGGAAAACGAGCTAAGGCAAGGAATCCTAGAAGTCAGACCATGCGTTCTTTTTCCTGTTTACATTACAGCATTTTAGCAACCTTTATTATTTGAAAAGAAATGGGATTCTTTAAAGTTGCAAGCTGCTTCCTCTCACCTAGAGGACTTATTTTAGGAGATGACAGAGGAAAGTGTATCCCTCAGCCTAGTAACAATTTTACATTGATCAAAATAGCTCAGTTTAATTCTGTTTTATAGGCTGGACTTATTTGTAATATTTTATCAAAAAACAAAGTCCTAATGTCAAAAGTAAATAAATAAGCAGGTAAAAAAATAATGAACATTAAAAATCTAATTGAAGAATCACTGTACCACAGAATGATTCTTTGTGCTAAGGGATGGAGTCAGCCATCATATAACATTGACTCTTTTCTCCACTGTTAGTAATAAAGTGTGATGCATCATTCACTATTTTGGGGGTCAGTTTCTTCATGTTTCAAATGAGAATAATAAATACAGTATCTTCTTTGATTCCTATAAGGGTGGGTTTGCAAATTAAATCAGACTTTAGGCATATAGAAGATTGCTTTAGAAAATGAAGAAGTAGAAAACAGTAGTAAATATTTTATCATAGAGATCTGTGGCAGCTTCTGGATGGCTCCTTAGCCATCGAACCTAGCATTTCCTGTGAAACAAGAGAGCACACCATCCTTGAGATAATATGTCGGTCTTGGTCCAAGTCAGCCTCTTATTAGTTTCTTGGCTCCCGTATAATGCAATGAGAATTTAAACATCGGATCTAGTTAGTTATCCTTATCTCTTCACCCTGTTAACTAATTCACTGCCACTGGAATTGAATTTAGCTTGGCGCTTTCTCTGCACATGCATGACTTGACATTTATACTCATTAAATTTCAAATTCCACCCATGAACCCTTCAGAAAAGGACTTTCTACAAAACAACTAGATTTTGTTGTTGTCGTAGTCACCCCAGTTATATTCAATGGTAAATCTGACAACTTTTTTTTAAACGATATATTAATACGAACTATTACAAATATTAGTCATCTTAATCTCACAGTTAAGAGCTCTACTGCAGGAAACTACTTTTGTTTGTTTATTTTACATTCAGAAAAAAATTCAATAAGAATTTTAAAGTTGCAAAATATTGTTTATATTTTACAAGTTTATACTATATCTTATTTAAATTTATAAGTGACAGGGAGGCAAACATGAGAAAGTCCTTGCTCTCTAAATTCAGTTAATTTTCCTAGTAATGACTAGTATGATTTATTTCTCATGAATCTGTGATACGCTCTAGCTAATGAGCTATACTGTACAATAATTCTGAAAATGTATCATTGAAGCTTCTGTGTTAATACACAGATAAATGCTGTGGTTACAATACATTTTTCTTTATGTGACATTTAACAATGTTTAATTTTCAAATTCTAATAAAAATAATTGAATTGAGGTTTATACTTATATTTTTTCCTTTCAGAGTAGCTATTTGCCAGCAAAAATACTCATACCCAAGAAAATGTAAGTTTATTCTTTTTGGTGATTTATGAGATGGGAGATTATATTATCTGAGTGTTTTAAAGCTCTTTCTCCAATACATTTAAAATTAATCTTAATCCTGTTCAGCTAATTAAGAGCCTGCCCTCATTATTTCTAACACACACATGCACGCATGCACACACACACACACACACACACATGCATAATTATATTTTATCAACTGGCAAGATGAAGACAAGTTTTATTTTCCCCTCTGCTACGGATAGCCCTTATACAATTTTTACTTTTAGTTGAACATTATTTTGTTCCAAGTTTTTGGTCTTATAATACACATTTAAAATATTTTCATGCCATACTAAATATTGCATGCTATTGGTACTATACTCCCCATCAATTCCCTTTAAATATATTATATACACTAGACAAATTTTATTTTATAATGCTCTTAATTCGAGAGTAGTTTATTTCCACTTAGTGGATTTCTGTGGAGCCACGGTTTACTAAAAATTAGCTTTAAAAATCTGCCACACACAAAAAATGTTTATGCTTAGTTTTCATACACTCCCCTGGAGACAGAGAGATAAAACTGGACCTTACTCCCCCTGAGATAACTCTGCAGTCATTACATTTTAACAGTCTTTATGTTGATAGCAATTCTTCTGGCCTAAGCAGTAGAAAAAACAAACAGAACAAAACAAAACAAAATAAAACAAAACAATGTATCCCTTTATTAAGACAGCATTTGCATATGCTGATTTATCTACAGCTTTGCTTCCATTCATTAATATGCACACCCACATTCACACCTACATACCACTAGATTGTCAAAGGACAATATTTACAGCAGGAAGGAGCAGCATAGATCATTTAAAAAAAAAAATCTCTAATGCTCTATGAAAAAATAGCCATATTTTGGCCCAAGCAAATAGAATTCCTTTTCAGTAGTTTTATTTGAAAATACTGATGAAGAATGAAAACAATGACAAATTAAAAAGATAGATAGACTTTAAGTACACTGTCATCCATTAAAAACATGGGTGATGCATGTGACTTGTTTACTAGAGATGAATTATTTTACAAAGGTTATCCACTACAGTTTTAAAATATACAGTGTAAGTATAATCATGACCTAATCTGCTTCTCTCTTCTCTAAGTATGGACGTGAGCAAGATTTTGCCTCTATAAAAAATACTTTTGTTCTTATTAAAAATATATGCTAAATTAGTAGTTAAATTCAGCATGTTATATATTAAATTAATAGTTAATTTTAGAGCCTTTATAATTTCAAATATCACTCTTTAACTTAGCCAAATTTCACAACTAGGGGATTTTATTTTCTTTACAGAAACCAGTAGAATACTTATGATTTTTTGCATTTGTACTTTGATTTCTTTAAAATAAAAAAAAAACTGCTGGAGGAAAATGGAGTATCTATCCAAATCTTTGCATGTTTTTTTTTTTTATAAGATACAGATTGTAACAACATAAGAGAGACAGAGCTATATGATGGAGAGGATTTGAGACAAGAATAGATCATTTGCTTTGTGTTTCTGAGTCTTTTCACTCACTGGTTGTGCGATGTGAGGCTAGATAGTCTCTTGATGTTTCTTTTTAAAATTAGTAAAAAGCAGTGATATTAGAAATATACTATGTCAAATGTTCAATTGTAACATTAAAGAAAGAGCACTTTGTATGAGAAAAGATACGGAGGAAATTTAGGAAAATATCAAGGGCATTTTTGAAGCAGAAGCATGCATTGTTTTGAAGATTTGACTTGTTGGGCTCTGTGAAGGAGCAGCTGTGTCCAAGGAAGTTAATTCTGCATGTTTGAAGTAGATTCACTTGCTAAGATCTGAGGAATTATCTGGTAAAATGTTATCTAAAATATATCTGGATGTTTACACCTGTACATTTCCAATGGTCCAGTATGAACACAGGGATATATTAAGCAATTTTATAAGCTCGCTTCAATTATCAAGCTTATTCTTGCTCCCCAGGACCATTCTGAGGTAGGAAGTAGAGACACTGATAGGTGACATAAAGCTGGAAAGGAAGGCAGGGGATAGATTTTCAAACACCTTGAATACCGTCCTAGGGCTTTAATGTTACTAAATTCTGAAGATAATAGGAACTTCTTCCTTTCCCAGTGGAGGACTACTCAAAGAGATCTAACTTTTACAATGCAAATATTTTGCCAGTGAAGAGGATGGCTTAAAGAGAGTTAAGAGTATAATCTGAAGATGTAGTCAGATCTTAATGACATTGGGGGCCTGGACTAAGGCCTTCTGTAAACATCAAAAGGAAATTTTAGATAAGAGACAATCTCTAAGATAGTTCCCAATGGTCACTACCTTCTGATATTCATGCCCTGGTGTCACCTCATTCCCTTAAGTGCAGGCTGAACTTGTTGACTCCTTTCTGTAACCAGATTATGGCAGATGTGATTGGATGACACTTTTGAGTTTAGATTATGAAAAGAATATGAATCCTGTCTTGTGTGCCCTCTCTTGCTTTCTCTTGCACCCTTACCTGGAGTGAAGGCAACTGTCATGCTGTGAGCCAGCCCTGTGGAAAGGCCCATGTGGGAAAGAAACGAGATCTGCCAATAATCACATGTGTGAGCTTTGAAGCAGATGCTGCTACCCTACTTAAACCTTCAGATGAGACCACAATTCCAGCTGACATGGCAGATTAATTGCAATCTTATGAGAGACCTTGAGCCAAAAGCATCAAGCGGTGGCATGCCAGGATTCTTTACCCATGTAAACTCTGAGATAATAACATGGTTGTTACTTTAAGCCATTTACGTTTGGGGGTAATTTGTTATGCAGCAATAGATAACTAATACAGAGAGAGATTTAAAAACAAAAATAAAGATGATAGGAGATACTATTTCTAATTCCTACTGTTACATTCATCATATTAAGGGAAATAGAAATAATGGATAAAATTATTGACATTATATGAATAAAATTGCTATAAATAATGTATAAACCAATGATGATACAAGAATCAAGAGAAGAGAAGATGAGGTCTGATTTTGATACCAATTCTTTTGTGTGTTTTTAACCCCAACATCAAACAATTCTGTGACACTAGCTGGGTGTCCCACGGTTTGACTCAATGCTGACACTACATGCAGATAGATGGCATCAAATCCCACATTTTAAGGGCTCATTCCTACAAGAGTCCTCTCTCCTCTACTTCAGATACTAATTACGAGTCCAGCTTGTCACCCGTGCTTCTGACCCACTGGTTACAGATGTTCCAATGACCCCTTTCTTAGGTTCTTTGCTAGAATGGATCACAAAACTCAGAGAAACATTTTACTCGTGAAATTATCAATTTATTATAAAATGATTTAACTCAGGAACAATCGAATGGAAGAAATGCATATGGCGAGGTATGGGGAAATGTATGGAGCTTCCATGCTCTCTGAGTATGCCACTGCTCCTGATTCTCCACCAGCCTCAAAACTCTCCAAATTCTGTCATTTTGTGTTTCTATGTAGGCTTCTTTACATAGGCATGGTTGCTTAAATCACTGGCTTTTGGCAACTGATTCAAACTCCAGACCATCTCTCCTCCCTGGAGGTCAGAAAGGTGGGACTAAAAGTTTCAACCCTCCAATCACATGTTTGGTTCGCCTGGCAACCAAACAGCTTTCCAAAAGTGACCTCATTAACATAAACTCAGGTGTGGGTGAATGGGGTTTATTATGAAAATATTAAGATACCTTTATGGCTGTTATCATTTAGGTAATTCCAAGAGTTTTAGGAGCTCTGTACCAGAAATGGGGACAAAGATCAAATATATATTTCTTAGTATAAATACTATTATAGAAGGATTATACATACTATAGAAGAAGCAGCAGCAGAACATAGAGTAAAGAAAAATTAAAGGTAAGGAAAAGTGAGTTGAGTGTAATAGGTTTATAAGATATTAATTTAAATACTAATTGAAGCAATGTGACTTCATTTTATCACTGAAAAAAATTTAAAGTGTATAAAGTGTAAAAATATGAAATTAACAACACTTTTTTATAATTAAAAAATCTGAAAATCAAATGGAAATTTTTTGAAAACATTAAAAAGTTAAATGCTCGTCTACGACTATGCCATCCTGAACAAGCCGGATCCCATCTGATCTCGGAAGCTAAGCAGGGTTGGGCCTCGTCAGTACTTGAATGAGAGACTACCTAGGAAGACCAGGTGCTGTAGGCATAAAAAATAAAATAATAAGCATTTTTAAGCTGACAAGGTCCTTGCAATCTGTCAGGTCAACCAAGGGTTGCCTTGCCTTAAAAAAAAAAAAAAAAAAAAGATTCAATGCTCTATAACAAATAAGCAGAATGTTATAAACTATTTGTTTTATGTCTTTACAACATGTCTCTATTTCTTCTAGCTTGCATTTTAATACATTGACTTGAAAAAATAGATCAGTTAGCAACAGACATTTTACTATTTTATGAGCCCAGAGAGCACAGAAGAGAGCCGACATTTAATGAAGACTTACTATGTACCAGGCACAGCCTTAGCTGGTTTAAATATTATCTCCTTTATTTCTCACTTCAGTGAGCCATGAGTTTGGTGTATTATCCTCAGTGTAAAGATTAGAAAACCAAGAATCAGAAATTTTAAATAAGGCTGAAGTGTTATAATTAGCAAGGGTCATATCTAATGAAAATCTTCGCCTGTGATTTCAAACGCTCTTTCCAACGCACCATGTTGCCCCATGCAGCAACTGACATGGTTTTTGTATAAGTTCTGTTTAAGCAGCAAAGTGCCACACAGAGTGAGGCATCGCTGGTGTCACTTATCTTTCTAACCCATATTTTCTCTTGTAGTTTTAACCATTGTTTTAAGGAAACTTTCATTTTACTGGATCACTTCCTCACCCAAGGAATGTTCCCATTCCTTGGATTTGCTTCCTGAGTCATTTTGCTTCATACGGAGCAATCCTATTCCTCTAAACGTGTTCTACGTGTTTTCCTAAGAAGGTAGCCATAATCTCAGAGATCATAGCCTGTTTCTTCATTACATGTCACTTGAAGCGCCGACTCACATGGGGCAAACCACGCATGCTATGAGAGTCCCCAACATCTGAAGTGGTCCTCCATTCTCCTACACAGCAAGCAATTTCTTTAGATCTAAAAGTGATCACTTAATAGGTGGCACTAACACTCCTCCCTTTTGGAGTTGTACATTTCTGTACTCTGAACTCCCAGTGTGCTGACCAAACCATAAACAATCTTCACCTTTCTACCTTCATTAAACTCAGGCACATTCTGGGCAATTTCTGCCTAATTGCTCTTTCCTGCCTGATTACTCTCAGCTGGTAATGCTCCTTTGCTGAAGTGCAATATCAAACAGCACAATATACCTTATTTTCTTACATAATCATTCTCTGCCCACCAGCATCAAGAACATAACATGCTAAATTACTATGATTGTTGGAATATCGTTTGAAAAAATATAAGCTAAAAAAAAAAATGCTGGGTTTGGAGGACTACAACTGCCCAAATTGCATTTTTTGCTTTTTCTCTTTTTGTTTTAGCACATAACTATGCAACTGAGTGGAAGGAACGGCATTTCTAGTTCATTGCTAGTTGTAGAAAATCTTGCAAACGCCAAGAATCTGGGGCAGATGACAATCTCTCATTTGCTTTTCTCCCACTAAAATATGTTAAGTATAGAATAAGAATGTTTCCTGTAGACTAGCATTCCATGGAGTTAGCTTAGATGAGAAAGGGAAGGGAAACCAAAGGAAAACATGTTCAATTTAAAAATATATATATTTCCTTTATTTTTCTCTATTATTTGTTGCCTTGTTCCCTTTGTTCCAAACTAGAGACTATAAATTTGACATTTGTTAAACCACTGAACATTTTCTGATGTAGTCTTCCTGCTCTGGTAGGCATTTGACCCTTTGGTTATTATTGTGCCTTCTAGTTCAAATCAACACCATTCAGCAATTCCTCGATAGAGTGCTGGTGTGCAGCCATCCCCTGTTGTGTCATTTGGGGGAAATAAGAGTGTAGGAAAAGACAAAGTGAGATAGATGTGCCTGAGTCTGTCAGAAACAATGACAGCGTTATCTTGTAATATAACACACAAGAAAAGAATAGTGGTTAAAGTGATTTGGATTAAAAAAAACTGAGTTCCAGTCATGGCTCTGTCAGTGACTTCTTTAAATTGTGATTTTTCTCATCTGAATTATGGGTATAATAATACTATGTTCTGCACCGTAGGGTTATTATAAAAACTCAATGAGATCAAAAGTGGTAATATTTATGAAATCATTAGCATAGTGCCTGATGCATAGCATATGCTGAATAAATGTGTTTCTATTATTTTGTTAGTAACAACTAGTACTTTTATAAGGAACACTTACAATCATTTATTCATTTATATCCTCACACTAAGTCTCAGAGGCATTAATGTACTCTTTTTGTCAGATTAGAAAAGTCAGGCTTACAGAGGACGTTTACACTAACACGTTTTTATGACGGTATTACATTGATCTTCCCAAATAAACCTTTTGAATGTGACTGTGAGAGCCCTTGTGAATAAACTGTAGGACAGAGCCAAAGTTCTTGCAATTTGATTTTCATTATATATCACTTATTCACATATATTCAGGTATACTCTATCCATTTATTTATTCATCTATTTATTATTTAGGCACTAGTCTAGGTACTTGGGGAAGATCAATGAACAACAACACAAAAGATACCAATTCTTGTCTTGACACAGGACATATTCTAAAAAGTCAGACAGACAATATATAATAAACAGAATGAACCTACAAAGTGTACAGCTTCAAAGTAATGAGTGCTGTGACAGCAATGACAACAAGAACCACAAATGTGGATCAAAATAAGGAGAGCTGTAAGTGCCAGCAGAAAGCAGGACAAATTGCTCTATTAAATAGGGTAATTGGGGTAGGCCTTTGAAAATGTCAGATACGTACGAAACAAGAAGGAGGTGAAAACTCGTTGAGTATGAGTGTGCCAGCTGGAAAAAAGGCTCTGAGTTGGGAATACATCTGAAATGTTTATGGAATGACCAGGAGAGCCACGAGCTGGGCAGTTAGTGATCTTTTTGGAAAAGTTACCACTGATCTCTGTGGGTAAATGGTAGGACTTTGTCTCAGTGCTATGGACAGCTCTGGGAGGTCTCTGAACACGGGAGTGAATCTGACCTTCTACAAATGGTGATAGCCCTGTTCTACAAATAGATATACTACAAACATGTGAGGACCCGTCCACTGGGGCAATATATAAGAAGAGAAGGCCTACCGATTCAAATCCAAAAACAGTGATAGAAACTTAGCCAAAAAGTAAAATATGATTCCAAGCAGAGCAAAAGACTATACCACAAGCCAGCAACCCAGGAGACAAGGTAAAACCTAAATTAATCCAGTAAGGTTAATAGCCATAAAAGTTATACTCTGGATCAACGTTTCAAAGATCTGTAGAGGTTGGGCATATGAAAGAAAATGTTTGGGACTGCAGCAAACTAATGTTTGCCTGCTCTACCTACAGAAGCTGCCATTATTTTGCTCCAGCCAATTTCTTCCATGAATAAATGAAAACTCAGTGTTTCTAGAACTTCAGGTTTCTTATCCCAAAACTAGGAATACAGATTTTTTAAATGGCAGTTTCAAAACTTATAAATGCTGGCTGGAAATAGTATCACTGTGTGGCTACAACAAAACACATCTATAAGCAGCATATGGACTTTGAGTCGCTCTTAGTTTCAAGTGTGTAACTTCTGTTGTAGAAACAAGTATAAAGAGTAAGGTGTGGAAAGGTGAGATGTAGCCATTCTGGAGACTGATTCCCTACTCTGTACCACACAATAAAGAGCTATGATTTTTTAGTAGATGTGACCAGAAGGCAATGCTCACTGCCTTTATTATGTTGCCTTTCTACTGTTCCTCCAGTATCCTTCTAAGGATAAATTAGCTCTGTCTGGGAAAAAAAAAAAAAAAATCATAGGATGATAAGATGATGTGTTGCTTTTTGTGAGCATGAATTTCAGATAGGTTGCCAACCATTTGGAAATGTTTTTGTCCTGGATAGATGGATAAGCAAAGCTGAGTGTGTTTTAGTTATGACACAATTCCTGCTTTTTCTTTCACCTCATTTCCTTTGACATGTTTGCTCAGACTTCACCTAGCCATTGATATTCATTCTCATTCTCTCTCTCTCCCTTCTTCTCCTGCTCTTGACCTTCCTTTCTTTTTGTTTCCCCACCTTTGGACGTTTGCTGTATGCTAGTCTCTCTACTTGAATATTTCTAGCAACCATTTTTTGATGAATTTCTATTCATTCTTCAGTCCTGATCCTCACAGCCTTCTATGGCCACTGAACTAATTCTTCATAGTATTTATCACCCTGTATTGTAATTACCTATTTCCTTGAATGTATCTCTCATCACTGTATAAGCTCTGAAAGAGATAAAAACAATGTCTATTTTTTTTACTTATTCGTTACAACCTGACTTTATGACACAATGACTTGACATAGTATATGCTCAATTAATATTTATGTATTTCTTAAATATAGCTATATTGAGATAGCCTAGCTAAAATTTGAACTCAGTATTTGAGTTTTTGTAGTAGAATATACTCAAAGAGGATAAATTAATTTGGAGCTATATAAACACCAAATAATTTACTATTATTGCATTCATTCCTATAACAAACTACATACCACCTGTCTTATTTTATTCCAGTGCCTTACTGTGTGGAGGCTTCATTCTCACTATATAATTACAAATCTCTTAAGTCTAAAATGTCTCGGACAGTTCAAAAGATATGATAGGGGCTCAGTAAATAATTTAGAATAAAATAATTTGATTTAAAATATTGGAAATTGAGGTTGAATTTGTTGTTTGTAACTACGTGCTTTAAATTCAAGAGTAGATTTTAGAGTTGATCATTATCTGTTGTTTAAGGTTTTCCTTAGTATCTCCTTTGCTTGGGCAATCCTACTTATTAAATCTCAAAGAAACCTGAGATGTCATAGATTGGGTAGACATTTACACTTTGATCACAATATATATAACAAAAGAAAGATTGAGTGGCTAACATGAAGGCCAACTGGAACATAAGGAATGTATCTGTGTGTTTCAGGTTGCATTTTTCTTACCAGATTTTTTTTAAAGGATGAAAGATATTTTCAGAAATCATTCTTTCTACTGCTATGGTTTCATTCAGTAGTGAATACTACAATGCATTGTATGTGAGCTATATAAGCAAAATCTTTTTTTTTTTTCTTTTACTTGACTCCTCCAGAGTCATTTGCTTACAAGAATCATATCAATAATTTTTCTAGAAGCAAAATTTCTCCCCTTAATTAAGTCTCTACTCTTTCAATTAGAGATATGAAACAAGATGGCTCTATTTTATCATAATAGAAAAAGAAATAAACTGAGAACTGGAAATCTATCTATAAATGAAAGCTCAAGCTTACATTGATGCCTTTAAAAATCATTAAAAGGAACTATAATAAATTCCATCCTTTGAAATGGAAATTACACAACTTCCAAATTCACTTTTCAGGAACTTTTTTTTTTCTTATGAAGAATATGTTCTTAATATAATTTCTTCCAGACCACACTTTTCCTTTTCTTTTACCTCCAGGTTTAATCCCAATCAAAGCCAACAAGTTCTATCCCTGTGGGGCACTAAAGAGAAGTGTTTCACATTGTTACTGGGAGGATTTGTGATTTTAATTATTTTTGCAATTATTTGCTACAATTCAAATGTGATTTTATTCTATAATCACAGTTTTACTTTCTGATCAATTATTTGATGGCTCTTCAAAACAATTCAGTAATCTAACTTTGGGCCTTGCATATTATGATGTTTTCTAAGTGTTCAAAGTTTGGTTTCTTACTGGAATATTTCAGAAAAGCAATAAACCTTCCTATGGGGCATACATAGTTTTGCAACTTTTCTATAACAATTTAATTAGCAAAATTATCCAAAAAGATACTTTATACTATTGTGATGTTTCAGTTCCTTTTAAATTTTCAACCAATAACCCATTATTTAGCTACTCAAATATGAAAATCTAGATCATGGTTAAGATACTGCATAAAATGGTTCATTTCTTTTGAGAGATACCTAAAAGTTGGAAATGGGAGTTGAAATGAATCTAAAAACATATCAATTTTTCTTTTACCTCATCAATGTGACCAAATAAAGTTGTTATTAGCCAAGATTTACCTTGGCATTTCATATCTTCTGAGTTTTTCAAAGGGTTCCCAAATGCTAGATGCTAGTTATGGCATAAATATGATTTGGTCAGAATAAGGCAAATAAAACAACAAATTCGATCGACAACTATATACTTTTAGACTTCTAAACTACTGGTCTCATGTTGATCAACTATCAGCATGTGTTGAGGAAAATGTGGAATTCATAACCTAGAAACATTTTGGTTTTCTGAGTGTCTTAGCTTCTTATCTCTGCTGTAACAAATAGCTTAAAACAACACAGATGTATTATCCTACAGTTATGGAGGTCAGAAGTCCAAAATGGGTCTTACTGGGTTAAAATGAAAGTATTTGTATGGTTACACTCCTTTCTGGAGGTTCTAAAAGAAAATCTGTTTTCTTGACTTTTCCAACCTCCACAGGTTATCCATTTTCGTTGGCTCCTAACTCTTTTCCTCTATCTTCAAAGCCAACGATGGATGACCAGTCAAGTCTTTCTCACATCACATCACAGTTGACACTGACGTTCTACCTTCCTCTTCACATTTAAGGACTTTTTGATTACATTAGGCCCATCTGAATAATTGAGGATAATTTTTCCATTTTAAGGTCAACTGATTCATAAACTTAATTTCATCTGCAGCCTTAATTCTCCTTTGCCATGTAATGTAACTTATTCACAGGTTCTGAGGATTAGGACATGAAGGTCTTTGGGAGGTCATTATTTTGCCTACCACACTGAGAAATATTCGAAAACCTTAAAAAGAAGCTGTATAAACTATGAAGACTATCTATCCAAATCTGGTTGAGTGTTTAAAATTGGAACAGCTTAGGGATCTTCTATAAGTTGCTTCTGGTACTCATTCCCATCTATTTCCTTATTACATACAAAATTAAAGAGGAATAAGTACTTTGAAGTTTTTATAAACCTTTACAATTCTATTGTCAATTTTACATACAACTTTATGTTTATATTTTGAAAAATGCCTTGCCTAAATCCAACCAAATATTGTATTTGGAAGCCATATCCTATTAACTTTATCATATTGCATGCACAAATCTGTCTTAATCAGATTAAGAAATAAATGTAAATATAGTAGAAAAAAATGAAAAAAAAATCAGAGCAATGATGAAATTAAAGTTGGGATAGAATCCACAGAGCTTAATATATATGTTACACTATACCTGAAGTCTTACATTCATCCTTTAACATGAGACAACAAGAAAGGAGAAAACTAAGACAATAATATGCCATAGAATAAGGCAAATAGTTTTTTTATTTGCATACCTTTTCTACCAGTCATTTTTGATGCAACTACTGACCCTTTTATCCATTTTTCCCTCAATAAGAGAAGCAACCATCTATCTATTTGAACATTCAGCTAGTCACCCATTCATCAAACATTTACTAAATGCCTACAAATTTTTAGGCTTAATACTAGAGTATCAAAGTTAGAAAGAGCCTTAGAAACAATTTATATAGGAAAACATACAACAG